>NW_026048462.1:2704703-3005226 GCF_023864345.2 Schistocerca serialis cubense
CAAGCATCGGAATGGAAAAGTGGAGTCATAGGAGAGGTTCAAATCATGGAAAGTGAGAGTGTCTGTCCTCTTGTACTTAAGTCGGCATGGGCCTTTTGAATTTAATTTCGATGCAATTTCTGTGTTTCATGGTCAATAAGAAGGTCCAAGGTATACAGTAAACCTGAAGTTAAGCAATGGAATCTAAATCTGGACTTACGGGAGAGGTTCAAATCATAGAAAGTGAGAGTGTCAGTCCTCTTGTACTTAAGTCGGCATTGTGCCTTTTGTATTAAATTCGGATGCAATATCTTTGTTTCATCGTCAATAAGAAGGTCCAAGGGACACAGTAAACCTGAAGTGAAGCATCGGAATCTAAAACTGGACTCACATTAGAAGTTCAAATCATAGAAAGTAAGAGTGTCAGTCCTCTTGTACTTAAGTCGGCATTGTGCCTTTTGTATTAAATTCGAATGCAATTTCTGTGTTTCATCGTCAATAAGAAGGTGCAAGGTATACAGTAAACCTGAAGTGAAGCATCGGTTTCTAAAACTGGACTCACAGGGGAGGTTCAAATCATAGAAAGTGAGAGTGTCAATCCTCTTGTACTTAAGTCGGCATTGTGTCTTTTGTATTAAATTCGGATGCAATGTCTGTGTTTCATCGTCAATATGAAGGTGCAAGATATACAGTAAACCTGAAGTGAAGCATCGGAATCGAAAACTGGACTCACAGGAGAGGTTCAAATCATCGAAAGTGAGAGTGTCAGTCCTCTTGTACTTAAGTCGGCATGGGCCGTATGAATTTAATTCCGATGCATTTCTGTGTTTCATCGTCAATAAGAAGGTCCAAGGTATACAGTAAACCTGAAGTTAAGCATCGGAATCTAAAACTAGACTCACTGGAGAGGTTCAAATCATAGAAAGTTAGAGTGTCAGTCCTCTTGTACTTAAGTCGGCATTGTGGCTTTTGAATTTCATTCCGATGCAATTCCTGTGTTTCATCGTCAATAAAAAGGTCCAGGTATACAGTAAACCTGAAGTTAAGGTTCGGAATCTAAAACTATACTCACAGGAGAGGTTCAAATCACAGACTTAGAGTGTCAGTCCTCTTGTACTTAAGTCGGCATTGTGCCTTTTGAATTTAATTCCGATGCAATTTCTGTGCTTCATCGTCAAAAAGAAGGTTCAAGGCAGACAGTAAACCTTAAGTGAAGCATCGGAATCTAAAACTGGACTCACATTAGAGGTTCAAATCATAGAAAGTTATATTGATAGTCCTCCTGAACTTAAGTTGGCATTGTGCCTTTGGATAGAATTCGGATGCAATTTCTGTGTTTCGTCGTCAAAAAGAAGGTGCAAGGTAAACAGTAAACCTGAAGTGAAGCATCGGAATCTAAAACTTTACTCACAGGAGAGGTTCAAATCTTAGAAAGTGAGAGTTTCAGTCCTCTTGAACGTAAGTCGGCATTGTGCCTTTTGAATTTAATGCCGATGCAATTTCTGTGCTTCATCGTCAAAAAGAAGGTCCAAGGCATACAGTAAACCTGAAGTGAAGCATCGGAATCTAAAACTGGACTCACATTAGAGGTTCAAATCATAGAAAGTTAGATTGTCCGTCCTCTTGTACTTAAGTCGGCATTGTGCCTTTTGTATTAAATTCGGATGCAATATCTGTGTTTCATCGTCAATAAGAAGGTCCAAGGAATACAGTAAACCCGAAGTGAAGCATCGGAATCTAAAGCTGGACTCACAGGAGAGGTTCAAATCATAGAAAGTTAGAGTGTTAGTCCCCTTGTACTTAACTCGGTATTGTGCTTTTTGAATTTAATTCCGATGAAATTTCTGTGTTTCATCGTCAATACGAAGCTCCAAGGTATACAGTAAACCTGAAGTTAAGCATCAGAATCTAAAACTGGACTCACAGGTGAGGTTCAAATCATAGAAATTTTGAGTGTCAGTCCTCTTGTACTTAAGTCGGCATTGTGACTTTTGTATTAAATTCGGATGCAATTTCTGTGTTTCATCGTCAATAAGAAGGTACAAGGGATACAGTAAACCAGAAGTGAAGCTTCGGAATCTAAAACTGGACTCACAGGAGAGGTTCAAATCATAGAAAGTTAGAGTGTCAGTCCTCTTGTACTTAAGTCGGCATTGTGCCTTTTGTATTAAATTCGGATACAATTTTTGTGTTTCATCGTCAAAAAGAAGGTCCAAGGCATACAGTAAACCTGAAGTGAAGCGTCGGAATCTAAAACTGGACTCACATTAGAGGTTCAAATCATAGAAAGTTAGATTGTCAGTCTTCTTGTACTTAAGTCAGCATTGTGCCTTTTGTATTAAATTCGGATGCAATTTCTGTGTATCATCGTCAATACGGAGGTCCAAAGGATACAGTAACCCTGAAGTAAAGCATCGGAATCGAAAACTGGAGTCACAGGAGAGGTTCAAACCATAGAAAGTGAGAGTGTCAGTCCTCTTGTACTTAAGTCGGCATGGGCATTTTGAATTTAATTCCGATGCAATTTCTGTGTTTCATCGTCAATAACAAGGTCCAAGGTATACAGTAAACCTGAAGTTAACCATCTGAATCTAAAACTAGACTCACAGGAGAGGTTCAAATCATAGAAATTTAGAGTGGCACTCCTCTTGTACTTATGTCGGCATTGGGGCTTTTGAATTTAATTCCGATGCAATTCCTGTGTTTCATCGTCAATAAGAAGGTCCAAGGGATACAGTAAGCCTGAAGTGAAGCATCGGAATCTAAAACTGGACTCACAGGACAGGTTCAAATCATCGAAAGTGAGAGTGTCAGTCCTCTTGTACTTAAGTCGGCATGGGCCGTATGAATTTAATTCCGATGCATTTCTGTGTTTCATTGTCAATAAGAAGGTCCAAGGTATACAGTAAACCTGAAGTTAAGCATCGGAATCTAAAACTAGACTCACTGGAGAGGTTCAAATCATAGAAAGTTAGAGTGTCAGTCCTCTTGTACTTAAGTCGGCATTGTGGCTTTTGAATTTCATTCCGATGCAATTCCTGTGTTTCATCGTCAATAAAAAGGTCCAGGTATACAGTAAACCTGAAGTTAAGGTTCGGAATCTAAAACTATACTCACAGGAGAGGTTCAAATCACAGACTTAGAGTGTCAGTCCTCTTGTACTTAAGTCGGCATTGTGCCTTTTGAATTTAATTCCGATGCAATTTCTGTGCTTCATCGTCAAAAAGAAGGTTCAAGGCAGACAGTAAACCTTAAGTGAAGCATCGGAATCTAAAACTGGACTCACATTAGAGGTTCAAATCATAGAAAGTTATATTGATAGTCCTCCTGAACTTAAGTTGGCATTGTGCCTTTGGATAGAATTCGGATGCAATTTCTGTGTTTCGTCGTCAAAAAGAAGGTGCAAGGTAAACAGTAAACCTGAAGTGAAGCATCGGAATCTAAAACTTTACTCACAGGAGAGGTTCAAATCTTAGAAAGTGAGAGTTTCAGTCCTCTTGAACGTAAGTCGGCATTGTGCCTTTTGAATTTAATGCCGATGCAATTTCTGTGCTTCATCGTCAAAAAGAAGGTCCAAGGCATACAGTAAACCTGAAGTGAAGCATCGGAATCTAAAACTGGACTCACATTAGAGGTTCAAATCATAGAAAGTTAGATTGTCCGTCCTCTTGTACTTAAGTCGGCATTGTGCCTTTTGTATTAAATTCGGATGCAATATCTGTGTTTCATCGTCAATAAGAAGGTCCAAGGAATACAGTAAACCCGAAGTGAAGCATCGGAATCTAAAGCTGGACTCACAGGAGAGGTTCAAATCATAGAAAGTTAGAGTGTTAGTCCCCTTGTACTTAACTCGGTATTGTGCTTTTTGAATTTAATTCCGATGAAATTTCTGTGTTTCATCGTCAATACGAAGCTCCAAGGTATACAGTAAACCTGAAGTTAAGCATCAGAATCTAAAACTGGACTCACAGGTGAGGTTCAAATCATAGAAATTTTGAGTGTCAGTCCTCTTGTACTTAAGTCGGCATTGTGACTTTTGTATTAAATTCGGATGCAATTTCTGTGTTTCATCGTCAATAAGAAGGTACAAGGGATACAGTAAACCAGAAGTGAAGCTTCGGAATCTAAAACTGGACTCACAGGAGAGGTTCAAATCATAGAAAGTTAGAGTGTCAGTCCTCTTGTACTTAAGTCGGCATTGTGCCTTTTGTATTAAATTCGGATACAATTTTTGTGTTTCATCGTCAAAAAGAAGGTCCAAGGCATACAGTAAACCTGAAGTGAAGCGTCGGAATCTAAAACTGGACTCACATTAGAGGTTCAAATCATAGAAAGTTAGATTGTCAGTCTTCTTGTACTTAAGTCAGCATTGTGCCTTTTGTATTAAATTCGGATGCAATTTCTGTGTATCATCGTCAATACGGAGGTCCAAAGGATACAGTAACCCTGAAGTAAAGCATCGGAATCGAAAACTGGAGTCACAGGAGAGGTTCAAACCATAGAAAGTGAGAGTGTCAGTCCTCTTGTACTTAAGTCGGCATGGGCATTTTGAATTTAATTCCGATGCAATTTCTGTGTTTCATCGTCAATAACAAGGTCCAAGGTATACAGTAAACCTGAAGTTAACCATCTGAATCTAAAACTAGACTCACAGGAGAGGTTCAAATCATAGAAATTTAGAGTGTCACTCCTCTTGTACTTATGTCGGCATTGGGGCTTTTGAATTTAATTCCGATGCAATTCCTGTGTTTCATCGTCAATAAGAAGGTCCAAGGGATACAGTAAGCCTGAAGTGAAGCATCGGAATCTAAAACTGGACTCACAGGACAGGTTCAAATCATAGAAAGTTAGAGTGTCAGTCCTCTTGTACTTAAGTCGGCATTGTGCCTTTTAAATTTATTTCCAATGCAATTTCTGTGCTTCATCGTCAAAAAGAAGGTCCAAGGCTGACAGTAAACCTGAAGTGAAGCATCGGAATCTAAAACTGGACGCACATTAGAGGTTCAAATCATAGAAAGTTAAATTGTCAGTCCTCTTGTACTTAAGTCGGCATTGTGGCTTTTGTATTAAATTCGGATGCAATTTCTGTGTTTCATCGTCAATAACAAGATCCAAGGGACACAGTAAATCCGAAGTGAAGCATCGGAATCTAAAGCTGGACTCACAGGAGAGGTTCAAATAATAGAAACTTAGACTGTCAGTCCACTTGTACTTAACTCGGCATTGTGCCTTTTGAATTTAAATCTGATGCAATTTCTGTGTTTCATCGTCAATACGGATGTCCAAGGTATACAGTAAACCAGAAGTGAAGCATCGGAATCTAAAACCGGACTCACAGGAGAGGTTCAAATCATAGATAGTTAGAGTGTTAGTTCTCTTGTACTTAAGTCGGCATTGTGCTTTTTGTATTTAATTCCGATGCTATTTCTGTGTTTCGTCGTCAAAAAGAAGGTGCAAGGTAAACAGTAAACCTGAAGTGAAGCATCGGAATCTAAAACTGGACTCACAGGAGAGGTTCAAATCATAGAAAGTGAGAGTGTCAGTCCACTTGAACTTGAGTCGGCATCGTGCCTTTGAATTTAATTCCGATGCAATTTCTGTGCTTCATCGTCAAAAAGAAGGTCCAAGGCATACAGTAAACCTGAAGTGAAGCATCGGAATCTAAAACTGGACTCACATTAGAGGTTCAAATCATAGAAAGTTAGATGGTCAGTCCTCTTGTACTTAAGTCGTCATTGTGCCTTTTGTATTAAATTCGGATGCAATATCTGTGTTTTATCGTCAATAAGAAGGTCCAAGGAATACAGTAAACCCGAAGTGAAGCATCGGAATCTAAAGCTTGACTCACAGGAGAGGTTCAAATCATAGAAAGTTAGAGTGTCAGTCCCCTTGTACTTAACTCGGTATTGTGCTTTTTGAATTTAATTCCGATGCAATTTCGGTGTTTCATCGTCAATACGATGGTCCAAGGTATACAGTAAAACTGAAGTTAAGCATCAGAATCTAAAACTGGACTCACAGGAGAGGTTCAAATCATAGAAAGTTAGAGTGTCAGTCCTCTTGTACTTAGGTCGGCATTGTGCCCTTTGTATTAAATTCGGATGCAATTTCTGTGTTTCATCGTCAACACGAATGTCCAAGGGATACAGTAAACCTGAAGTGAAGCATCGGAATCGAAAACTGGACTCACAGGAGAGGTTCATATCATCGAAAGTGAGAGTGTCAGTCCTCTTGTACTTAAGTCGGCATGTGCCGTTTGAATTTAATTCCGATGCATTTCTGTGTTTCATCGTCAATAAGAAGGTCCAAGGTATACAGTAAACCTGAAGTTAAGCATCGGAATCTAAGACTAGACTCACTGGAGAGGTTCAAATCATAGAAAGTTAGAGTGTCAGTCCTCTTGTACTTAAGTCGGCATTGTGTCTTTTGTATTAAATTCGGATGCAATTTCTGTGTTTCATCGTCAATAAGAAGGTCCAAGGGATACAGTAAACCTGAAGTGAAACATCGGAATCTAAAACTGGACTCACAGGAGAGGTTCAAATCATAGAAAGTTAGAGTGTCAGTCTTCTTGTACCTAAGTCGGCATTGTGCCTTTTGAATTTAATTGCGATGCAATTTCCGTGTTTTATCGTCAATAAGAAGGTGCAAAGTATACAGGAAACATGAAGTGAAGCATCGGAATCTAAAAGTGGACTAACAGGAAAGGTTCAAATCATAGAGAGTGAGAGTGTCAGTCCTCTTGTACTTAGGTCGGCATTGTGCCCTTTGTATTAAATTCGGATGCAATTTCTGTGTTTCATCGTCAACACGAATGTCCAAGGGATACAGTAAACCTGAAGTGAAGCATCGGAATCGAAACCTGGACTCACAGGAGAGGTTCAAATCATCGAAAGTGAGAGTGTCAGTCCTCTTGTACTTAAGTCGGCATTGTGCCGTTTGAATTTAATTCCGATGCATTATTGCGTTTCATCGTCAATAAGAAGGTCCAAGGTATACAGTAAACCTGAAGTTAAGCATCGGAATCTAAAACTAGACTCACTGGAGAGGTTCAAATCACAGAAAGTTAGAGTGTCAGTCCTCTTGTACTTAAGTCGGCATTGTGGCTTTTGAATTTAATTCCGATGCAATTCCTGTGTTTCATCGTCAATAAAAAGGTCCAGGTATACAGTAAACCTGAAGTTAAGGTTCGGAATCTAAAACTATACTCACAGGAGAGGTTCAAATCACAGAGTTAGAGTGTCAGTCCTCTTGTACTTAAGTCGGCATTGTGCCTTTTGAATTTAATTCCGATGCAATTTCTGTGCTTCATCGTCAAAAAGAAGGTTCAAGGCAGACAGTAAACCTTAAGTGAAGCATCGGAATCTAAAACTGGACTCACATTAGAGGTTCAAATCATAGAAAGTTAGATTGTCAGTCCTCCTGTACTTAAGTTGGCATTGTGCCTTTGGATAGAATTCGGATGCAATTTCTGTGTTTCGTCGTCAAAAAGAAGGTGCAAGGTAAACAGTAAACCTGAAGTGAAGCATCGGAATCTAAAACTTTACTCACAGGAGAGGTTCAAATCATAGAAAGTGAGAGTGTCAGTCCTCTTGAACGTAAGTCGGCATTGTGCCTTTTGAATTTAATTCCGATGCAATTTCTGTGCTTCATCGTCAAAAAGAAGGTCCAAGGCATACAGTGAACCTGAAGTGAAGCATCGGAATCTAAAACTGGACTCACATTAGAGGTTCAAATCATAGAAAGTTAGATTGTCAGTCCTCTTGTACTTAAGTCGGCATTGTGCCTTTTGTATTAAATTCGGATGCAATATCTGTGTTTCATCGTCAATAAGAAGGTCCAAGGAATACAGTTAACCCGAAGTGAAGCATCGGAATCTAAAGCTGGACTCACAGGAGAGGTTCAAATCATAGAAAGTTAGAGTGTCAGTCCCCTTGTACTTAACTCGGTATTGTGCTTTTTGAATTTAATTCCGATGAAATTTCTGTGTTTCAACGTCAATACGAAGGTCCACGGTATACAGTAAACCTGAAGTTAAGCATCAGAATCTAAAACTGGACTCACAGAAGATGTTCAAATCTTAGAAATTTTGAGTGTCAGTCCTCTTGTACTTAAGTCGGCATTGTGACTTTTGTATTAAATTCGGATGCAATTTCTGTGTTTCATCGTCAATAAGAAGGTACAAGGGATACAGTAAACCTGAAGTGAAGCTTCGGAATCTAAAACTGGACTCACAGGAGAGGTTCAAATCATAGAAAGTTAGAGTGTCAGTCCTCTTGTACTTAAGTCGGCATTGTGCCTTTTGTATTAAATTCGGATACAATTTTTGTGTTTCATCGTCAAAATGAAGGTCCAAGGCATACAGTAAACCTGAAGTGATGCGTCGGAATCTAAAACTGGACTCACATTAGAGGTTCAAATCATAGAAAGTTAGATTGTCAGTCTTCTTGTACTTAAGTCAGCATTGTGCCTTTTGTATTAAATTCGGATGCAATTTCTGTGTATCATCGTCAATACGGAGGTCCAAAGGATACAGTAACCCTGAAGTGAAGCATCGGAATCGAAAACTGGAGTCACAGGAGAGGTTCAAACCATAGAAAGTGAGAGTGTCAGTCCTCTTGTACTTAAGTCGGCATGGGCATTTTGAATTTAATTCCGATGCAATTTCTGTGTTTCATCGTCAATAACAAGGTCCAAGGTATACAGTAAACCTGAAGTTAACCATCTGAATCTAAAACTAGACTCACAGGAGAGGTTCAAATCATAGAAATTTCGAGTGTCACTCCTCTTGTACTTAAGTCGGCATTGGGGCTTTTGAATTTAATTCCGTTGCAATTCCTGTGTTTAATCGTCAATAAGAAGGTCCAAGGGATACAGTAAGCCTGAAGTGAAGCATCGGAATCTAAAACTGGACTCACAGGACAGGTTCAAATCATAGAAAGTGAGAGTGTCAGTCCTCTTGTACTTAAGTCGGCATTGTGCCTTTTAAATTTATTTCCGATGCAATTTCTGTGCTTCATCGTCAAAAAGAAGGTCCAAGGCTGACAGTAAACCTGAAGTGAAGCATCGGAATCTATAACTGGACGCACATTAGAGGTTCAAATCATAGAAAGTTTATTGTCAGTCCTCTTGTACTTAAGTCGGCATTGTGGCTTTTGTATTAAATTCGGATGCAATTTCTGTGTTTCATCGTCAATAACAAGGTCCAAGGGACACAGTAAATCCGAAGTGAAGCATCGGAATCTAAAGCTGGACTCACAGGAGAGGTTCAAATAATAGAAAGTTAGAGTGTCAGTCCACTTGTACTTAACTCGTCATTGTGCCTTTTGAATTTAAATCCGATGCAATTTCTGTGTTTCATCGTCAATACGGATGTCCAAGGTATACAGTAAACCTGAAGTGAAGCATCGGAATCTAAAACCGGACTCACAGGAGAGGTTCAAATCATAGATAGTTAGAGTGTTAGTCCTCTTGTACTTAAGTCGGCATTGTGCTTTTTGTATTTAATTCCGATGCAATTTCTGTGTTTTATCGTCAATAAGAAGGTGCAAAGTATACAGGTAACCTGAAGTGAAGAATCGGAATCTAAAACTTGACTCACAGGAGAGGTTCCCATCATAGAAAGTGAGAGTGTCAGTCCTCTTGTATTTAAGTCGGCATTGTGCCTTTTGTATTAAATTCGGATGCAATATCTGTGTTTCATCGTCAATACGAAGGTCCAAGGGATACTGTAAACCTGAAGTCACGCATCGGAATGGAAAAGTGGAGTCATAGGAGAGGTTCAAATCATGGAAAGTGAGAGTGTCTGTCCTCTTGTACTTAAGTCGGCATGGGCCTTTTGAATTTAATTTCGATGCAATTTCTGTGTTTCATGGTCAATAAGAAGGTCCAAGGTATACAGTAAACCTGAAGTTAAGCAATGGAATCTAAATCTGGACTTACGGGAGAGGTTCAAATCATAGAAAGTGAGAGTGTCAGTCCTCTTGTACTTAAGTCGGCATTGTGCCTTTTGTATTAAATTCGGATGCAATATCTTTGTTTCATCGTCAATAAGAAGGTCCAAGGGACACAGTAAACCTGAAGTGAAGCATCGGAATCTAAAACTGGACTCACATTAGAAGTTCAAATCATAGAAAGTAAGAGTGTCAGTCCTCTTGTACTTAAGTCGGCATTGTGCCATTTGTATTAAATTCGGATGCAATTTCTGTGTTTCATCGTCAATAAGAAGGTGCAAGGTATACAGTAAACCTGAAGTGAAGCATCGGTTTCTAAAACTGGACTCACAGGGGAGGTTCAAATCATAGAAAGTGAGAGTGTCAATCCTCTTGTACTTAAGTCGGCATTGTGCCTTTTGAATTTAATTCCGATGCAATTTCTGTGCTTCATCGTCAAAAAGAAGGTTCAAGGCAGACAGTAAACCTTAAGTGAAGCATCGGAATCTAAAACTGGACTCACATTAGAGGTTCAAATCATAGAAAGTTAGATTGTCAGTCCTCCTGTACTTAAGTTGGCATTGTGCCTTTGGATAGAATTCGGATGCAATTTCTGTGTTTCGTCGTCAAAAAGAAGGTGCAAGGTAAACAGTAAACCTGAAGTGAAGCATCGGAATCTAAAACTTTACTCACAGGAGAGGTTCAAATCATAGAAAGTGAGAGTGTCAGTCCTCTTGAACGTAAGTCGGCATTGTGCCTTTTGAATTTAATTCCGATGCAATTTCTGTGCTTCATCGTCAAAAAGAAGGTCCAAGGCATACAGTAAACCTGAAGTGAAGCATCGGAATCTAAAACTGGACTCACATTAGAGGTTCAAATTATAGAAAGTTAGATTGTCAGTCCTCTTGTACTTAAGTCGGCATTGTGCCTTTTGTATTAAATTCGGATGCAATATCTGTGTTTCATCGTCAATAAGAAGGTCCAAGGTATACAGTAAACCCGAAGTGAAGCATCGGAATCTAAAGCTGGACTCACAGGAGAGGTTAAAATCATAGAAAGTTAGAGTGTCAGTCCCCTTGTACTATACTCGGTATTGTGCTTTTTGAATTTAATTCCGATGAAATTTCTGTGTTTCATCGTCAATACGAAGGTCCAAGGTATACAGTAAACCTGAAGTTAAGCATCAGAATCTAAAACTGGACTCACAGGAGAGGTTCAAATCATAGAAATTTTGAGTGTCAGTCCTCTTGTACTTAAGTCGGCATTGTGACTTTTGTATTAAATACGGATGCAATTTCTGTGTTTCATCTTCAATAAGAAGGTACAAGGGATACAGTAAACGTGAAGTGAAGCTTCGGAATCTAAAACTGGACTCACAGGAGAGGTTCAAATCATAGAAAGTTAGAGTGTCAGTCCTCTTGTACTTAAGTCGGCATTGTGCCTTTTGTATTAAATTCGGATACAATCTTTGTGTTTCATCGTCAAAAAGAAGGTCCAAGGCATACAGTAAACCTGAAGTGAAGCGTCGGAATCTAAAACTGGACTCACATTAGAGGTTCAAATCATAGAAAGTTAGATTGTCAGTCTTCTTGTACTTAAGTCAGCATTGTGCCTTTTGTATTAAATTCGGATGCAATTTATGTGTATCATCGTCAATACGGAGGTCCAAAGGATACAGTAACCCTGAACTGAAGCGTCGGAATCGAAAACTGGAGTCACAGGAGAGGTTCAAACCATAGAAAGTGAGAGTGTCAGTCCTCTTGTACTTAAGTCGGCATGGGCATTTTGAATTTAATTCCGATGCAATATCTGTGTTTCATCGTCAATAACAAGGTCCAAGGTATACAGTAAACCTGAAGTTAACCATCTGAATCTAAAACTAGACTCACAGGAGAGGTTCAAATCATAGAAATTTAGAGTGTGACTCCTCTTGTACTTAAGTCGGCATTGGGGCTTTTGAATTTAATTCCGATGCAATTCCTGTGTTTCATCGTCAATAAGAAGGTCCAAGGGATACAGTATCCCTGAAGTGAAGCATCGGAATCTAAAACTGGACTCACAGGACAGGTTCAAATCATAGAAAGTTAGAGTGTCAGTCCTCTTGTACTTAAGTCGGCATTGTGCCTTTTAAATTTATTTCCGATGCAATTTCTGTGCTTCATCGTCAAAAAGAAGGTCCAAGGCTGACAGTAAACCTGGAGTGAAGCATCGGAATCTAAAACTGGACGCACATTAGGGGTTCAAATCATAGAAAGTTAGATTGTCAGTCCTCTTGTACTTAAGTCGGCATTGTGGCTTTTGTATTAAATTCGGATGCAATTTCTGTGTTTCATCGTCAATAACAAGGTCCAAGGGACACAGTAAATCCGAAGTGAAGCATCGGAATCTAAAGCTGGACTCACAGGAGAGGTTCAAATAATAGAAAGTTAGAGTGTCAGTCCACTTGTACTTAACTCGGCATTGTGCCTTTTGAATTTAAATCCGATGCAATTTCTGTGTTTCATCGTCAATACGGATGTCCAAGGTATACAGTAAACCTGAAGTGAAGCATCGGAATCTAAAACCGGACTCACAGGAGAGGTTCAAATCATAGAAAGTTAGAGTGTCAGTCCTCTTGTACTTAAGTCGGCATGTTCCTTTTGAATTTAATTCCGATGCAATTTCTGTGTTTCATCGTCAATAAGAAGGTCCAAGGTATACAGTAAACCTGAAGTTAACCATCGGAATCTAAAACTAGACTCACAGGAGAGGTTCAAATCATAGATAGTTAGAGTGTTAGTCCTCTTGTACTTAAGTCGGCATTGTGCTTTTTGTATTTAATTCCGATGCAATTTCTGTGTTTTATCGTCAATAAGAAGGTGCAAAGTATACAGGAAACCTGAAGTGAAGCATCGGAATCTAAAACTTGACTCACAGGAGAGGATCCCATCATAGAAATTGAGAGTGTCAGTCCTCTTGTATTTAAGTCGGCATTGTGCCTTTTGTATTAAATTCGGATGCAATATCTGTGTTTCATCGTCAATACGAAGGTCCAAGGGATACAGTAAACCTGAAGTCAAGCATCGGAATGGAAAAGTGGAGTCATAGGAGAGGTTCAAATCATGGAAAGTGAGAGTGTCTGTCCTCTTGTACTTAAGTCGGCATGGGCCATTTGAATTTAATTTCGATGCAATTTCTGTGTTTCATGGTCAATAAGAAGGTCCAAGGTATACAGTAAACCTGAAGTTAAGCAATGGAATCTAAATCTGGACTTACGGGAGAGGTTCAAATCATAGAAAGTGAGAGTGTCAGTCCTCTTGTACTTAAGTCGGCATTGTGCCTTTTGTATTAAATTCGGATGCAATATCTTTGATTCATCGTCAATAAGAAGGTCCAAGGGACACAGTAAACCTGAAGTGAAGCATCGGAATCTAAAACTGGACTCACATTAGAAGTTCAAATCATAGAAAGTAAGAGTGTCAGTCCTCTTGTACTTAAGTCAGCATTGTGCCTTTTGTATTAAATTCGGATGCAATTTCTGTGTTTCATCGTCAATAAGAAGGTGCAAGGTATACAGTAAACCTGAAGTGAAGCATCGGTTTCTAAAACTGGACTCACAGGGGAGGTTCAAATCATAGAAAGTGAGAGTGTCAATCCTCTTGTACTTAAGTCGGCATTGTGTCTTTTGTATTAAATTCGGATGCAATGTCTGTGTTTCATCGTCAATAAGAAGGTCCAAGGGATACAGTAAACCTGAAGTGCAGCATCGGAATCCAAAACAGGACTCACAGGGGAGGTTCAAATCATAGAAAGTTAGAGTGTCAGTCCTCTTGTACTTAAGTTGGCATGTTCCTTTTGAATTTAATTCCGATGCAATTTCTGTGTTTCATCGTCAATAAGAAGGTCCAAGGTATACAGTAAACCTGAAGTTAACCATCGGAATCTAAAACTAGACTCACAGGAGAGGTTCAAATCATAGAAAGTTAGAGTGTCAGTCCTTTTGTACTTAAGTCGGCATTGTGGCTTTTGAATTTAATTCCGATGCAATTCCAGTGTTTCATCGTCAATACGAAGGTCCAAGGTATACAGTAAACCTGAAGTTAAGCTTCGGAATCTAAAACTATACTCACAGGAGAGGTTCAAATCAAAAAAAGTTAGAGTGTCAGTACTCCTGTACTTAAGTCGGCATAGTGATTTTGTATTAAATTCTCATGCAATTTCTGTGTTTCATCGTCAATAAGAAGGTCCAAGGGATACAATAAACCTGAAGTGAAGCATCGGAATCTAAAACTGGATACACAGGAGAGGTTCAAATCATAGAAAGTTAGAGTGTCAGTCCTCTTGTACTTAAGTCGGCATTGTGCCTTTTGAATTTAATTCCGATGCAATTTCTGTGTTTCATCGTCAATAAGAAGGTGCAAAGTATACAGTCAACCTGAAGGGAAGCATCGGTATCTAAAACTTGACTCACAGGAGAGGATCAAATCATAGAAAGTGAGAGTGTCAGTCCTCCTGTACTTAAGTCGGCATTGTGCCTTTTGTATTAAATTCGGATGCAATTTCTGTGTTTCATTGTCAATCCGAAGGTCCAAGGGATACAGTAAACCTGAAGTGAAGCATCGGAATCGAAAACTGGTCTCACAGGAGAGGTTCAAATCATAGAAAGTGAGAGTGTCAGTCCTCTTGTACTTAAGTCGGCATGGGCCTTTTGAATTTAATTCCGATGCAATTTCTGTGTTTCATCGTCAATAACAAGTTCTAAGGTATACAGTAAACCTGAAGTTAAGCTTCGGAATCTAACACTAGACTCATAGGAGAGGTTCAAATCATAGAAAGTTAGAGTGTCACTCATCTTGTACTTAAGTCGGCATTGTGGCATTTGAATTTAATTCCGATGCAATTTCTGTCTTTCATCGTCAAAAAGAAGGTCCAAGGCAAACAGTAAACCTTATGTGAAGCATCGGAATCTAAAACTGGACTCACATTAGAGGTTCAAATCATAGAAAGTTAGATTGTCAGTACTCTTGTAGTTAAGTTGGCTTTGTGCCTTTTGTATAGAATTCGGATGCAATTTCTGTGTTTCGTCGTCAAAAAGAAGATGCAAGGTAAACAGTAAACATCAAGTGAAGCATCGGATCCTAAAACTGGACTCACAGGAGAGGTTCAAATCATAGAAAGTGAGATTGTCAGTGCTCTTGTACTTAAGTCGGCATTGTGCCTTTTGAATTTAATTCCGTTGCAATTTCTGTGTTTCATCGTCAAAAAGAAGGTCCAAGGTATACAGTTAACCGGAAGTTAAGCATCGGAATCTACAACTGGACTCACAGGAGAGGTTCAAATCATAGAAAGTTAGAGTGTCAGTCCTCTTGTACTTAAGTCGGCATTGTGACTTTTGTATTAAATTCGGATGCAATTTCTGTGTTTCATCGTCAATAAGATGGTCCAAGTGCAACAGTAAACCTGAAGTGAAGCATCGGAATCTAAAACAGGACTCACAGGAGAGGTTCAAATCATAGAAAGTTAGAGTGTCAGTCCTCTTGTACTTACGTCGGCATTGTGCCTTTTGTATAAAATTCGGATGCAATTTCTGTGTTTCGTCGTCAATAAGAAGGTGCAAAGTATACAGAAAACCTGAAGGGAAGCATCGGAATCTAAAACTTGACCCTCAGAAGAGGTTCAAATAATAGAAAGTGAGAGTGTCAGTCCTCTTGTTCTTAAGTCGGCATTGTGCCTTTTGAATTTAATTCCGATGCAATTTCTGTGCTTCATCGACAAAAAGAAGGTCCAAGGCATACAGTAAACCTGAAGTGAAGCATCGGAATCTAAAACTGGACTCACAGGAGAGGTTCAAATCATAGAAAGTTAGAGTGTCAGTCCTCTTGTACTTAAGTCGGCATTGTGACTTTTGTATTAAATTCGGATGCAATTTCTGTGTTTCATCGTCAATAAGAAGGTCCAAGTGCAACAGTAAACCTGAAGTGAAGCATCGGAATCTAAAACTGGACTCACAGGAGAGGTTCAAATCATAGAAAGTTAGATTGTCAGTCCTCTTGTAGTTAAGTTGGCATTGTGCCTTTTGTATAGAATTCGGATGCAATTTCTGTGTTTCGTCGTCAAAAAGAAGGTGCAAGGTAAACAGTAAACATCAAGTGAAGCATCGGATCCTAAAACTGGACTCACAGGGGAGGTTCAAATCATAGAAAGTGAGAGTGTCAATCCTCTTGTACTTAAGTCGGCATTGTGTCTTTTGTATTAAATTCGGATGCAATGTCTGTGTTTCATCGTCAATATGAAGGTGCAAGATATACAGTAAACCTGAAGTGAAGCATCGGAATCGAAAACTGGACTCACAGGAGAGGTTCAACTCATCGAAAGTGAGAGAGTCAGTCCACTTGTACTTAAGTCGGCATGGGCCGTTTGAATTTAATTCCGATGCATTTCTGTGTTTCATCGTCAATAAGAAGGTCCAAGGTATACAGTAAACCTGAAGTTAAGCATCGGAATCTAAAACTAGACTCACTGGAGAGGTTCAAATCATAGAAAGTTAGAGTGTCAGTCCTCTTGTACTTAAGTCGGCATTGTGGCTTTCGAATTTAATTCCGATGCAATTCCTGTGTTTCATCGTCAATAAAAAGGTCCAGGTATACAGTAAACCTGAAGTTAAGGTTCGGAATCTAAAACTATACTCACAGGAGAGGTTCAAATCACAGACTTAGACTGTCAGTCCTCTTGTACTTAAGTCGGCATTGTGCCTTTTGAATTTAATTCCGATGCAATTTCTGTGCTTCATCGTCAAAAAGAAGGTTCAAGGCAGACAGTAAACCTTAAGTGAAGCATCGGAATCTAAAACTGGACTCACATTAGAGGTTCAAATCATAGAAAGTTAGATTGTCAGTCCTCCTGTACTTAAGTTGGCATTGTGCCTTTGGATGGAATTCGGATGCAATTTCTGTGTTTCGTCGTCAAAAAGAAGGTGCAAGGTAAACAGTAAACCTGAAGTGAAGCATCGGAATCCAAAACTTTACTCACAGGAGAGGTTCAAATCATAGAAAGTGAGAGTGTCAGTCCTCTTGAACGTAAGTCGGCATTGTGCCTTTTGAATTTAATTCCGATGCAATTTCTGTGCTTCATCGTCAAAAAGAAGGTCCAAGGCATATAGTAAACCTGAAGTGAAGCATCGGAATCTAAAACTGGACTCACATTAGAGGTTCAAATCATAGAAAGTTAGATTGTCAGTCCTCTTGTACTTAAGTCGGCATTGTGCCTTTTGTATTAAATTCGGATGCAATATCTGTGTTTCATCGTCAATAAGAAGGTCCAAGGAATACAGTAAACCCGAAGTGAAGCATCGGAATCTAAAGCTGGACTCACAGGAGAGGTTCAAATCATAGAAAGTTAGAGTGTCAGTCCCCTTGTACTTAACTCGGTATTGTGCTTTTTGAATTTAATTCCGATGAAATTTCTGTGTTTCATCGTCAATACGAAGGTCCAAGGTATACAGTAAACCTGAGGTTAAGCATCAGAATCTAAAACTGGACTCACAGGAGAGGTTCAAATCATAGAAATTTTGAGTGTCAGTCCTCTTGTACTTAAGTCGGCATTGTGACTTTTGTATTAAATTCGGATGCAATTTCTGTGTTTCATCGTCAATAAGAAGGTACAAGGGATACAGTAAACCTGAAGTGAAGCTTCGGAATCTAAAACTGGACTCACAGGAGAGGTTCAAATCATAGAAAGTTAGAGTGTCAGTCCTCTTGTACTTAAGTCGGCATTGTGCCTTTTGTATTAAATTCGGATACAATTTTTGTGTTTCATCGTCAAAAAGAAGGTCCAAGGCATACAGTAAACCAGAAGTGAAGCGTCGGAATCTAAAACTGGACTCACATTAGAGGTTCAAATCATAGAAAGTTAGATTGTCAGTCTTCTTGTACTTAAGTCAGCATTGTGCCTTTTGTATTAAATTCGGATGCAATTTATGTGTATCATCGTCAATACGGAGGTCCAAAGGATACAGTAACCCTGAACTGAAGCATCGGAATCGAAAACTGGAGTCACAGGAGAGGTTCAAACCATAGAAAGTGAGAGTGTCAGTCCTCTTGTACTTAAGTCGGCATGGGCATTTTCAATTTAATTCCGATGCAATTTCTGTGTTTCATCGTCAATAACAAGGTCCAAGGTATACAGTAAACCTGAAGTTAACCATCTGAATCTAAAACTAGACTCACAGGAGAGGTTCAAATCATAGAAATTTAGAGTGTCACTCCTCTTGTACTTAAGTCGGCATTGGTACTTTTGAATTTAATTCCGATGCAATTCCTGTGTTTCATCGTCAATAAGAAGGTCCAAGGGATACAGTAAGCCTGAAGTGAAGCATCGGAATCTAAAACTGGACTCACAGGACAGGTTCAAATCATAGAAAGTTAGAGTGTCAGTCCTCTTGTACTTAAGTCGGCATTGTGCCTTTTAAATTTATTTCCGATGCAATTTCTGTGCTTCATCGTCAAAAAGAAGGTCCAAGGCTGACAGTAAACCTGAAGTGAAGCATCGGATTCTAAAACTGGACGCACATTAGAGGTTCAAATCATAGAAAGTTAGATTGTCAGTCCTCTTGTACTTAAGTCGGCATTGTGGCTTTTGTATTAAATTCGGATGCAGTTTCTGTGTTTCAAAGTCAATAACAAGGTCCAAGGGACACAGTAAATCCGAAGTGAAGCATCGGAATCTAAAGCTGGACTCACAGGAGAGGTTCAAATAATAGAAAGTTAGAGTGTCAGTCCACTTGTACTTAACTCAGCATTGTGCCTTTTGAATTTAAATCCGATGCAATGTCTGTGTTTCATCGTCAATACGGATGTCCAAGGTATACAGTAAACCTGAAGTGAAGCATCGGAATCTAAAACCGGACTCACAGGAGAGGTTCAAATCATAGATAGTTAGAGTGTTAGTCCTCTTGTACTTAAGTCGGCATTGTGCTTTTTGTATTTAATTCCGATGCAATTTATGTGTTTTATCTTCAATAAGAAGGTGCAAAGTATACAGGAAACCTGAAGTGAAGCATCGGAATCTAAAACTTGACTCACAGGAGAGGATCCCATCATAGAAATTGAGAGTGTCAGTCCTCTTGTATTTAAGTCGGCATTGTGCCTTTTGTATTAAATTCGGATGCAATATCTGTGTTTCATCGTCAATACGAAGGTCCAAGGGATACAGTAAACCTGAAGTCAAGCATCGGAATGGAAAAGTGGAGTCATTGGAGAGGTTCAAATCATGGAAAGTGAGAGTGTCTGTCCTCTTGTACTTAAGTCGGCATGGGCCATTTGAATTTAATTTCGATGCAATTTCTGTGTTTCATGGTCAATAAGAAGGTCCAAGGTATACAGTAAACCTGAAGTTAAGCAATGGAATCTAAATCTGGACTTACGGGAGAGGTTCAAATCATAGAAAGTGAGAGTGTCACTCATCTTGTACTTAAGTCGGCATTGTGCCTTTGGATAGAATTCGGATGCAATTTCTGTGTTTCGTCGTCAAAAAGAAGGTGCAAGGTAAACAGTTAACCTGAAGTGAAGCATCGGAATCTAAAACTGGACTCACAGGTGAGGTTCTAATCATAGAAAGTTAGAGTGTCAGTCCTCTTGTACTTACGTCGGCATTGTGCCTTTTGAATTTAATTCCGTTGCAATTTCTGTGCTTCATCGTCAAAAAGAAGGTCCAAGGTATACAGTAAACCGGAAGTTAAGCATCGGAATCTACAACTGGACTCACAGGAGAGGTTCAAATCATAGAAAGTTAGAGTGTCAATCCTCTTGTACTTAAGTCGGCATTGTGCCTTTTGTATTAAATTCGGATGCAATATCTGTGTTTCATCGTCAATACGAAGGTCCAAGGGATACAGTAAACCTGAAGTCAAGCATCGGAATGGAAAAGTGGAGTCATAGGAGAGGTTCAAATCATGGAAAGTGAGAGTGTCTGTCCTCTTGTACTTAAGTCGGCATGGGCCATTTGAATTTAATTCCGATGCAATTTCTGTGCTTCATCGTCAAAAAGAAGGTCCAAGGCAAACAGTAAACCTTATGTGAAGCATCGGAATCTAAAACTGGACTCACATTAGAGGTTCAAATCATAGAAAATTAGATTGTCAGTCCTCTTGTAGTTAAGTTGGCATTGTACCTTTTGTATAGAATTCGGATGCAATTTCTGTGTTTCGTCGTCAAAAAGAAGGTGCAAGGTAAACAGTAAACATCAAGTGAAGCATCGGAATCTAAAACTGGACTCACAGGAGAGGTTCAAATCATAGAAAGTGAGATTGTCAGTGCTCTTGTACTTAAGTCGGCATTGTGCCTTTTGAATTTAATTCCGTTGCAATTTCTGTGCTTCATCGTCAAAAAGAAGGTCCAAGGTATACAGTAAACCGGAAGTTAAGCATCGGAATCTACAACTGGACTCACAGGAGAGGTTCAAATCATAGAAAGTTAGAGTGTCAGTCCTCTTGTACTTAAGTTGGCATTGTGACTTTTGTATTAAATTCGGATGCAATTTCTGTGTTTCATCGTCAATAAGAAGGTCCAAGTGCTACAGTAAACCTGAAGTGAAGCATCGGAATCTAAAACAGGACTCACAGGTGAGGTTCTAATCATAGAAAGTTAGAGTGTCAGTCCTCTTGTACTTACGTCGGCATTGTGCCTTTTGTATAAAATTCGGATGCAATTTCTGTGTTTCGTCGTCAATAAGAAGGTGCAAAGTATACAGAAAACCTGAAGGGAAGCATCGGAATCTAAAACTTGACTCTCAGAAGAGGTTCAAATCATAGAAAGTGAGAGTGTCAGTCCTGTTGTTCTTAAGTCGGCATTGTGCCTTTTGAATTTAATTCCGATGCAATTTCTGTGCTTCATCGACAAAAAGAAGGTCCAAGGCATACAGTAAACCTGAAGTGAAGCATCGGAATCTAAAACTGGACTCACATTAGAGGTTCAAATCATAGAAAGTTAGATTGTCAGTCCTCATGTACTTAAGTCGGCATTGTGCCTTTTGTATTAAATTCGGATGCAATTTCTGTGTTTCATCGTCAATAAGAAGGTCCAAGGGATACAGTAAACCTGAAGTGCAGCATCGGTTTCTAAAACTGGACTCACAGCGGAGGTTCAAATCATAGAAAGTGAGAGTGTCAATCCTCTTGTACTTAAGTCGGCATTGTGTCTTTTGTATTAAATTCGGATGCAATGTCTGTGTTTCATCGTCAATAAGAAGGTCCAAGGGATACAGAAAACACTGAAGTGCAGCATCGGAATCCAAAACAGGACTCACAGGGGAGGTTCAAATCATAGAAAGTTAGAGTGTCAGTCCTCTTGTACTTAAGTCGGCATGTTCCTTTTGAATTTAATTCCGATGCAATTTCTGTGTTTCATCGTCAATAAGAAGGTCCAAGGTATACAGTAAACCTGAAGTTAACCATCGGAATCTAAAACTAGACTCACAGGAGAGGTTCAAATCATAGAAAGTTAGAGTGGCCCTCCTCTTGTACTTAAGTCGGCATTGTGGCTTTTGAATTTAATTCCGATGCAATTCCTGTGTTTCATCGTCAATACGAAGGTCCAAGGTATACAGTAAACCTGAAGTTAAGCTTCGGAATCTAAAACTATACTCTCAGGAGAGGTTCAAATCAAAAAAAGTTAGAGTGTCAGTCCTCTTGTACTTAAGTCGGCATTGTGAATTTTGTATTAAATTCTCATGCAATTTCTGTGTTTCATCGTCAATAAGAAGGTCCAAGGGATACAATAAACCTGAAGTGAAGCATCGGAATCTAAAACTGGACACACAGGATAGGTTCAGATCATAGAAAGTTAAAGTGTCAGTCCTCTTGTACTTAAGTCGGCATTGTGCCTTTTGAATTTAATTCCGATGCAATTTCTGTGTTTCATCGTCAATAAGAAGGTGCAAAGTATACAGTCAACCTGAAGGGAAGCATCGGTATCTAAAACTTGACTCACAGGAGAGGATCAAATCATAGAAAGTGAGAGTGTCAGTCCTCCTGTACTTAAGTCGGCATTGTGCCTTTTGTATTAAATTCGGATGCAATTTCTGTGTTTCATTGCCAATGCGAAGGTCCAAGGGATACAGTAAACCTGAAGTGAAGCATCGGAATCGAAAACTGGTCTCACAGGAGAGGTTCAAATCATAGAAAGTGAGAGTGTCAGTCCTCTTGTACTTAAGTCGGCATGGGCCTTTTGAATTTAATTCCGATGCAATTTCTGTGTTTCATCGTCAATAACAAGTTCTAAGGTATACAGTAAACCTGAAGTTAAGCATCGGAATCTAACACTAGACTCACAGAAGAGGTTCAAATCATAGAAAGTTAGAGTGTCACTCATCTTGTACTTAAGTCGGCATTGTGGCATTTGAATTTAATTCCGATGCAATTTCTGTGCTTCATCGTCAAAAAGAAGGTCCAAGGCAAACAGTAAACCTTATGTGAAGCATCGAAATCTAAAACTGGACTCACATTAGAGGTTCAAATCATAGTAAGTTAGATTGTCAATCCTCTTGTAGTTAAGTTGGCATTGTGCCTTTTGTATAGAATTCGGATGCAATTTCTGTGTTTCGTCGTCAAAAAGAAGGTGCAAGGTAAACAGTAAACATCAAGTGAAGCATCGGATCCTAAAACTGGACTCACAGGAGAGGTTCAAATCATAGAAAGTTAGAGTGTCAGTCCTCTTGTACTTAAGTCGGCATTGTGGCTTTTGAATTTAATTCCGATGCAATTTCTGTGTTTCATCGACAATAAGAAGGTGCAAGGTATACAGTAAACCTGAAGTGAAGCGTTCTAATCTAAAAGTGGACTCACAGGAGAGGTTCAAATCATAGAAAGTGAGAGTGTCAGTCCTCTTCAACTTAAGTCGGCATTGTGCCTTTTGTATTAAATTCGGATGCAATTTCTGTGTTTCATCGTCAATAAGAAGGTGCCAGGTGTACAGTAAACCTGAAGTGAAGCATCGGAATCTAAAAGTGAACACATAAGGGAGGTTCAAATCATAGAAAGTGAGAGTGTCAATCCTCCGGTACTGAAGTCGGCATTGTGTCTTATGTATTAAATTCGGATGCAATATCTTTGTTTCATCGTCAATAAGAAGGTCCAAGGGACACAGTAAACCTGAAGTGAAGCATCGGAATCTAAACCTGACTCACATTAGAAGTTCAAATCATAGAAAGTAAGAGTGTCAGTCCTCTTGTACTTAAGTCGGCATTGTGCCTTTTGTATTAAATTCGGATGCAATTTCTGTGTTTCATCGTCAATATGAAGGTGCAAGGTATACAGTAAACCTGAAGTGAAGCATCGGTTTCTAAAACTGGACTCACAGGGGAGGTTCAAATCATAGAAAGTGAGAGTGTCAATCCTCTTGTACTTAAGTCGGCATTGTGTCTTTTGTATTAAATTCGGATGCAATGTCTGTGTTTCATCGTCAATAAGAAGGTCCAAGGGATACAGTAAACCTGAAGTGCAGCATCGGAATCCAAAACAGGACTCACAGGGGAGGTTCAAATCATAGAAAGTTAGAGTGTCAGTCCTCTTGTACTTAAGTCGGCATGTTCCTTTTGAATTTAATTCCGATGCAATTACTGTGTTTCATCGTCAATAAGAAGGTCCAAGGTATACAGTAAACCTGAAGTTAACCATCGGAATCTAAAACTAGACTCACAGGAGAGGTTCAAATCATAGAAAGTTAGAGTGGCACTCCTCTTGTACTTAAGTCGGCATTGTGGCTTTTGAATTTAATTCCGATGCAATTCCTGTCTTTCATCGTCAATACGAAGGTCCAAGGTATACAGTAAACCTGAAGTTAAGCTTCGGAATCTAAAACTATACTCACAGGAGAGGTTCAAATCAAAAAAAGTTAGAGTGTCAGTCCTCTTGTACTTAAGTCGGCATTGTGAATTTTGTATTAAATTATCATGCAATTTCTGTGTTTCATCGTCAATAAGAAGGTCCAAGGGATACAATAAACCTGAAGTGAAGTATCGGAATCTAAAACTGGACACACAGGAGAGGTTCAAATCATAGAAAGTTAGAGTGTCAGTCCTCTTGTACTTAAGTCGGCATTGTGCCTTTTGTATTAAATTCGGATGCAATTTCTGTGTTTCATTGTCATTGCGAAGGTCCAAGGGATACAGTAAACCTGAAGTGAAGCATCGGAATCGAAAACTGGTCTCACAGGAGAGGTTCAAATCATAGAAAGTGAGAGTGTCAGTCCTCTTGTACTTAAGTCGGCATGGGCCTTTTGAATTTAATTCCGATGCAATTTCTGTGTTTCATCGTCAATAACAAGTTCTAAGGTATACAGTAAACCTGAAGTTAAGCATCGGAATCAAACACTAGACTCACAGCAGAGGTTCAAATCATAGAAAGTTAGAGTGTCACTCATCTTGTACTTAAGTCGGCATTGTGGCATTTGAATTTAATTCCGATGCAATTTCTGTGCTTCATCGTCACAAAGAAGGTCCAAGGCAAACAGTAAACCTTATGTGAAGCATCGGAATCTAAAACTGGACTCACATTAGAGGTTCAAATCATAGAAATTTAGATTGTCAGTCCTCTTGTAGTTAAGTTGGCAGTGTGCCTTTTGTATAGAATTCGGATACAATTTCTGTGTTTCGTCGTGAAAAAGAAGGTGCAAGGTAAACAGTAAACATCAAGTGAAGCATCGGAATCTAAAACTGGACTCACAGGAGAGGTTCAAATCATAGAAAGTGAGATTGTCAGTGCTCTTGTACTTAAGTCGGCATTGTGCCTTTTGAATTTAATTCCGTTGCAATTTCTGTGTTTCATCGTCAAAAAGAAGGTCCAAGGTATACAGTAAACCGGAAGTTAACCATCGGAATCTACAACTGGACTCACAGGAGAGGTTCAAATCATAGAAAGTTAGAGTGTCAGTCCTCTTGTACTTACGTCGGCATTGTGCCTTTTGTATAAAATTCGGATGCAATTTCTGTGTTTCGTCGTCAATAAGAAGGTGCAAAGTATACAGAAAACCTGAAGGGAAGCATCGGAATCTAAAACTTGACTCTCAGAAGAGGTTCAAATCATAGAACGTGAGAGTGTCAGTCCTCTTGTTCTTAAGTCGGCATTGTGCCTTTTGAATTTAATTCCGATGCAATTTCTGTGCTTCATCGACAAAAAGAAGGTCCAAGGCATACAGTAAACCTGAAGTGAAGCATCGGAATCTAAAACTGGACTCACATTGGAGGTTCAAATCATAGAAAGTTAGATTGTCAGTCCTCATGTACTTAAGTCGGCATTGTGCCTTTTGTATTAAATTCGGATGCAATTTCTGTGTTTCATCGTCAATAAGCAGGTCCAAGGGATACAGTAAAACTGAAGTGAAGCTTCGGAATCTAAAACTGGACTCACAGGAGAGTTTCAAATCATAGATAGTTAGAGTGTCAGTCCTCTCGTACTTAAGACGGCATTGTGCCTTTTGTATTGAATTCGGATACAATTTCTGTGTTTCATCGTCAATATGAAGGTCCGAGGGATACAGTAAACCTGAAGTGAAGCATCGGAATCTAAGACTGGACTCACAGGAGACGCTCAAATCATAGAAAGTTAGAGTGTCAGTCCTCTTGTACTTAATTCGGCATTGTGGCTTTTGAATTTAATTCCGATGCAATTTCTGTGTTTCATCGTCAATAAGAAGGTGCAAGGTATACAGTAAACCTGAAGTGAAGCGTTCTAATCTAAAAGTGGACTCACAGGAGAGGTTCAAATCATAGAAAGTGAGAGTGTCAGTCCTCTTCAACTTAAGTCGGCATTGTGCCTTTTGTATTAAATTCGGATGCAATTTCTGTGTTTCATCGTCAATAAGAAGGTGCCAGGTGTACAGTAAACCTGAAGTGAAGCATCGGAATCTAAAAGTGAATACATAAGGGAGGTTCAAAACATAGAAAGTGAGAGTGTCAATCCTCCTGTACTGAAGTCGGCATTGTGTCTTATGTATTAAATTCGGATGCAATTTCTGTGTTTCATCGTCAATAAGAAGGTCCAAGGGATACAGTAAACCTGAAGTGAAGCATCGGAATCTAAGACTGGACTCACAGGAGAGGCTCAAATCATAGAAAGTTAGAGTGTCAGTCCTCTTTTACTTAAGTCGGCATTGTGCCTTTTGTATTTAATTCCGATGCAATTTCTGTGTTTCATCGTCAATAACAAGGTGCAAGGTATACAGTAAACCTGAAGTGAAGCATCGTAAACTAAAACTGGACTCACAGGAGGGGATCAATTCATAGAAAGTGAGAGTGTTAGTCCTCTTGTACTTAAGTCGGCATTGTGCCTTTTTTATCAAATTGGGATGCAATTTCTGTGTTTCATCATCAATACGAAGGTCCAAGGTATACAGTAAACCTGAAGTTAAGCATCGGAATCTAAAACTATACTCACAGGAGAGGTTCAAATCATAGAAAGTTAGAGTGTCAGTCCCCTTGTACTTAAGTCGGCATTGTGCCTTTTGTATTTAATTCCGATGCAATTTATGTGTTTCATCGTCAATAAGAAAGTGCAAGGTATACAGTCAACCTGAAGTGAAGCGTCGGAATCTAATACTGGACTCACAGGGGAGGTTCAAATCATAGAAAGTTAGAGTGTCAGTCCCCTTGTAATTCAGTCGGCATTGTGCCTTTTGTATAAAGTTCGGATGCAATTTCTGTGTTTCGTCGTCAATAAGAAGGTGCAAGGTATACAGTAAACCTGAAGTTAAGCATCGGAATCTAAAACTGGACTCACAGAAGAGGTTCAAATCATAGAAAGTGAGAGTGTCAGTCCTCTTGTACTTAAGTTGGCATTGTGCTATTTTGAATTTAATTCCGATGCAATTTCTGTGTTTCATCGTCAATAAGAAGGTCCAAGGGATACAGTAAACCTGAAGTGAAGCATCGGAATCTTAAACTGTACTCACAGGAGAGGTTCAAATCATAGAAAGTTAGAGTCTAAGTCCTCTTGTACTTAAGTCGGCATCGTGCCTTTTGAATTTAATTCCGATGCAACTACTCTGCTGCATCGTCAATAAGAATGTCCATGGTATACAGTAAACCTGAAGTGTAACATTGGCACCTAAAACTGGACTCAAAGGAGAGGTTTAAATCATAGAAAGTGAGAGTGTCAGTCCTCTTGTACTTAAGTTGGCATTGTGCTATTTTGAATTTAATTCCGATGCAATTTCTGTTTTTCATCGTCAAAAAGAAGGTCCAAGGGATACAGTAAACCTGAAGTGAAGCATCGGAATCTGAAACTTGACTCACAGGAGAGGTTCAAATCATAGAAAGTTAGTGTGTCAGTCCTCTTGTAATTAAGTCGGCATTGTGCCTTTTGAATTTTATTCCGATGCAATTTCTGTGTTTTATCGTCAATAAGAGGGTGCAAAGTATGCAGGAAACCTGATGTGAAGCATCGGAATCTAAAACCTGACTCACAGGAGAGGTTCCAATCATAGAAAGTGAGAGTGTCAGTCCTCTTGTATTTAAGTCGGCATTGTGCCTTTTGTATTAAATTCGGATGCAATATCTGTGTTTCATCGTCAATACGAAGGTCCAAGGGATACAGTAAACCTGAAGTCAAGCATCGGAATGGAAAAGTGGACTCACAGGAGAGGTTCAAATCATGGATAGTGAGAGTGTCTGTCCTCTTGTTCTTAAGTCAGCATGGGCCTTTTGAATTTAATTCCGATGCAATTTCTGTGTTTCATCGTCAATAAGAAGGTCCAAGGTATACAATAAACCTGGTGTTAAGCATCGGAATCTAAATCTGGACTTACGGGTGAGGTTCAAATCATAGAAAGTGAGAGTGTCAGTCCTCTTGTACTTAAGTCGGCATTGTGCCTTTTGTATTAAATTCGGATGCAATATCTTTGTGACATCGTCAATAAGAAGGTCCAAGGGACACAGTTAACCTGAAGTGAAGCATCGGAATCTAAAACTAGACTCACAGGGGAGGTTCAAATCATAGAAAGTTAGAATGTCACTCCTCTTGTACTTAAGTCGGCATTGTGGCTTTTGAATTTAATTCCGATGCAATTCCTGTGTTTCATCGTCAATACGAAAGTCCAAGGTATACAGTAAACCTGAAGTTAAGCTTCGGAATCTAAAACTATACTCACAGGAGAGGTTCAAATCATAGAAAGTTAGAGTGACAGTACTCTTGTACTTAAGTCGGCATTGTGAATTTTGTATTAAATTCGGATGCAATATCTGTGTTTCATCGTCAATAAGAAGGTCCAAGGGATACAGTAAACCTGAGTGCAGCATCGGAATCCAAAACTGGACTCACAGGAGAGGTTCAAATCATAGAAAGTTAGAGTCTCAGTCCTCTTTTACATAAGTCGGCATTGTGCCTTTTGAATTGAATTCCGATGCAATTTCTGTGTTTCATCGTCAATAAGAAGGTCCATGGTATACAGTAAACCTGAAGTTAAGCATCGGAATCTAACACTAGACTCACAGGAGAGGTTCAAATCATAGAAAGTTACAGTGTCACTCATCTTGTAATTAAGTCGGCATTGTGCCTTTTGAATTTAATTCAGATGCAATTTCTGTGCTTCATCGTCAAAAAGAAGGTCCAAGGCAGACAGCAAACCTTAAGTGAAGCATCGGAATCTAAAACTGGACCCACATTAGAGCTTCAAATCATAGAAAGTTAGATTGTCAATCCTCTTGTACTAATGTTGGCATTGTGCCTTTTGTATAGAATTCTGATGCAATTTCTGTGTTTCGTCGTCAAAAAGAAGGTGCAAGGTAAACAGTAAACCTGAAGTGAAGCATCGGAATCTAAAACTGGACTCACAGGAGAGGTTCAAATCATAGAAAGTGAGAGTGTCTGTCCTCTTGTACTTAGGTCGGCATTGTGCCTTATGAATTTAATTCCGTTGCAATTTCTGTGTTTCATTGTCAAAAAGAAGGGCCAAGGTATACAGTACACCTGAAGTTAAGAATCGGAATCTAAAACTGGACTCACAGGAGTGGTTCAAATCATAGAAAGTTACAGTGTCAGTCCTCTTGTACTTAAGTCGGCATTGTGACTTTTGTATTAAATTCGGATGCAATTTCTGTGTTTCATCGTCAGTAAGAAGGTCCAAGGGTTACAGTAAACCTGAAGTGAAGCTTCGGAATCTAAAACTGGACTCACAGGAGAGGTTCAAATCATAGAAAGTTAGAGTGTCACTCCTCTTGTACTTAAGCCGGCATTGTGGCTTTTGAATTTAATAAAGATGCAATTCCTGTGTTACATCGTCAATAAGAAGGTAAAAGGTATACAGCAAACCTGAAGTGAAGCATCGGAATTTGAAACTCGACTCACAGGAGAGGTTCAAATCATAGAAACTTAGAGTGTCAGTCCTCTTGTAATTATGTCTTCATTGTGCCTTTTGTATAAAATTCGGATGCAATTTCTGCGTTTCGTTGTCAATAAGAAGGTGAAAGGTATACAGTAAACCTGAAGTAAAGCATCGGAATCTGAAACGTCCTCTTGTACTTAAGTCGGCATCGTGCCTTTTGAATTTAATTCAGATGCAACTTCTGTGCTTCATCGTCAATAAAAAAGTCCATGGTATACAGTAAACCTGAAGTGTAACATTGGCACCTAAAACTGGACACACAGGAGAGGTTCAAATCATAGGAAGTTAAAGTGTCACTCCTCTTGTACTTTAGTCGGCATTGTGGCTTTTGAATTTAATTCCGATGCAATTCCTGTGTTTCATCGTCAATAAGAAGGTCCAAGGCAGACAGTAAACCTGAAGTGAAGCATCGGAATCTAAAACTGGACTCATATTAGAGGTTCAAATCATAGACAGTTAGATTGTCAGTCCTCTTGTACTTATGTCGGCATTGTGCCTTTTGTATAAAATTCGGATGCAATTTCTGTGTTTCGTCGTCAATAAGAATGTGCAAAGTATACAGAAAACCGGAAGGGAAGCACGGAATCTAAAACTTGACTCTCAGAAGAGGTTCAAATCATAGAAAGTGAGAGTGTGAGTCCTTCTGTACTTAAGTCGGCATTGTGCCTTTTGTATTAAATTCGGATGCAATTTCTGTGTTAAATCGTCAATAGGAAGGTCCAAGGGCTACAGTAAACCTGAAGTGAAACATCGGAATCTAAAACAGGACTCACAGGAGAGGTTCAAATCATAGAAACTTAGAGTGTCAGTCCTCTTGTAATTATGTCTTCATTGTGCCTTTTGTATAAAATTCGGATGCAATTTCTGTGTTTCGTCGTCAATAAGAAGGTGAAAGGTATACAGTAAACCTGAAGTAAAGCATCGGATTCTAAAACTGGACTCACAGGAGAGGTTCAAATAATAGAAAGTTAGAGTGTCACTCCTCTTGAACTTAAGTCGCCATTGTGGCTTTTGAATTTAATTCCGATGCAATTCCTGTGTTTCATCGTCAATAAGAAGGTCCAAGGGATACAGTAACCCTGAAGTGAAGCATCGTAATCTAAAACTGTACTCACAGGAGAGGTTCAAATCATAGAAGGTTAGAGTGTCAGTCCTCTTGTATTAAGTCGGCATTGTGCCTTTTGAATTTAATTCCGATGCAATTTCTGTGCTTCATCGTCAAAAAGAAGGTCCAAGGCAGACAGTAAACCTGAAGTGAAGCATCGGAATCTAAAAGTGGACTCACATTAGAGGTTCAAATCATAGAAAGTTAGATTGTCAGTCCTTTTGTACTTAAGTCGGCATTGTGTTTTTTGTATAAATTTCGGATGCAATTTCTGTGTTTCGTCGTCAATAAGAAGGTGCAAGGTATACAGTATACCTCAAGTGAAGCATCGGAATCTATAACTGGACTCACAGGAGAGGTACAAATCATAGAAAGTGAGAGTGTCAGTCCTCTTGTACTTAAGTCGGCATTGTGCCTTTTGAATTAAATTCCGATGCAATTTCTGTGCTTCATCGTCAAAAAGAAGGTCCAAGGCATACAGTAAACCTGAAGTGATGCATCGGAATCTAAAACTGGACTCACATTAGAGTTTCAAATCGTAGAAAGTTAGAGTGTCAGTCCTCTTGTACTTAAGTCGGCATTGTGCCTTTTGTATTAAATTCGGATACAATTTCTGTGTTTCATCGTTAATAAGAAGTTCCAAGGATTACAGTAAAACTGAAGTGAAGCATCGGAAACTAAAACTGGACTCACAGGAGAGGTTCAAATAATAGAAAGTTAGAGTGTCAGTCCTCTTGTACTTAAGTCGGCATTGTGCCTTTTGTATTTAATGCCGATGCAATTTCTGTGTTTCATCGTCAATATGAAGGTGCAAGGTATACAGTAAACCTGAAGTGAAGCGTCGGAATCTAAAAGTGGACTCACAGGAGAGGTTCAAATCATAGAAAGTGATAGTGTCAGTCCTCTTCAACTTAAGTCGGCATTGTGCCTTTTGTATTAAATTCGGATGCAATTTCTGTGTTTCATCGTCAATAAGAAGGTGCCAGGTGTACAGTAAACCTGAAGTGAAGCGTCGGAATCTAAAAAAGGACTCACAGGAGAGGTTCAAATCATAGAAAGTGAGAGTGTCAATCCTCCTGTACTGAAGTCGGCATTGTGTCTTATGTATTAAATTCGGATGCAATTTCTCTGTTTCATTGTCAATAAGAAGGTAAAAGGGATACAGTAATCCTGAAGTGAAGCATCGGAATCTAAAACTGGACTCACAGGAGAGGTTCAAATCATAGAAATTTAGAGTGTCAGTACTCTTGTACTTAAGTCGGCATTGTGCCTTTTGAAATTAGATCCGATGCAATTTCTGTGTTTTATCGTCAATAAGAAGCTGCAAAGTATACAGGAAGCCTGAAGTGAAGCATCGGAATCTAAAACTGGACTCACAGGAGAGGTTCAAATCATAGAAAGTGAGAGAGTCAGTCCTCTTGTACTTAAGTCGGCATTATGCCTTTTGTATTAAATTTGGATGCAATTTCTGTGTTTCATTGTCAATACGAAGGTCCAAGGTATACAGTAAACCTGAAGTTAAGCATCGGAATCTAAAACTATACTCACAGGAGAGGTTCAAATCACAGATAGTTAGAGTGTCAGTTCTCTTCTACTTAAGTCGGCATTGTGACTTTTGTATTAAATTCGGATGCAATATCTGTGTTTCATCGTCAATAAGAAGGTCCAAGGGATACAGTAAACCTGAAGTGAAGCTTCGGAATCTAAAACTGGACTCACAGGAGAGGTCCAAATCATAGAAAGTTAGAGTGTCAGTCCGCTTGTACTTAAGACGGCATTGTGTCTTTTGTATTAAATTCGGATACATTTTCTGTGTTTCATCGTCAATAAGAAGGTCCAAGGGATCCAGTAAACCTGAAGTGAAGCATCGGAATTTAAAACTGGACACACAGGATAGGTTCAAATCATTGAAAGTTGGAGTGTCAGTCCTCTTGTACTTAAGTCGGCATTGTGCCTTTTGTATTTAATTCCGATGCAATTTCTGTGTTTCATCATCAATGAGAAGGTGCAAGGTATACAGTAAACCTGAAGTGAAGCATCGGAATCTAAAACCGGACTCACAGGAGAGTTTCAAATCATAGAAAGTTAGAGTGGCAGTCCTCTTTTAATTCAGTCGGCATTGTGCCTTTTGTATAAAATTCGGATGCAATTTCTGTGTTTCGTCGTCAATAAGAAGGTGCAAGGTATACAGTAAACCTGAAGTGAAGCATCGGAATCTAAAACTGGACTCACAGGATAGGTTCAAATCATAGAAAGTGAGAGTGTCAGTCCTCTTGTACTTAAGTTGGCATTGTGCTATTTTGAATTTAATTCCGATGCAATTTCTGTGTTTCATCGTCAATAAGAAGGTCCAAGGGATACAGTAAACCTGAAGTGAAACATCGGAATCTAAAACTGGACTCATATTAGAGGTTCAAATCATAGACAGTTAGATTGTCAGTCCTCTTGTACTTACGTCGGCATTGTGCTTTTTGTATTAAATTCGGATGCAATTTCTGTGTTAAATCGTCAATACGAAAGTCCAAGGGATACAGTAAACCTGAAGTGAAGCATCGGAATCTAAAACTGGACTCATATTAGAGGTTCAAATCATACACAGTTAGATTGTCAGTCCTCTTGTACTTACGTCGGCATTGTGCCTTTTGTATAAAATTCGGATGCAAGTTCTGTGTTTCGTCGTCAATAAGAATGTGCAAAGTATACAGAAAACCTGAAGGGAAGCATCGGCATCTAAAACGTGACTCTCAGAAGAGGTTCAAATCATAGAAAGTGAGAGTGTGAGTCCTCTTGTACTTAAGTCGGCATTGTGCCTTTTGTATTAAATTCGGATGCAATTTCTGTGTTAAATCGTCAATACGAAGGTCCAAGGGATACAGTTAACCTGAAGTGAAACATCGGAATCGCAAACTGGACTCACAGGAGAGATTCAAATCATAGAAAGTGAGAGTGCCAGTCCTCTTGTACTTAAGTGGGCATGCGCCTTTTGAATTTAATTCCGATGCAATATCTTTGTTTCATCGTCAATAACAAGGTCCAAGGTATACAGTAAACCTGAAGTTAAGCATCGGAATCTAAAACTAGACTCATAGGAGAGGTTCAAATAATAGAAAGTTAGAGTATCACTCCTCTTGAACTTAAGTCGGCATTGTGCCTTTTGAATTTAATTCCGATGCAATTTCTGTGTTTCATCGTCAACAAGAAGGTGCAAAGTATACAGCAAACCTGAAGGGAAGCATCGGAATCTAAAACTTGACTCACAGAAGAGGTTCAAATAATAGAAAGTTTGAGTCTCAGTCCTCCTGTACTTAAGTCGGCATCGTGCCTTTTGAATTTAATTCAGATGCAACTTCTGTGCTTCATCGTCAATAAAAAAGTCCATGGTATACAGTAAACCTGAAGTGTAACATTGGCACCTAAAACTGGACACACAGGAGAGGTTCAAATCATAGGAAGTTAAAGTGTCACTCCTCTTGTACTTTAGTCGGCATTGTGGCTTTTGAATTTAATTCCGATGCAATTCCTTTGTTTCATCGTCAATAAGAAGGTCCAAGGCAGACAGTAAACCTGAAGTGAAGCATCGGAATCTAAAACTGGACTCATATGAGAGGTTCAAATCATAGACAGTTAGATTGTCAGTCCTCTTGTACTTATGTCGGCATTGTGCCTTTTGTATAAAATTCGGATGCAATTTCTGTGTTTCGTCGTCAATAAGAATGTGCAAAGTATACAGAAAACCTGAAGGGAAGCACGGAATCTAAAACTTGACTCTCAGAAGAGGTTCAAATCATAGAAAGTGAGAGTGTGAGTCGTTCTGTACTTAAGTCGGCATTGTGCCTTTTGTATTAAATTCGGATGCAATTTCTGTGTTAAATCGTCAATAGGAAGGTCCAAGGGCTACAGTAAACCTGAAGTGAAACATCGGAATCTAAAACAGGACTCACAGGAGAGGTTCAAATCATAGAAACTTAGAGTGTCAGTCCTCTTGTAATTATGTCTTCATTGTGCCTTTTGTATAAAATTCGGATGCAATTTCTGTGTTTCGTCGTCAATAAGAAGGTGAAAGGTATACAGTAAACCTGAAGTAAAGCATCGGATTCTAAAACTGGACTCACAGGAGAGGTTCAAATAATAGAAAGTTAGAGTGTCACTCCTCTTGAACTTAAGTCGCCATTGTGGCTTTTGAATTTAATTCCGATGCAATTCCTGTGTTTCATCGTCAATAAGAAGGTCCAAGGGATACAGTAACCCTGAAGTGAAGCATCGTAATCTAAAACTGTACTCACAGGAGAGGTTCAAATCATAGAAGGTTAGAGTGTCAGTCCTCTTGTACTTAAGTCGGCATTGTGCCTTTTGAATTTAATTCCGATGCAATTTCTGTGCTTCATCGTCAAAAAGAAGGTCCAAGGCAGACAGTAAACCTGAAGTGAAGCATCGGAATCTAAAACTGGACTCACATTAGAGGTTCAAATCATAGAAAGTTAGATTGTCAGTCCTTTTGTACTTAAGTCGGCATTGTGTTTTTTGTATAAATTTCGGATGCAATTTCTGTGTTTCGTCGTCAATAAGAAGGTGCAAGGTATACAGTATACCTCAAGTGAAGCATCGGAATCTATAACTGGACTCACAGGAGAGGTACAAATCATAGAAAGTGAGAGTGTCAGTCCTCTTGTACTTAAGTCGGCATTGTGCCTTTTGAATTAAATTCCGATGCAATTTCTGTGCTTCATCGTCAAAAAGAAGGTCCAAGGCATACAGTAAACCTGAAGTGATGCATCGGAATCTAAAACTGGACTCACATTAGAGTTTCAAATCATAGAAAGTTAGAGTGTCAGTCCCCTTGTACTTAAGTCGGCATTGTGCCTTTTGTATTAAATTCGGATACAATTTCTGTGTTTCATCGTTAATAAGAAGGTCCAAGGATTACAGTAAAACTGAAGTGAAGCATCGGAAACTAAAACTGGACTCACAGGAGAGGTTCAAATCATAGAAAGTTAGAGTGTCAGTCCTCTTGTACTTAAGTCGGCATTGTGCCTTTTGTATTTAATGCCGATGCAATTTCTGTGTTTCATCGTCAATATGAAGGTGCAAGGTATACAGTAAACCTGAAGTGAAGCGTCGGAATCTAAAAGTGGACTCACAGGAGAGGTTCAAATCATAGAAAGTGATAGTGTCAGTCCTCTTCAACTTAAGTCGGCATTGTGCCTTTTGTATTAAATTCGGATGCAATTTCTGTGTTTCATCGACAATAACAAGGTGCCAGGTGTACAGTAAACCTGAAGTGAAGCGTCGGAATCTAAAAAAGGACTCACAGGAGAGGTTCAAATCATAGAAAGTGAGAGTGTCAATCCTCCTGTACTGAAGTCGGCATTGTGTCTTATGTATTAAATTCGGATGCAATTTCTCTGTTTCATTGTCAATAAGAAGGTAAAAGGGATACAGTAATCCTGAAGTGAAGCATCGGAATCTAAAACTGGACTCACAGGAGAGGTTCAAATCATAGAAATTTAGAGTGTCAGTACTCTTGTACTTAAGTCGGCATTGTGCCTTTTGAAATTAGATCCGATGCAATTTCTGTGTTTTATCGTCAATAAGAAGGTGCAAAGTATACAGGAAGCCTGAAGTGAAGCATCGGAATCTAAAACTGGACTCACAGGAGAGGTTCAAATCATAGAAAGTGAGAGAGTCAGTCCTCTTGTACTTAAGTCGGCATTATGCCTTTTGTATTAAATTTGGATGCAATTTCTGTGTTTCATTGTCAATACGAAGGTCCAAGGTATACAGTAAACCTGAAGTTAAGCATCGGAATCTAAAACTATACTCACAGGAGAGGTTCAAATCATAGATAGTTAGAGTGTCAGTTCTCTTCTACTTAAGTCGGCATTGTGACTTTTGTATTAAATTCGGATGCAATATCTGTGTTTCATCGTCAATAAGAAGGTCCAAGGGATACAGTAAACCTGAAGTGAAGCTTCGGAATCTAAAACTGGACTCACAGGAGAGGTCCAAATCATAGAAAGTTAGAGTGTCAGTCCGCTTGTACTTAAGACGGCATTGTGCCTTTTGTATTAAATTCGGATACAATTTCTGTGTTTCATCGTCAATAAGAAGGTCCAAGGGATCCAGTAAACCTGAAGTGAAGCATCGGAATTTAAAACTGGAGTCACAGGATAGGTTCAAATCATTGAAAGTTGGAGTGTCAGTCCTCTTGTACTTAAGTCGGCATTGTGCCTTTTGTATTTAATTCCGATGCAATTTCTGTGTTTCATCATCAATGAGAAGGTGCAAGGTATACAGTAAACCTGAAGTGAAGCATCGGAATCTAAAACCGGACTCACAGGAGAGGTTCAAATCATAGAAAGTTAGAGTGGCAGTCCTCTTTTAATTCAGTCGGCATTGTGCCTTTTGTATAAAATTCGGATGCAATTTCTGTGTTTCGTCGTCAATAAGAAGGTGCAAGGTATACAGTAAACCTGAAGTGAAGCATCGGAATCTAAAACTGGACTCACAGGATAGGTTCAAATCATAGAAAGTGAGAGTGTCAGTCCTCTTGTACTTAAGTTGGCATTGTGCTATTTTGAATTTAATTCCGATGCAATTTCTGTGTTTCATCGTCAATAAGAAGGTCCAAGGGATACAGTAAACCTGAAGTGAAACATCGGAATCTAAAACTGGACTCATATTAGAGGTTCAAATCATAGACAGTTAGATTGTCAGTCCTCTTGTACTTACGTCGGCATTGTGCTTTTTGTATTAAATTCGGATGCAATTTCTGTGTTAAATCGTCAATACGAAAGTCCAAGGGATACAGTAAACCTGAAGTGAAGCATCGGAATCTAAAACTGGACTCATATTAGAGGTTCAAATCATACACAGTTAGATTGTCAGTCCTCTTGTACTTACGTCGGCATTGTGCCTTTTGTATAAAATTCGGATGCTATTTCTGTGTTTCGTCGTCAATAAGAATGTGCAAAGTATACAGAAAACCTGAAGGGAAGCATCGGCATCTAAAACGTGACTCTCAGAAGAGGTTCAAATCATAGAAAGTGAGAGTGTGAGTCCTCTTGTACTTAAGTCGGCATGGTGCCTTTTGTATTAAATTCGGATGCAATTTCTGTGTTAAATCGTCAATACGAAGGTCCAAGGGATACAGTAAACCTGAAGTGAAACATCGGAATCGCAAACTGGACTCACAGGAGAGATTCAAATCATAGAAAGTGAGAGTGCCAGTCCTCTTGTACTTAAGTGGGCATGCGCCTTTTGAATTTAATTCCGATGCAATATCTTTGTTTCATCGTCAATAACAAGGTCCAAGGTATACAGTAAACCTGAAGTTAAGCATCGGAATCTAAAACTAGACTCATAGGAGAGGTTCAAATAATAGAAAGTTAGAGTATCACTCCTCTTGAACTTAAGTCGGCATTGTGGCTTTTGAATTTAATTCCGATGCAATTCCTGTGTTTCATCGTCAATAAGAAGGTCCAAGGGATACAGTAAACCTGAAGTGAAGCATCGGAATCTAAAACTGTACTCACAGGAGAGGTTCAAATCATAGAAGGTTAGAGTGTCAGTCCTCTTGTACTTAAGTCGGCATTGTGCTTTTTGAATTTAATTCCGATGCAATTTCTGTGCTTCATCGTCAAAAAGAAAGTCCAAGGCAGACAGTAAACCTGAAGTGAAGCATCGGAATCTAAAACTGGACTCACATTAGAGGTTCAAATCATAGAAAGTTAGATTGTCAGTCCTTTTGTACTTAAGTCGGCATTGTGTTTTTGGTATAAAATTCGGATGCAATTTCTGTGTTTCGTCGTCAATAAGAAGGTGCAAGGTATACAGTATACCTGAAGTGAAGCATCGGAATCTAAAACTGGACTCACAGGAGAGGTACAAATAATAGAAAGTGAGAGTGTCAGTCCTCTTGTACTTAAGTCGTCATTGTGCCTTTCGAATTTAATTCCGATGCAATTTCTGTTCTTCATCGTCAAAAAGAAGGTCCAAGGCATACAGTAAACCTGAAGTGAAGCATCGGAATCTAAAACTGGACTCACATTAGAGGTTCAAATCATAGAAATTTAGATTGTCGGTCCTCATGTACTTAAGTCGGCTTTGTGCCTTTTGTATTAAATTCGGATGCAATTTCTGTGTTTCATCGGCAATAAGAAGGTGCAAGGGATACAGTATACCCAAAGTGAAGCATCGGAATCTAAAGCTGGACTCTCAGGAGAGGTTCATATCATAGAAAGTTAGAGTGTCAGTCCTCTTGTGCTTAACTCGGCATTGTGCCTTTTGAATTTAATTCCGAAGCAATTTCTGTGTTTCATCGTCAATAAGAAGGTACATGGGATACAGTAAACCTGAAGTGAAGCTTCGGAATCTAAAACTGGACTCACAGGAGAGTTTCAAATCATAGAAAGTTAGAGTGTCAGTCCTCTTGTACTTAAGTCGGCATTGTGCCTTTTGAATTAAATTCGGATACAATTTCTGTGTTTCATCGTTAATAAGAAGGTCCAAGGATTACAGTAACACTGAAGTGAAGCATCGGAATCTAAAACTGGACTCACAGGAGAGGTTCAAATCATAGAAAGTTAGAGTGTCAGTCCTCTTGTACTTAAGTCGGCGTTGTGCCTTTTGTATTAAATGCCGATGCAATTTCTGTGTTTCATCGTCAATAAGAAGGTGCAAGGTATACTGTAAACCTGAAGTGAAGCGTCGGAATCTAAAGGTGGACTCACAGGAGAGGTTCAAATCATAGAAAGTGAGAGTGTCAGTCCTCTTCAACTTAAGTCGGCATTGTGCCTTGTGTATTAAATTCGGATGCCATTTCTGTGTTTCATCGTCAATAAGAAGGTGCCAGGTGTACAGTAAACCTGAATTGAAGCATCGGAATCTAAAAAAGGACTCACAGGAGAGGTTCAAATCATAGAAAGTGAGTGTGTCAATCCTCCTGTACTGAAGTCGGCATTGTGCCTTATGTATAAAATTCGGATGCAACTTCTGTGTTTCATTGTCAATAAGAAGGTCCAAGGGATACAGTAAACCTGAAGTGAAGCATCGGAATCTAAAACTGGACTCACAGGAGAGGTTCAAATCATAGAAATTTAGAGTGTGAGTACTCTTGTACTTAAGTTGGCATTGTGCTATTTTGAATTTAATTCCGATGCAATTTCTGTGTTTCATCGTCAATAAGAAGGTCCAAGGTATACAGTAAACCTGAAGTTAGGCATCGGAATCAAAAACTAGACTCACAGGAGAGGTTCAAATCATACAAAGTTAGAGTGTCACTCCACTTGTACTTAAGTCGGCATTGTGGCTTTTGAATTTAATTCCGATACAATTCCTGTGTTTCATCGTCAATAAGACGGGCCAAGGTATACAGTAAACCTGAAGTTAAGCATCGGAATCTAAAACTATACTCACAGGGGAGGTTCAAATCATAGAAGATTAGAATGTCAGTTCTCTTGTACTTAAGTCGGCATTGCGCCTTTTGTATTAAATTCGGATACAATTTCTGTGTTTTATCGTCAATAAGAAGGTCCAAGGGAAACAGTAAACCCGAAGTGAAGCATCGGAATCTAAAGCTGGACTCTCAGGAGAGGTTCATATCATAGAAAGTTAGAGTGTCAGTCCTCTTGTACTTAACTCGGCATTGTGCCTTTTGAATTTAATTCCCATGAATTTCTGTGTTTCAAAGTCATTACGTAGGTACAAGGTATACAGTCAACCTGAAGGTAAGCATCGTTCTCTAAAACTGGACTCACAGCAGAGTTTCAAATCATAGAATGTTAGAGTGTCAGTCCTCTTGTACTTAAGTCGGCATTGTGCCTTTTGTATTAAATTCGGATGCAATGTCTGTGTTTCATCGTCAATAAGAAGGTCCAAGGGATACAGTAAACCTGAAGTGAAGCATCGGAATCTAAAACTGGACTCACAGGATAGGTTCAAATCATAGAAAGTTAGAGTGTCAGTCCTCTTGTACTTAAGTCGGCATTGTGCCTTTTGTATTTAATTCCGATGCAATTTCTGTGTTTCATCGTCAATGAGAAGGTGCAAGGAATACAGTAAACCTGAAGTGAAGCATCGGAATCTAAAACCGGACTCACAGGAGAGGTTCAAATCATAGAAAGTTAGAGTGGCAGTCCTCTTGTAATTCAGTCGGCATTGTTCCTTTTGTATAAAATTCGGATGCAATTTCTGTGTTTCGTCGTCAATAAGAAGGTGCAAGGTATACAGTAAACCCTAAGTGAAGCATCGGAATCTAAAACTGGACTCACAGGAGAGGTTCATATCATAGAAAGTGAGAGTGTCAATCCTCTTGTACTTAAGTTGGCATTGTGCTATTTTGAATTTACTTCCGATGCAATTTCTGTGTTTCATCGTCAATAAGAAGGTCCAAGGGATACAGTAAACCTGAAGTGAAGCATCGGAATCTAAAACTGTACTCACAGGAGAGGTTCAAATCATAGAAAGTTAGAGACTCAGTCCTCTTGTACTTAAGTCGGCATCGTGCCTTTTGAATTTAATTCCGATGCAACTACTGTGCTTCATCGTCAATAAGAAAGTCCATGGTATACAGTAAACCTGAAGTGTAACATTGGCACCAAAAACTGGACTCACAGAGAGTTTTAAATCATAGAAAGTGAGAGTGTCAGTCCTCTTGTACTTAAGTCGGCATTGTGGCTTTTGAATTTAATTCGGATGCAATTTCTGTGTTTCATCGTCAATACGAAGGTCCAAGGGATACAGTAAACCTGAAGTGAATCTTCGGAATCGAAAACTGGACTCACAGGAGAGGTTCAAATCATAGAAAGTGAGAGTGTCAGTCCTCTTGTACTTAAGTTGGCATTGTGCTATTTTGAATTTAATTCCGATGCAATTTCTGTGTTTCATCGTTAATAAGAAGGTCCAAGGGATACAGTAAACCTGAAGTGAAGCATCGGAATTTAAAACTGTACTCACAGGAGAGGTTCAAATCATAGAAAGTTAGAGTCTCAGTCCTCTTGTACTTAAGTCGGCATTGTGCCTTTTGTATTTAATTCCGATGCAATTTCTGTGTTTCATCGTCAATGAGAAAGTGCAAGGTATACAGTAAACCTGAAGTGAAGCATCGGAATCTAAAACCGGACTCACAGGAGAGGTTCAAATCATAGAAAGTTAGAGTGGCAGTCCTCTTGTAATTCAGTCGGCTTTGTGCCTTTTGTATAAAATTCGGATGCAATTTCTTTGTTTCGTCGTCAATAAGAAGGTGCAAGGTATACAGTAAACCTGAAGTTAAGCATCGGAATCTAAAACTGGACTCACAGGAGAGGTTCAAATAATAGAAAGTGAGAGTGTCAGTCCTCTTGTACTTAACTTGGCATTGTGCTATTTTGAATTTAATTCCGATGCAATTTCTGTGTTTCATCGTCAATAAGAAGGTCCAAGGGATACAGTAAACCTGAAGTGAAGCATCGGAATTTAAAACTGTACTCACAGGAGAGGTTCAAATAATAGTAGTTAGAGTCTCAGTCCTCCTTTACTTAAGTCGGCATCATGCCTTTTGAATTTAATTCCGATGCAACTACTGTGCTTCATCGTCAATAAGAAAGTCCATGGTATACAGTAAACCTGAAGTGTAACATTGGCACCTAAAACTGGACTCACAGAAGAGGTTTAAATCATAGAAAGTAAGAGTGTCAGTCCTCTTGTACTTAAGTCGGCATTGTGGCTTTTGAATTTAATTCGGATGCAATATCTGTGTTTCATCGTCAATACGAAGGTCCAAGGGATACAGTAACCTGAAGTGAAGCATCGGAATCGAAAACTGGACTCACAGGAGAGGTTCAAATCATAGAAAGTGAGAGTGTCAGTCCTCTTGTACTTAAGTCGGCATGGGCCTTCTGAATTTAATTCCGATGCAATTTCTGTGTATCATCGTCAATAAGAAGGTCCAAGGTATACAGTAAACTTGAAGTTAATCATCGGAATCAAAAACTAGACTCACAGGAGAGGTTCATATCATACAAAGTTAGAGTGTCACTCCTCTTGTACTTAAGTCGGCATTGTGGCTTTTGAATATAATTCCGATGCAATTCCTGTGTTTCATCGTCAATAAGACGGTCCAAGGTATACAGTAAACCTGAAGTTAAGCATCGGAATCTAAAACTATACTCACAGGAGAGGTTCAAATCATAGAAGGTTAGAATGTCAGTTCTCTTGTACTTAAGTCGGCATTGCGCCTTTTGAATTAAATTCGGATACAATTTCTGTGTTTTATCGTCAATAAGAAGGTCCAAGGGATACAGTAAACCCGAAGTGAAGCATCGGAATCTATAGCTGGAGTCTCAGGAGAGGTTCATATCATAGAATGTTAGAGTGTCAGTCCTCTTGTACTTAACTCGGCATTGTGCCTTTTGAATTTAATTCCCATGAATTTCGGTGTTTCATCGTCATTACGAAGGTACAAGGTATACAGTCAACCTGAAGGTAAGCATCTTTCTCTAAAACTGGACTCACAGCAGAGTTTCAAATCATAGAATGTTAGAGTGTCAGTCCTCTTGTACTTAAGTCGGCATTGTGCCTTTTGTATTAAATTCGGATACAATTTCTGTGTTTCATCGTCAATAAGAAGGTCCAAGGGATACAGTAAACCTGAAGTGAAGCATCGGAATCTAAAACTGGACTCACAGGATAGGTTCAAATCATAGAAAGTTAGAGTGTCAGTCCTCTTGTACTTAAGTCGGCATTGTGCCTTTTGTATTTAATTCCGATGCAATTTCTGTGTTTCATCGTCAATGAGAAGGTGCAAGGAATACAGTAAACCTGAAGTGAAGCATCGGAATCTAAAACCGGACTCACAGGAGAGGTTCAAATCATAGAAAGTTAGAGTGGCAGTCCTCTTGTAATTCAGTCGGCAATTTTCCTTTTGTATAAAATTCGGATGCAATTTCTGTGTTTCGTCGTCAATAAGAAGGTGCAAGGTATACAGTAAACCTGAAGTGAAGCATCGGAATCTATAGCTGGAGTCTCAGGAGAGGTTCAAATCATAGAAAGTTAGAGTCTCAGTCCTCTTGTACTTAAGTCGGCATCGTGCCTTTTGAATTTAATTCCGATGCAACTACTGTGCTTCATCGTCAATAAGGAAGTCCATGGTAAACAGTAAACCTGAAGTGTAACATTGGCACCTAAAACTGGACTCACAGGAGAGGTTTAAATCATAGAAAGTTAGAGTGTCAGTCCTCTTGTACTTAAGTCGGCATTGTGGCTTTTGAATTTAATTCGGATGCAATATCTGTGTTTCATCGTCAATACGAAGGTCCAAGGGATACAGTAACCTGAAGTGAAGCATCGGAATCGAAAACTGGACTCACAGGAGAGGTTCAAATCATAAAAAGTGAGAGTGTCAGTCCTCTTGTACTTAAGTCGGCATGGGCCTTCTGAATTTAATTCCGATGCAATATCTGTGTATCATCGTCAATAAGAAGGTCCAAGGTATACAGTAAACTTGAAGTTAATCATCGGAATCAAAAACTAGACTCACAGGAGAGGTTCAAATCATACAACGTTAGAGTGTCACTCCTCTTGTACTTAAGTCGGCATTGTGGCTTTTGAATATAATTCCGATGCAATTCCTGTGTTTCATCGTCAATAAGACGGTCCAAGGTATACAGTAAACCTGAAGTTACGCATCGGAATCTAAAACTATACTCACAGGAGAGGTTCAAATCATAGAAGGTTAGAATGTCAGTTCTCTTGTACTTAAGGCGGCATTGCGCCTTTTGAATTAAATTCGGATACAATTTCTGTGTTTTATCGTCAATAAGAAGGTCCAAGGGATACAGTAAACCCGAAGTGAAGCATCGGAATCTAAAGCTGGACTCTCAGGAGAGGTTCATATCATAGAATGTTAGAGTGTCAGTCCTCTTGTACTTAACTCGGCATTGTGCCTTTTGAATTTAATTCCCATGAATTTCTGTGTTTCATCGTCATTACGAAGGTACAAGGTATACAGTCAACCTGAAGGTAAGCATCGTTCTCTAAAACTGGACTCACAGCAGAGTTTCAAATCATAGAATGTTAGAGTGTCAGTCCTCTTGTACTTAAGTCGGCATTGTGCCTTTTGTATTAAATTCGGATACAATTTCTGTGTTTCATCGTCAATAAGAAGGTCCAAGGGATACAGTAAACCTGAAGTGAAACATCGGAATCTAAAACTGGACTCATATTAGAGGTTCAAATCATAGACAGTTAGATTGTCAGTCCTCTTGTACTTACGTCGGCATTGTGCTTTTTGTATTAAATTCGGATGCAATTTCTGTGTTAAATCGTCAATACGAAAGTCCAAGGGATACAGTAAACCTGAAGTGAAGCATCGGAATCTAAAACTGGACTCATATTAGAGGTTCAAATCATACACAGTTAGATTGTCAGTCCTCTTGTACTTACGTCGGCATTGTGCCTTTTGTATAAAATTCGGATGCTATTTCTGTGTTTCGTCGTCAATAAGAATGTGCAAAGTATACAGAAAACCTGAAGGGAAGCATCGGCATCTAAAACGTGACTCTCAGAAGAGGTTCAAATCATAGAAAGTGAGAGTGTGAGTCCTCTTGTACTTAAGTCGGCATTGTGCCTTTTGTATTAAATTCGGATGCAATTTCTGTGTTAAATCGTCAATACGAAGGTCCAAGGGATACAGTAAACCTGAAGTGAAACATCGGAATCGCAAACTGGACTCACAGGAGAGATTCAAATCATAGAAAGTGAGAGTGCCAGTCCTCTTGTACTTAAGTGGGCATGCGCCTTTTGAATTTAATTCCGATGCAATATCTTTGTTTCATCGTCAATAACAAGGTCCAAGGTATACAGTAAACCTGAAGTTAAGCATCGGAATCTAAAACTAGACTCATAGGAGAGGTTCAAATAATAGAAAGTTAGAGTATCACTCCTCTTGAACTTAAGTCGGCATTGTGGCTTTTGAATTTAATTCCGATGCAATTCCTGTGTTTCATCGTCAATAAGAAGGTCCAAGGGATACAGTAAACCTGAAGTGAAGCATCGGAATCTAAAACTGTACTCACAGGAGAGGTTCAAATCATAGAAGGTTAGAGTGTCAGTCCTCTTGTACTTAAGTCGGCATTGTGCTTTTTGAATTTAATTCCGATGCAATTTCTGTGCTTCATCGTCAAAAAGAAAGTCCAAGGCAGACAGTAAACCTGAAGTGAAGCATCGGAATCTAAAACTGGACTCACATTAGAGGTTCAAATCATAGAAAGTTAGATTGTCAGTCCTTTTGTACTTAAGTCGGCATTGTGTTTTTGGTATAAAATTCGGATGCAATTTCTGTGTTTCGTCGTCAATAAGAAGGTGCAAGGTATACAGTATACCTGAAGTGAAGCATCGGAATCTAAAACTGGACTCACAGGAGAGGTACAAATCATAGAAAGTGAGAGTGTCAGTCCTCTTGTACTTAAGTCGTCATTGTGCCTTTCGAATTTAATTCCGATGCAATTTCTGTTCTTCATCGTCAAAAAGAAGGTCCAAGGCATACAGTAAACCTGAAGTGAAGCATCGGAATCTAAAACTGGACTCACATTAGAGGTTCAAATCATAGAAATTTAGATTGTCGGTCCTCATGTACTTAAGTCGGCTTTGTGCCTTTTGTATTAAATTCGGATGCAATTTCTGTGTTTCATCGGCAATAAGAAGGTGCAAGGGATACAGTATACCCAAAGTGAAGCATCGGAATCTAAAGCTGGACTCTCAGGAGAGGTTCATATCATAGAAAGTTAGAGTGTCAGTCCTCTTGTGCTTAACTCGGCATTGTGCCTTTTGAATTTAATTCCGATGCAATTTCTGTGTTTCATCGTCAATAAGAAGGTACATGGGATACAGTCAACCTGAAGTTAAGCATCGGACTCTAAAACTGGACTCACAGGAGAGGTTCAAATCATAGAAAGTTAGAGTGTCAGTCCTCTTGTACTTAAGTCGGCATTGTGACTTTTGTATTAAATTCGGATACAATTTCTGTGTTTCATCGTCAATAAGAAGGTCCTAGGGATACAGTAAACCTGAAGTGAAGCTTCGGAATCTAAAACTGGACTCACAGGAGAGTTTCAAATCATAGAAAGTTAGAGTGTCAGTCCTCTTGTACTTAAGTCGGCATTGTGCCTTTTGAATTAAATTCGGATACAATTTCTGTGTTTCATCGTTAATAAGAAGGTCCAAGGATTACAGTAACACTGAAGTGAAGCATCGGAATCTAAAACTGGACTCACAGGAGAGGTTCAAATCATAGAAAGTTAGAGTGTCAGTCCTCTTGTACTTAAGTCGGCGTTGTGCCTTTTGTATTAAATGCCGATGCAATTTCTGTGTTTCATCGTCAATAAGAAGGTGCAAGGTATACTGTAAACCTGAAGTGAAGCGTCGGAATCTAAAGGTGGACTCACAGGAGAGGTTCAAATCATAGAAAGTGAGAGTTTCAGTCCTCTTCAACTTAAGTCGGCATTGTGCCTTGTGTATTAAATTCGGATGCCATTTCTGTGTTTCATCGTCAATAAGAAGGTGCCAGGTGTACAGTAAACCTGAATTGAAGCATCGGAATCTAAAAAAGGACTCACAGGAGAGGTTCAAATCATAGAAAGTGAGTGTGTCAATCCTCCTGTACTGAAGTCGGCATTGTGCCTTATGTATAAAATTCGGATGCAATTTCTGTGTTTCATTGTCAATAAGAAGGTCCAAGGGATACAGTAAACCTGAAGTGAAGCATCGGAATCTAAAACTGGACTCACAGGAGAGGTTCAAATCATAGAAATTTAGAGTGTGAGTACTCTTGTACTTAAGTTGGCATTGTGCTATTTTGAATTTAATTCCGATGCAATTTCTGTGTTTCATCGTCAATAAGAAGGTCCAAGGTATACAGTAAACCTGAAGTTAGGCATCGGAATCAAAAACTAGACTCACAGGAGAGGTTCAAATCATACAAAGTTAGAGTGTCACTCCACTTGTACTTAAGTCGGCATTGTGGCTTTTGAATTTAATTCCGATACAATTCCTGTGTTTCATCGTCAATAAGACGGGCCAAGGTATACAGTAAACCTGAAGTTAAGCATCGGAATCTAAAACTATACTCACAGGGGAGGTTCAAATCATAGAAGATTAGAATGTCAGTTCTCTTGTACTTAAGTCGGCATTGCGCCTTTTGTATTAAATTCGGATACAATTTCTGTGTTTTATCGTCAATAAGAAGGTCCAAGGGAAACAGTAAACCCGAAGTGAAGCATCGGAATCTAAAGCTGGACTCTCAGGAGAGGTTCATATCATAGAAAGTTAGAGTGTCAGTCCTCTTGTACTTAACTCGGCATTGTGCCTTTTGAATTTAATTCCCATGAATTTCTGTGTTTCAAAGTCATTACGTAGGTACAAGGTATACAGTCAACCTGAAGGTAAGCATCGTTCTCTAAAACTGGACTCACAGCAGAGTTTCAAATCATAGAATGTTAGAGTGTCAGTCCTCTTGTACTTAAGTCGGCATTGTGCCTTTTGTATTAAATTCGGATGCAATGTCTGTGTTTCATCGTCAATAAGAAGGTCCAAGGGATACAGTAAACCTGAAGTGAAGCATCGGAATCTAAAACTGGACTCACAGGATAGGTTCAAATCATAGAAAGTTAGAGTGTCAGTCCTCTTGTACTTAAGTCGGCATTGTGCCTTTTGCATTTAATTCCGATGCAATTTCTGTGTTTCATCGTCAATGAGAAGGTGCAAGGAATACAGTAAACCTGAAGTGAAGCATCGGAATCTAAAACCGGACTCACAGGAGAGGTTCAAATCATAGAAAGTTAGAGTGGCAGTCCTCTTGTAATTCAGTCGGCATTGTTCCTTTTGTATAAAATTCGGATGCAATTTCTGTGTTTCGTCGTTAATAAGAAGGTGCAAGGTATACAGTAAACCCTAAGTGAAGCATCGGAATCTAAAACTGGACTCACAGGAGAGGTTCATATCATAGAAAGTGAGAGTGTCAATCCTCTTGTACTTAAGTTGGCATTGTGCTATTTTGAATTTACTTCCGATGCAATTTCTGTGTTTCATCGTCAATAAGAAGGTCCAAGGGATACAGTAAACCTGAAGTGAAGCATCGGAATCTAAAACTGTACTCACAGGAGAGGTTCAAATCATAGAAAGTTAGAGACTCAGTCCTCTTGTACTTAAGTCGGCATCGTGCCTTTTGAATTTAATTCCGATGCAACTACTGTGCTTCATCGTCAATAAGAAAGTCCATGGTATACAGTAAACCTGAAGTGTAACATTGGCACCTAAAACTGGACTCACAGAGAGTTTTAAATCATAGAAAGTGAGAGTGTCAGTCCTCTTGTACTTAAGTCGGCATTGTGGCTTTTGAATTTAATTCGGATGCAATTTCTGTGTTTCATCGTCAATACGAAGGTCCAAGGGATACAGTAAACCTGAAGTGAATCTTCGGAATCGAAAACTGGACTCACAGGAGAGGTTCAAATCATAGAAAGTGAGAGTGTCAGTCCTCTTGTACTTAAGTTGGCATTGTGCTATTTTGAATTTAATTCCGATGCAATTTCTGTGTTTCATCGTCAATAAGAAGGTCCAAGGGATACAGTAAACCTGAAGTGAAGCATCGGAATTTAAAACTGTACTCACAGGAGAGGTTCAAATCATAGAAAGTTAGAGTCTCAGTCCTCTTGTACTTAAGTCGGCATTGTGCCTTTTGTATTTAATACCGATGCAATTTCTGTGTTTCATCGTCAATGAGAAAGTGCAAGGTATACAGTAAACCTGAAGTGAAGCATCGGAATCTAAAACCGGACTCACAGGAGAGGTTCAAATCATAGAAAGTTAGAGTGGCAGTCCTCTTGTAATTCAGTCGGCTTTGTGCCTTTTGTATAATATTCGGATGCAATTTCTTTGTTTCGTCGTCAATAAGAAGGTGCAAGGTATACAGTAAACCTGAAGTTAAGCATCGGAATCTAAAACTGGACTCACAGGAGAGGTTCAAATAATAGAAAGTGAGAGTGTCAGTCCTCTTGTACTTAACTTGGCATTGTGCTATTTTGAATTTAATTCCGATGCAATTTCTGTGTTTCATCGTCAATAAGAAGGTCCAAGGGATACAGTAAACCTGAAGTGAAGCATCGGAATTTAAAACTGTACTCACAGGAGAGGTTCAAATAATAGTAGTTAGAGTCTCAGTCCTCCTTTACTTAAGTCGGCATCATGCCTTTTGAATTTAATTCCGATGCAACTACTGTGCTTCATCGGCAATAAGAAAGTCCATGGTATACAGTAAACCTGAAGTGTAACATTGGCACCTAAAACTGGACTCACAGAAGAGGTTTAAATCATAGAAAGTAAGAGTGTCAGTCCTCTTGTACTTAAGTCGGCATTGTGGCTTTTGAATTTAATTCGGATGCAATATCTGTGTTTCATCGTCAATACGAAGGTCCAAGGGATACAGTAACCTGAAGTGAAGCATCGGAATCGAAAACTGGACTCACAGGAGAGGTTCAAATCATAGAAAGTGAGAGTGTCAGTCCTCTTGTACTTAAGTCGGCATGGGCCTTCTGAATTTAATTCCGATGCAATTTCTGTGTATCATCGTCAATAAGAAGGTCCAAGGTATACAGTAAACTTGAAGTTAATCATCGGAATCAAAAACTAGACTCACAGGAGAGGTTCATATCATACAAAGTTAGAGTGTCACTCCTCTTGTACTTAAGTCGGCATTGTGGCTTTTGAATATAATTCCGATGCAATTCCTGTGTTTCATCGTCAATAAGACGGTCCAAGGTATACAGTAAACCTGAAGTTAAGCATCGGAATCTAAAACTATACTCACAGGAGAGGTTCAAATCATAGAAGGTTAGAATGTCAGTTCTCTTGTACTTAAGTCGGCATTGCGCCTTTTGAATTAAATTCGGATACAATTTCTGTGTTTTATCGTCAATAAGAAGGTCCAAGGGATACAGTAAACCCAAAGTGAAGCATCGGAATCTATAGCTGGAGTCTCAGGAGAGGTTCATATCATAGAATGTTAGAGTGTCAGTCCTCTTGTACTTAACTCGGCATTGTGCCTTTTGAATTTAATTCCCATGAATTTCGGTGTTTCATCGTCATTACGAAGGTACAAGGTATACAGTCAACCTGAAGGTAAGCATCGTTCTCTAAAACTGGACTCACAGCAGAGTTTCAAATCATAGAATGTTAGAGTGTCAGTCCTCTTGTACTTAAGTCGGCATTGTGCCTTTTGTATTAAATTCGGATACAATTTCTGTGTTTCATCGTCAATAAGAAGGTCCAAGGGATACAGTAAACCTGAAGTGAAGCATCGGAATCTAAAACTGGACTCACAGGATAGGTTCAAATCATAGAAAATTAGAGTGTCAGTCCTCTTGTACTTAAGTCGGCATTGTGCCTTTTGTATTTAATTCCGATGCAATTTCTGTGTTTCATCGTCAATGAGAAGGTGCAAGGAATACAGTAAACCTGAAGTGAAGCATCGGAATCTAAAACCGGACTCACAGGAGAGGTTCAAATCATAGAAAGTTAGAGTGGCAGTCCTCTTGTAATTCAGTCGGCAATTTTCCTTTTGTATAAAATTCGGATGCAATTTCTGTGTTTCGTCGTCAATAAGAAGGTGCAAGGTATACAGTAAACCTGAAGTGAAGCATCGGAATCTAAAACTGGACTCACAGGAGAGGTTCAAATCATAGAAAGTGAGAGTGTCAGTCCTCTTGTACTTAAGTTGGCATTGTGCTATTTTGAATTTAATTCCGATGCAATTTCTGTGTTTCATCGTCAATAAGAAGGTCCAAGGGATATAGTAAACCTGAAGTGAAGCATCGGAATCTAAAACTGTACTCACAGGAGAGGTTCAAATCATAGAAAGTTAGAGTCTCAGTCCTCTTGTACTTAAGTCGGCACCGTGCCTTTTGAATTTAATTCCGATGCAACTACTGTGCTTCATCGTCAATAAGAAAGTCCATGGTATACAGTAAACCTGAAGTGTAACATTGGCACCTAAAACTGGACTCACAGGAGAGTTTTAAATCATAGAAAGTTAGAGTGTCAGTCCTCTTGTACTTATGTCGGCATTGTGGCTTTTGAATTTAATTCGGATGCAATTTCTGTGTTTCATCGTCAATACGAAGGTCCAAGGGATACAGTAAACCTGAAGTGAAGCATCGGAATCGAAAACTGGACTCACAGGAGAGGTTCAAATAATGGAAAGTGAGAGTGTCAGTCCTCTTGTACTTAAGTTGGCATTGTGCTATTTTGAATTTAATTCCGATGCAATTTCTGTGTTTCATCGTCAATAAGAAGGTCCAAGGGATACAGTAAACCTGAAGTGAAGCATCGGAATTTAAAACTGTACTCACAGGAGAGGTTCAAATCATAGTAGTTAGAGTCTCAGTCCTCCTTTACTTAAGTCGGCATCGTGCCTTTTGAATTTAATTCCGATGCAACTACTGTGCTTCATCGTCAATAAGGAAGTCCATGGTAAACAGTAAACCTGAAGTGTAACATTGGCACCTAAAACTGGACTCACAGGAGAGGTTTAAATCATAGAAAGTTAGAGTGTCAGTCCTCTTGTACTTAAGTCGGCATTGTGGCTTTTGAATTTAATTCGGATGCAATATCTGTGTTTCATCGTCAATACGAAGGTCCAAGGGATACAGTAACCTGAAGTGAAGCATCGGAATCGAAAACTGGACTCACAGGAGAGGTTCAAATCATAAAAAGTGAGAGTGTCAGTCCTCTTGTACTTAAGTCGGCATGGGCCTTCTGAATTTAATTCCGATGCAATATCTGTGTATCATCGTCAATAAGAAGGTCCAAGGTATACAGTAAACTTGAAGTTAATCATCGGAATCAAAAACTAGACTCACAGGAGAGGTTCAAATCATACAACGTTAGAGTGTCACTCCTCTTGTACTTAAGTCGGCATTGTGGCTTTTGAATATAATTCCGATGCAATTCCTGTGTTTCATCGTCAATAAGACGGTCCAAGGTATACAGTAAACCTGAAGTTACGCATCGGAATCTAAAACTATACTCACAGGAGAGGTTCAAATCATAGAAGGTTAGAATGTCAGTTCTCTTGTACTTAAGGCGGCATTGCGCCTTTTGAATTAAATTCGGATACAATTTCTGTGTTTTATCGTCAATAAGAAGGTCCAAGGGATACAGTAAACCCGAAGTGAAGCATCGGAATCTAAAGCTGGACTCTCAGGAGAGGTTCATATCATAGAATGTTAGAGTGTCAGTCCTCTTGTACTTAACTCGGCATTGTGCCTTTTGAATTTAATTCCCATGAATTTCTGTGTTTCATCGTCATTACGAAGGTACAAGGTATACAGTCAACCAGAAGGTAAGCATCGTTCTCTAAAACTGGACTCACAGCAGAGTTTCAAATCATAGAATGTTAGAGTGTCAGTCCTCTTGTACTTAAGTCGGCATTGTGCCTTTTGTATTAAATTCGGATACAATTTCTGTGTTTCATCGTCAATAAGAAGGTCCAAGGGATACAGTAAACCTGAAGTGAAGCATCGGAATCTAAAACTGGACTCACAGGATAGGTTCAAATCATAGAAAGTTAGAGTATCAGTCCTCTTGTACTTAAGTCGGCATTGTGGCTTTTGAATTTAATTCGGATGCAATTTCTGTGTTTCATCGTCAATACGAAGGTCCAAGGGATACAGTAAACCTGAAGTGAAGCATCGGAATCTAAAACTGGACTCACAGGAGAGGTTCAAATCATAGAAAGTGAGAGTGACAGTCCTCTTTTACTTAAGTCGGCATGGGCCTTCTGAATTTAATTCCGATGCAATTTCTGTGTTTCATCGTCAATAAGAAGGTCCAAGGTATACAGTAAACCTGAAGTGAAGCATCGGAATCTAAAACTGGACTCACAGGAGAGGTTCAAATCATAGAAAGTTAGAGTGTCAGTCCTCTTGTAATTCAGTTGGCCTTGTGCCATTTGTATAAAATTGGAATGCAATTTCTGTGTTTCGTCGTCAATAAGAAGGTGCAAGGTATAAAGTAAACCTGAAGTGAAGCATCGGAATCTAAATCTGGACTCACAGGAGTGGTTCATATCATAGAAAGTGGGAGTGTCAGTCCTCTTGTACTTAAGTTGGCATTGTGCTATTTTGAATTTAATTCCGATGCAATTTCTGTGTTTCATCTTCAATAAGAAGGTCCAAGGGATACAGTAAACCTGAAGTGAAGCATCGGAATCTAAACCTGGACTCACAGGAGTGGTTCAAATCATAGAAAGTTAGAGTCTCAGTCCTCTTGTACTTGCGTCGGCATTGTGCCTTTTGAATTTAATTCCGATGCAACTACTGTGTTTCATCGTCAATAAGAAGGTCCAAGATATACATTAAACCTGAACTGAAGCATCGGAATCTAAAACTGGACTCACAGGAGAGGTTCAAATCATAGAAAGTTAGAGTGTCAGTCCTCTTGTACTTAAGTCGGCATTGTGCCTTTTGTATTAAATCCGGATGCAATTTCTGTGTTTCATCGTCAATAAGAGTGTCCAAGGGATACAGTAAACCTGAAGTGGAGAATCGGAATCTAAAACTGGACTCACAGGAGAGGTTCAAATCATAGAGAGTTAGAGTGTCAGTCCTCTTGTAATTCAGTTGGCCTTGTGCCATTTGTATAAAATTCGAATACAATTTCTGTGTTTCGTCGTCAATAAGAAAGTCCATGGTATACAGTAAATCTGAAGTGTAACATTGGCACCTAAAACTGGACTCACAGGAGAGGTTAAAATCATAGAAAATTAGAGTGTCACCCCTCTTGTACTTAAGTCGGCATTGTGGCTTTTGAATTTAATTCCGATGCAATTCCTGTGTTTCATCGTCAATAAGAAGGTCCAAGATATACAGTAAACTTGAAGTGAAGCATCGGAATCTAAAACTGGACTCACAGGAGAGGTTCAAATCATAGAAAGTTAGAGTGTCAGTCCTCTTGTACTTAAGTCGTCATTGTGCCTTTTGTATTAAATCCGGATGCAATTTCTGTGTTTCATTGTCTATAAGAAGGTCTAAGGGATACAGTAAACCTGAAGTGAAGCAACGGAATCTAAAACTGGACTCACAGGAGAGGTTCAAATCATAGAAATTTAGAGTGTCAGTACTCTTGTACTTAAGTCGGCATTGTGCCTTTGGAATTTAATTCCGATGCAATTTCTGTGTTTTATCGTCAATAAGAAGGTGCAAAGTATACCGGAAGCCTGAAGTGAAGCTTCGGAATCTAAAAGTGGACTCACAGGAGAGGTTCAAATCATAGAAAGTGAGAGTGTCAATCCTCTTGTACTTAAGTCGGCATTGTGCCTTTTGTATTAAATACGGATGCAATTTCTGTGTTTCATCGTCAATACGTAGGTGCAAGGTATACAGTAAACCTGAAGTGAAGCATCGGAATCTAAAACTATACTCACAGGAGAAGTTCAAATCATAGAAAGTTAGAGTGTTAGTTCTCTTCTACTTAAGTCGGCATTGTGACTTTTGTATTAAATTCGGATGCAATATCTGTGTTTCATCGTCAATAAGAAGGTCCAACGGATACAGTAAACCTGAAGTGAAGTATCGGAATCTAAAACTGGACTCACAGGAGAGGTTCAAATCATAGAAAGTTAGAGTGTCAGTCCTCTTGTACTTAAGTCGGCATCGTGCCTTTTGAATTTAATTCCGATGCAACTACTGTGCTTCATCGTCAATAAGAAAGTCCATGGTATACAGTAAACCTGAAGTGTAACATTGGCACCTAAAACTGGACTCACAGGAGAGTTTTAAATCATAGAAAGTTAGAGTGTCAGTCCTCTTGTACTTAAGTCGGCATTGTGGCTTTTGAATTTAATTCGGATGCAATTTCTGTGTTTCATCGTCAATACGAAGGTCCAAGGGATACAGTAAACCTGAAGTGAAGCATCGGAATCGAAAACTGGACTCACAGGAGAGGTTCAAATAATAGAAAGTGAGAGTGTCAGTCCTCTTGTACTTAAGTTGGCATTGTGCTATTTTGAATTTAATTCCGATGCAATTTCTGTGTTTCATCGTCAATAAGAAGGTCCAAGGGATACAGTAAACCTGAAGTGAAGCATCGGAATTTAAAACTGTACTCACAGGAGAGGTTCAAATCATAGTTGTTAGAGTCTCAGTCCTCCTTAACTTAAGTCGGCATCGTGCCTTTTGAATTTAATTCCGATGCAACTACTGTGCTTCATCGTCAATAAGAAAGTCCATGGTATACAGTAAACCTGAAGTGTAACATTGGCACCTAAAACTGGACTCACAGGAGAGGTTTAAATCATAGAAAGTTAGTGTGTCAGTCCTCTTGTACTTAAGTCGGCATTGTGGCTTTTGAATTTAATTCGGATGCAATATCTGTGTTTCATCGTCAATACGAAGGTCCAAGGGATACAGTAACCTGAAGTGAAGCATCGGAATCGAAAACTGGACTCACAGGAGAGGTTCAAATCATAGAAAGTGAGAGTGTCAGTCCTCTTGTACTTAAGTCGGCATGGGCCTTCTGAATTTAATTCCGATGCAATTTCTGTGTATCATCGTCAATAAGAAGGTCCAAGGTATACAGTAAACTTGAAGTTAATCATCGGAATCAAAAACTAGACTCACAGGAGAGGTTCAAATCATACAAAGTTAGAGTGTCACTCCTCTTGTACTTAAGTCGGCATTGTGGCTTTTGAATATAATTCCGATGCAATTCCTGTGTTTCATCGTCAATAAGACGGTCCAAGGTATACAGTAAACCTGAAGTTAAGCATCGGAATCTAAAACTATACTCACAGGAGAGGTTCAAATCATAGAAGGTTAGAATGTCAGTTCTCTTGTACTTAAGTCGGCATTGCGCCTTTTGAATTAAATTCGGATACAATTTCTGTGTTTTATCGTCAATAAGAAGGTCCAAGGGATACAGTAAACCCGAAGTGAAGCATCGGAATCTAAAGCTGGACTCTCAGGAGAGGTTCATATCATAGAATGTTAGAGTGTCAGTCCTCTTGTACTTAACTCGGCATTGTGCCTTTTGAATTTAATTCCCATGAATTTCTGTGTTTCATCGTCATTACGAAGGTACAAGGTATACAGTCAACCTGAAGGTAAGCATCGTTCTCTAAAACTGGACTCACAGCAGAGTTTCAAATCATAGAATGTTAGAGTGTCAGTCCTCTTGTACTTAAGTCGGCATTGTGCCTTTTGTATTAAATTCGGATACAATTTCTGTGTTTCATCGTCAATAAGAAGGTCCAAGGGATACAGTAAACCTGAAGTGAAGCATCGGAATCTAAAACTGGGCTCACAGGATAGGTTCAAATCATAGAAAGTTAGAGTGTCAGTCCTCTTGTACTTAAGTCGGCATTGTGCCTTTTGTATTTAATTCCGATGCAATTTCTGTGTTTCATCGTCAATGAGAAGGTGCAAGGAATACAGTAAACCTGAAGTGAAGCATCGGAATCTAAAACCGGACTCACAGGAGAGGTTCAAATCATAGAAAGTTAGAGTGGCAGTCCTCTTGTAATTCAGTCGGCAATTTTCCTTTTGTATAAAATTCGGATGCAATTTCTGTGTTTCGTCGTCAATAAGAAGGTGCAAGGTATACAGTAAACCTAAAGTGAAGCATCGGAATCTAAAACTGGACTCACAGGAGAGGTTCAAATCATAGAAAGTGAGAGTGTCAGTCCTCTTGTACTTAAATTGGCATTGTGCTATTTTGAATTTCATTCCGATGCAATTTCTGTGTTTCATCGTCAATAAGAAGGTCCAAGGGATATAGTAAACCTGAAGTGAAGCATCGGAATCTAAAACTGTACTCACAGGAGAGGTTCAAATCATAGAAAGTTAGAGTCTCAGTCCTTTTGTACTTAAGTCGGCATCGTGCCTTTTGAATTTAATTCCGATGCAACTACTGTGCTTCATCGTCAATAAGAAAGTCCATGGTATACAGTAAACCTGAAGTGTAACATTGGCACCTAAAACTGGACTCACAGGAGAGTTTTAAATCATAGAAAGTTTGAGTGTCAGTCCTCTTGTACTTAAGTCGGCATTGTGGCTTTTGAATTTAATTCGGATGCAATTTCTGTGTTTCATCGTCAATACGAAGGTCCAAGGGATACAGTAAACCTGAAGTGAAGCATCGGAATCGAAAACTGGACTCACAGGAGAGGGTCAAATCATAGAAAGTCAGAGTGTCAGTCCTCTTGTACTTAAGTCGACATGGGCATTCTGAATTTAATTCCGAAGCAATTTCTGTGTTTCATCGTCCATAAGAAGGTCCAAGGAATACAGTAAACCTGAAGTTAAGCATCGGAATCAAAAACTAGACTCACAGGAGAGGTTCAAATCATAGAAAGTTAGAGTGTCACTCCTCTTGTACTTAAGTCGGCATTGTGGCTTTTGAATTTATTTCCGATGCAATTCCTGTGTTTCATCGTCAATAAGACGGTCCAAGTTATACAGTAAACCTGAAGTTAAGCACCGGAATCTAAAACTATACTCACAGGAGAGGTTCAAATCATAGAAGGTTAGAATGTCAGTTCTCTTGTACTTAAATCGGCATTGCGCCTTTTGTATTAAATTCGGATACAATTTCTGTGTTTTATCGTCAATAAGAAGGTCCAAGGGATACAGTGAACCCGAAGTGAAGCATCGGAATCTAAAGCTGGACTCTCAGGAGAGGTTCATATCATAGAAAGTTAGAGTGTCAGTCCTCTTGTACTTAACTCGGCATTGTACCTTTTGAATTTAATTCCCATGAATTTCTGTGTTTCATCGTCATTACGAAGGTACAAGGTATACAGTCAACCTGAAGGTAAGCATCGGACTCTAAAACTGGACTCACAGCAGAATTTCAAATCATAGAAAGTTAGAGTGTCAGTCCTCTTGTACTTAAGTCGGCATTGTGCCTTTTGTATTAAATTCGTATACAATTTCTGTGTTTCATCGTCAATAAGAAGGTCCAAGGGATACAGTAAACCTGAAGTGAAGCATCGGAATCTAAAACTGGACTCACAAGAGAGGTTCAAATCATAGAAAGTTAGAGAGTCAGTCCTCTTGTACTAAAGTCGGCATTGTGCCTTTTGTATTTAATTCCGATGCAATTTCTGTGTTTCATCGTCAATAAGAAGGTGCAAGGTATACAGTAAACTTGAACTGAAGCGTCGGTATCTAATAGTGGACTCACAGGAGAGGTTCAAATCATAGAAAGTGAGAGTGTCAATCCTCTTCAACTTAAGTCGGCATTGTGCCTTTTGTATTAAATTCGGATGCAATTTCTGTGTTTCATCGTCAATAAGAAGGTGCCAGGTGTACAGTAAACCTGAAGTGAAGCATCGGAATCTAAAAGTGAACACACAAGGGAGGTTCAAATCATAGAAAGTGAGAGTGTCAATCCTCCTGTACTGAAGTCGGCATTGTGTCTTATGTATTAAATTCGGATGCAATTTCTGTGTTTCATTGTCTATAAGAAGGTCCAAGGGATACAGTAAACCTGAAGTGAAGCAACGGAATCTAAAACTGCACTCACCGGAGAGGTTCAAATCATAGAAATTTAGAGTGTCAGTACTCTTGTACTTAAGTCGGCATTGTGCCTTTGGAATTTAATTCCGATGCAATTTCTGTGTTTTATCGTCAATAAGAAGGTGCAAAGTATACAGGAAGCCTGAAGTGAAGCTTCGGAATCTAAAACTGGACTCACAGGAGAGGTTCAAATCATAGAAAGTGAGAGTGTCAGTCCTCTTGTACTTAAGTCGGCATTGTGCCTTTTGTATTAAATTCGGATGCAATTTCTGTGCTTCATCGTCAATACGAAGGTGCAAGGTATACAGTAAACCTGAAGTGAAGCATCGGAATCTAAAACTATACTCACAGGAGAGGTTCAAATCATAGAAAGTTAGAGTGTTAGTTCTCTTCTACTTAAGTCGGCATTGTGACTTTTGTATTAAATTCGGATGCAATATCTGTGTTTCATCGTCAATAAGAAGGTCCAACGGATACAGTAAACCTGAAGTGAAGTATCGGAATCTATAACTGGACTCACAGGAGAGGTTCAAATCATAGAAAGTTAGAGTGTCAGTCCTCTTGTACTTAAGTCGGCATTGTGGTTTTTGAATTTAATTCGGATGCAATTTCTGTGTTTCATCGTCAATACGAAGGTCCAAGGGATACAGTAAACCTGAAGTGAAGCATCGTAATCGAAAACTGGACTCACAGGAGAGGTTCAAATCATAGAAAGTGAGAGTGACAGTCCTCTTTTACTTAAGTCGGCATGGGCCTTCTGAATTTAATTCCGATGCAATTTCTGTGTTTCATCGTCAATAAGAAGGTCCAAGGTATACAGTAAACCTGAAGTGAAGCATCGGAATCTAAAACTGGACTCACAGGAGAGGTTCAAATAATAGAAAGTTAGAGTGTCAGTCCTCTTGTAATTCAGTTGGCCTTGTGCCATTTGTATAAAATTGGAATGCAATTTCTGTGTTTCGTCGTCAATAAGAAGGTGCAAGGTATACAGTAAACCTGAAGTGAAGCATCGGAATCTAAAACTGGACTCACAGGATAGGTTCAAATCATAGAAAGTTAGAGTGTCAGTCCTCTTGTACTTAAGTCGGCATTGTGGCTTTTGAATTTAATTCGGATGCAATTTCTGTGTTTCATCGTCAATACGAAGGTCCAAGGGATACAGTAAACCTGAAGTGAAGCATCGGAATCGAAAACTGGACTCACAGGAGAGGTTCAAATCATAGAAAGTGAGAGTGACAGTCCTCTTTTACTTAAGTCGGCATGGGCCTTCTGAATTTAATTCCGATGCAATTTCTGTGTTTCATCGTCAATAAGAAGGTCCAAGGTATACAGTAAACCCGAAGTGAAGCATCGGAATCTAAAACTGGACTCACAGGAGAGGTTCAAATCATAGAAAGTTTGAGTGTCAGTCCTCTTGTACTTAAGTCGGCATTGTGGCTTTTGAATTTAATTCGGATGCAATTTCTGTGTTTCATCGTCAATACGAAGGTCCAAGGGATACAGTAAACCTGAAGTGAAGCATCGGAATCGAAAACTGGACTCACAGGAGAGGGTCAAATCATAGAAAGTCAGAGTGTCAGTCCTCTTGTACTTAAGTCGACATGGGCATTCTGAATTTAATTCCGAAGCAATTTCTGTGTTTCATCGTCCATAAGAAGGTCCAAGGAATACAGTAAACCTGAAGTTAAGCATCGGAATCAAAAACTAGACTCACAGGAGAGGTTCAAATCATAGAAAGTTAGAGTGTCACTCCTCTTGTACTTAAGTCGGCATTGTGGCTTTTGAATTTATTTCCGATGCAATTCCTGTGTTTCATCGTCAATAAGACGGTCCAAGTTATACAGTAAACCTGAAGTTAAGCACCGGAAGCTAAAACTATACTCACAGGAGAGGTTCAAATCATAGAAGGTTAGAATGTCAGTTCTCTTGTACTTAAATCGGCATTGCGCCTTTTGTATTAAATTCGGATACAATTTCTGTGTTTTATCGTCAATAAGAAGGTCCAAGGGATACAGTGAACCCGAAGTGAAGCATCGGAATCTAAAGCTGGACTCTCAGGAGAGGTTCATATCATAGAAAGTTAGAGTGTCAGTCCTCTTGTACTTAACTCGGCATTGTACCTTTTGAATTTAATTCCCATGAATTTCTGTGTTTCATCGTCAATAAGAAGGTCCAAGATATACAGTAAACCTGAAGTGAAGCATCGGATTCTAAAACTGGACTCACAGGAGAGGTTCAAATCATAGAAAGTTAGAGTGTCAGTCCTCTTGTACTTAAGTCGGCATTGTGCCTTTTGTATTAAATCCGGATGCAATTTCTGTGTTTCATTGTCTATAAGAAGGTCTAAGGGATACAGTAAACCTGAAGTGAAGCAACGGAATCTAAAACTGGACTCACAGGAGAGGTTCAAATCATAGAAATTTAGAGTGTCAGTACTCTTGTACTTAAGTCGGCATTGTGCCTTTGGAATTTAATTCCGATGCAATTTCTGTGTTTTATCGTCAATAAGAAGGTGCAAAGTATACAGGAAGCCTGAAGTGAAGCTTCGGAATCTAAAACTGGACTCACAGGAGAGGTTCAAATCATAGAAAGTGAGAGTGTCAGTCCTCTTGTACTTAAGTCGGCATTGTGCCTTTTGTATTAAATTCGGATGCAATTTCTGTGTTTCATCGTCAATAAGAAGGTGCCAGGTGTACAGTAAACCTGAAGTGGAGCATCGGAATCTAAAAGTGAACACACAAGGGAGGTTCAAATCATAGAAAGTGAGAGTGTCAATCCTCCTGTACTGAAGTCGGCATTGTGTCTTATGTATTAAATTCGGATGCAATTTCTGTGTTTCATTGTCTATAAGAAGGTCCAAGGGATACAGTAAACCTGAAGTGAAGCAACGGAATCTAAAACTGCACTCACCGGAGAGGTTCAAATCATAGAAATTTAGAGTGTCAGTACTCTTGTACTTAAGTCGGCATTGTGCCTTTGGAATTTAATTCCGATGCAATTTCTGTGTTTTATCGTCAATAAGAAGGTGCAAAGTATACAGGAAGCCTGAAGTGAAGCTTCGGAATCTAAAACTGGACTCACAGGAGAGGTTCAAATCATAGAAAGTGAGAGTGTCAGTCCTCTTGTACTTAAGTCGGCATTGTGCCTTTTGTATTAAATTCGGATGCAATTTCTGTGCTTCATCGTCAATACGAAGGTCCAAGGTATACAGTAAACCTGAAGTGAAGCATCGGAATCTAAAACTGGACTCACAGGAGAGGTTCAAATAATAGAAAGTTAGAGTGTCAGTCCTCTTGTAATTCAGTTGGCCTTGTGCCATTTGTATAAAGTTGGAATGCAATTTCTGTGTTTCGTCGTCAATAAGAAGGTGCAAGGTATACAGTAAACCTGAAGTGAAGCATCGGAATCTAAAACTGGACTCACAGGATAGGTTCAAATCATAGAAAGTTAGAGTGTCAGTCCTCTTGTACTTAAGTCGGCATTGTGGCTTTTGAATTTAATTCGGATGCAATTTCTGTGTTTCATCGTCAATACGAATGTCCAAGGGATACAGTAAACCTGAAGTGAAGCATCGGAATCGAAAACTGGACTCACAGGAGAGGTTCAGATCATAGAAAGTGAGAGTGACAGTCCTCTTTTACTTAAGTCGGCATGGGCCTTCTGAATTTAATTCCGATGCAATTTCTGTGTTTCATCGTCAATAAGAAGGTCCAAGGTATACAGTAAACCTGAAGTGAAGCATCGGAATCTAAAACTGGACTCACAGGAGACGTTCAAATCATAGAAAGTTAGAGTGTCAGTCCTCTTGTAATTCAGTTGGCCTTGTGCCATTTGTATAAAATTGGAATGCAATTTCTGTGTTTCGTCGTCAATAAGAAGGTGCAAGGTATAAAGTAAACCTGAAGTGAAGCATCGGAATCTAAATCTGGACTCACAGGAGTGGTTCATATCATAGAAAGTGGGAGTGTCAGTCCTCTTGTACTTAAGTTGGCATTGTGCTATTTTGAATTTAATTCCGATGCAATTTCTGTGTTTCATCTTCATTAAGAAGGTCCAAGGGATACAGTAAACCTGAAGTGAAGCATCAGAATCTAAACCTGGACTCACAGGAGTGGTTCAAATCATAGAGAGTTAGAGTCTCAGTCCTCTTGTACTTGCGTCGGCATTGTGCCTTTTGAATTTAATTCCGATGCAACTACTGTGTTTCATCGTCAATAAGAAGGTCCAAGATATACATTAAACCTGAACTGAAGCATCGGAATCTAAAACTGGACTCACAGGAGAGGTTCAAATCATAGAAAGTTAGAGTGTCAGTCCTCTTGTACTTAAGTCGGCATTGTGCCTTTTGTATTAAATCCGGATGCAATTTCTGTGTTTCATCGTCAATAAGAATGTCCAAGGGATACAGTAAACCTGAAGTGGAGAATCGGAATCTAAAACTGGACTCACAGGAGAGGTTCAAATCATAGAAAGTTAGAGTGTCAGTCCTCTTGTAATTCAGTTGGCCTTGTGCCATTTGTATAAAATTCGAATACAATTTCTGTGTTTCGTCGTCAATAAGAAAGTCCATGGTATACAGTAAATCTGAAGTGTAACATTGGCACCTAAAACTGGACTCACAGGAGAGGTTAAAATCATAGATAATTAGAGTGTCACCCCTCTTGTACTTAAGTCGGCATTGTGGCTTTTGAATTTAATTCCGATGCAATTCCTGTGTTTCATCGTCAATAAGAAGGTCCAAGATATACAGTAAACTTGAAGTGAAGCATCGGAATCTAAAACTGGACTCACAGGAGAGGTTCAAATCATAGAAAGTTAGAGTGTCAGTCCTCTTGTACTTAAGTCGGCATTGTGCCTTTTGTATTAAATCCGGATGCAATTTCTGTGTTTCATTGTCTATAAGAAGGTCTAAGGGATACAGTAAACCTGAAGTGAAGCAACGGAATCTAAAACTGGACTCACAGGAGAGGTTCAAATCATAGAAATTTAGAGTGTCAGTACTCTTGTACTTAAGTCGGCATTGTGCCTTTGGAATTTAATTCCGATGCAATTTCTGTGTTTTATCGTCAATAAGAAGGTGCAAAGTATACAGGAAGCCTGAAGTGAAGCTTCGGAATCTAAAAGTGGACTCACAGGAGAGGTTCAAATCATAGAAAGTGAGAGTGTCAGTCCTCTTGTACTTAAGTCGGCATTGTGCCTTTTGTATTAAATACGGATGCAATTTCTGTGTTTCATCGTCAATACGTAGGTGCAAGGTATACAGTAAACCTGAAGTGAAGCATCGGAATCTAAAACTATACTCACAGGAGAAGTTCAAATCATAGAAAGTTAGAGTGTTAGTTCTCTTCTACTTAAGTCGGCATTGTGACTTTTGTATTAAATTCGGATGCAATATCTGTGTTTCATCGTCAATAAGAAGGTCCAACGGATACAGTAAACCTGAAGTGAAGTATCGGAATCTAAAACTGGACTCACAGGAGAGGTTCAAATCATAGAAAGTTAGAGTGTCAGTCCTCTTGTACTTAAGTCGGCATCGTGCCTTTTGAATTTAATTCCGATGCAACTACTGTGCTTCATCGTCAATAAGAAAGTCCATGGTATACAGTAAACCTGAAGTGTAACATTGGCACCTAAAACTGGACTCACAGGAGAGTTTTAAATCATAGAAAGTTAGAGTGTCAGTCCTCTTGTACTTAAGTCGGCATTGTGGCTTTTGAATTTAATTCGGATGCAATTTCTGTGTTTCATCGTCAATACGAAGGTCCAAGGGATACAGTAAACCTGAAGTGAAGCATCGGAATCGAAAACTGGACTCACAGGAGAGGTTCAAATAATAGAAAGTGAGAGTGTCAGTCCTCTTGTACTTAAGTTGGCATTGTGCTATTTTGAATTTAATTCCGATGCAATTTCTGTGTTTCATCGTCAATAAGAAGGTCCAAGGGATACAGTAAACCTGAAGTGAAGCATCGGAATTTAAAACTGTACTCACAGGAGAGGTTCAAATCATAGTAGTTAGAGTCTCAGTCCTCCTTAACTTAAGTCGGCATCGTGCCTTTTGAATTTAATTCCGATGCAACTACTGTGCTTCATCGTCAATAAGAAAGTCCATGGTATACAGTAAACCTGAAGTGTAACATTGGCACCTAAAACTGGACTCACAGGAGAGGTTTAAATCATAGAAAGTTAGTGTGTCAGTCCTCTTGTACTTAAGTCGGCATTGTGGCTTTTGAATTTAATTCGGATGCAATATCTGTGTTTCATCGTCAATACGAAGGTCCAAGGGATACACTAACCTGAAGTGAAGCATCGGAATCGAAAACTGGACTCACAGGAGAGGTTCAAATCATAGAAAGTGAGAGTGTCAGTCCTCTTGTACTTAAGTCGGCATGGGCCTTCTGAATTTAATTCCGATGCAATTTCTGTGTATCATCGTCAATAAGAAGGTCCAAGGTATACAGTAAACCTGAAGTTAAGCATCGGAATCTAAAACTATACTCACAGGAGAGGTTCAAATCATAGAAGGTTAGAATGTCAGTTCTCTTGTACTTAAGTCGGCATTGCGCCTTTTGAATTAAATTCGGATACAATTTCTGTGTTTTATCGTCAATAAGAAGGTCCAAGGGATACAGTAAACCCGAAGTGAAGCATCGGAATCTAAAGCTGGACTCTCAGGAGAGGTTCATATCATAGAATGTTAGAGTGTCAGTCCTCTTGTACTTAACTCGGCATTGTGCCTTTTGAATTTAATTCCCATGAATTTCTGTGTTTCATCGTCATTACGAAGGTACAAGGTATACAGTCAACCTGAAGGTAAGCATCGTTCTCTAAAACTGGACTCACAGCAGAGTTTCAAATCATAGAATGTTAGAGTGTCAGTCCTCTTGTACTTAAGTCGGCATTGTGCCTTTTGTATTAAATTCGGATACAATTTCTGTGTTTCATCGTCAATAAGAAGGTCCAAGGGATACAGTAAACCTGAAGTGAAGCATCGGAATCTAAAACTGGAGTCACAGGATAGGTTCAAATCATAGAAAGTTAGAGTGTCAGTCCTCTTGTACTTAAGTCGGCATTGTGCCTTTTGTATTTAATTCCGATGCAATTTCTGTGTTTCATCGTCAATGAGAAGGTGCAAGGAATACAGTAAACCTGAAGTGAAGCATCGGAATCTAAAACCGGACTCACAGGAGAGGTTCAAATCATAGAAAGTTAGAGTGGCAGTCCTCTTGTAATTCAGTCGGCAATTTTCCTTTTGTATAAAATTCGGATGCAATTTCTGTGTTTCGTCGTCAATAAGAAGGTGCAAGGTATACAGTAAACCTGAAGTGAAGCATCGGAATCTAAAACTGGACTCACAGGAGAGGTTCAAATCATAGAAAGTGAGAGTGTCAGTCCTCTTGTACTTAAATTGGCATTGTGCTATTTTGAATTTAATTCCGATGCAATTTCTGTGTTTCATCGTCAATAAGAAGGTCCAAGGGATATAGTAAACCTGAAGTGAAGCATCGGAATCTAAAACTGTACTCACAGGAGAGGTTCAAATCATAGAAAGTTAGAGTCTCAGTCCTCTTGTACTTAAGTCGGCATCGTGCCTTTTGAATTTAATTCCGATGCAACTACTGTGCTTCATCGTCAATAAGAAAGTCCATGGTATACAGTAAACCTGAAGTGTAACATTGGCACCTAAAACTGGACTCACAGGAGAGTTTTAAATCATAGAAAGTTTGAGTGTCAGTCCTCTTGTACTTAAGTCGGCATTGTGGCTTTTGAATTTAATTCGGATGCAATTTCTGTGTTTCATCGTCAACACGAAGGTCCAAGGGATACAGTAAACCTGAAGTGAAGCATCGGAATCGAAAACTGGACTCACAGGAGAGGGTCAAATCATAGAAAGACAGAGTGTCAGTCCTCTTGTACTTAAGTCGACATGGGCATTCTGAATTTAATTCCGAAGCAATTTCTGTGTTTCATCGTCCATAAGAAGGTCCAAGGAATACAGTAAACCTGAAGTTAAGCATCGGAATCAAAAACTAGACTCACAGGAGAGGTTCAAATCATAGAAAGTTAGAGTGTCACTCCTCTTGTACTTAAGTCGGCATTGTGGCTTTTGAATTTATTTCCGATGCAATTCCTGTGTTTCATCGTCAATAAGACGGTCCAAGTTATACAGTAAACCTGAAGTTAAGCACCGGAATCTAAAACTATACTCACAGGAGAGGTTCAAATCATAGAAGGTTAGAATGTCAGTTCTCTTGTACTTAAATCGGCATTGCGCCTTTTGTATTAAATTCGGATACAATTTCTGTGTTTTATCGTCAATAAGAAGGTCCAAGGGATACAGTGAACCCGAAGTGAAGCATCGGAATCTAAAGCTGGACTCTCAGGAGAGGTTCATATCATAGAAAGTTAGAGTGTCAGTCCTCTTGTACTTAACTCGGCATTGTACCTTTTGAATTTAATTCCCATGAATTTCTGTGTTTCATCGTCATTACGAAGGTACAAGGTATACAGTCAACCTGAAGGTAAGCATCGGACTCTAAAACTGGACTCACAGCAGAATTTCAAATCATAGAAAGTTAGAGTGTCAGTCCTCTTGTACTTAAGTCGGCATTGTGCCTTTTGTATTAAATTCGTATACAATTTCTGTGTTTCATCGTCAATAAGAAGGTCCAAGGGATACAGTAAACCTGAAGTGAAGCATCGGAATCTAAAACTGGACTCACAAGAGAGGTTCAAATCATAGAAAGTTAGAGAGTCAGTCCTCTTGTACTAAAGTCGGCATTGTGCCTTTTGTATTTAATTCCGATGCAATTTCTGTGTTTCATCGTCAATAAGAAGGTGCAAGGTATACAGTAAACTTGAACTGAAGCTTTGGTATCTAATAGTGGACTCACAGGAGAGGTTCAAATCATAGAAAGTGAGAGTGTCAATCCTCTTCAACTTAAGTCGGCATTGTGCCTTTTGTATTAAATTCGGATGCAATTTCTGTGTTTCATCGTCAATAAGAAGGTGCCAGGTGTACAGTAAACCTGAAGTGAAGCATCGGAATCTAAAAGTGAACACACAAGGGAGGTTCAAATCATAGAAAGTGAGAGTGTCAATCCTCCTGTACTGAAGTCGGCATTGTGTCTTATGTATTAAATTCGGATGCAATTTCTGTGTTTCATTGTCTATAAGAAGGTCCAAGGGATACAGTAAACCTGAAGTGAAGCAACGGAATCTAAAACTGCACTCACCGGAGAGGTTCAAATCATAGAAATTTAGAGTGTCAGTACTCTTGTACTTAAGTCGGCATTGTGCCTTTGGAATTTAATTCCGATGCAATTTCTGTGTTTTATCGTCAATAAGAAGGTGCAAAGTATACAGGAAGCCTGAAGTGAAGCTTCGGAATCTAAAACTGGACTCACAGGAGAGGTTCAAATCATAGAAAGTGAGAGTGTCAGTCCTCTTGTACTTAAGTCGGCATTGTGCCTTTTGTATTAAATTCGGATGCAATTTCTGTGCTTCATCGTCAATACGAAGGTGCAAGGTATACAGTAAACCTGAAGTGAAGCATCGGAATCTAAAACTATACTCACAGGAGAGGTTCAAATCATAGAAAGTTAGAGTGTTAGTTCTCTTCTACTTAAGTCGGCATTGTGACTTTTGTATTAAATTCGGATGCAATATCTGTGTTTCATCGTCAATAAGAAGGTCCAACGGATACAGTAAACCTGAAGTGAAGTATCGGAATCTATAACTGGACTCACAGGAGAGGTTCAAATCATAGAAAGTTAGAGTGTCAGTCCTCTTGTACTTAAGTCGGCATTGTGGTTTTTGAATTTAATTCGGATGCAATTTCTGTGTTTCATCGTCAATACGAAGGTCCAAGGGATACAGTAAACCTGAAGTGAAGCATCGGAATCGAAAACTGGACTCACAGGAGAGGTTCAAATCATAGAAAGTGAGAGTGACAGTCCTCTTTTACTTAAGTCGGCATGGGCCTTCTGAATTTAATTCCGATGCAATTTCTGTGTTTCATCGTCAATAAGAAGGTCCAAGGTATACAGTAAACCTGAAGTGAAGCATCGGAATCTAAAACTGGACTCACAGGAGAGGTTCAAATCATAGAAAGTTAGAGTGTCAGTCCTCTTGTAATTCAGTTGGCCTTGTGCCATTTGTATAAAATTGGAATGCAATTTCAGTGTTTCGTCGTCAATAAGAAGGTGCAAGGTATACAGTAAACCTGAAGTGAAGCATCGGAATCTAAATCTGGACTCACAGGAGTGGTTCATATCATAGAAAGTGAGAGTGTCAGTCCTCTTGTACTTAAGTTGGCATTGTGCTATTTTGAATTTAATTCCGATGCAATTTCTGTGTTTCATCTTCAATAAGAAGGTCCAAGGGATGTAGTAAACCTGAAGTGAAGCATCGGAATCTAAACCTGGACTCACAGGAGTGGTTCAAATCATAGAAAGTTAGAGTCTCAGTCCTCTTGTACTTACGTCGGCATTGTGCCTTTTGAATTTAATTCCGATGCAACTACTGTGTTTCATCGTCAATAAGAAGGTCCAAGATATACAGTAAACCTGAACTGAAGCATCGGAATCTAAAACTGGACTCACAGGAGAGGTTCAAATCATAGAAAGTTAGAGTGTCAGTCCTCTTGTACTTAAGTCGGCATTGTGCCTTTTGTATTAAATCCGGATGCAATTTCTGTGTTTCATCGTCAATAAGAATGTCCAAGGGATACAGTAAACCTGAAGTGGAGAATCGGAATCTAAAACTGGACTCACAGGAGAGGTTCAAATCATAGAAAGTTAGAGTGTCAGTCCTCTTGTAATTCAGTTGGCCTTGTGCCATTTGTATAAAATTCGAATACAATTTCTGTGGTTCGTCGTCAATAAGAAAGTCCATGGTATACAGTAAATCTGAAGTGTAACATTGGCACCTAAAACTGGACTCACATTAGAGGTTAAAATCATAGAAAATTAGAGTGTCACTCCTCTTGTACTTAAGTCGGCATTGTGGCTATTGAATTTAATTCCGATGCAATTCCTGTGTTTCATCGTCAATAAGAAGGTCCAAGATATACAGTAAACCTGAAGTGAAGCATCGGAATCTAAAACTGGACTCACAGGAGAGGTTCAAATCATAGAAAGTTAGAGTGTCAGTCCTCTTGTACTTAAGTCGGCATTGTGCCTTTTGTATTAAATCCGGATGCAATTTCTGTGTTTCATTGTCTATAAGAAGGTCTAAGGGATACAGTAAACCTGAAGTGAAGCAACGGAATCTAAAACTGGACTCACAGGAGAGGTTCAAATCATAGAAATTTAGAGTGTCAGTACTCTTGTACTTAAGTCGGCATTGTGCCTTTGGAATTTAATTCCGATGCAATTTCTGTGTTTTATCGTCAATAAGAAGGTGCAAAGTATACAGGAAGCCTGAAGTGAAGCTTCGGAATCTAAAACTGGACTCACAGGAGAGGTTCAAATCATAGAAAGTGAGAGTGTCAGTCCTCTTGTACTTAAGTCGGCATTGTGCCTTTTGTATTAAATTCGGATGCAATTTCTGTGTTTCATCGTCAATACGAAGGTGCAAGGTATACAGTAAACCTGAAGTGAAGCATCGGAATCTAAAACTATACTCACAGGAGAAGTTCAAATCATAGAAAGTTAGAGTGTTAGTTCTCTTCTACTTAAGTCGGCATTGTGACTTTTGTATTAAATTCGGATGCAATATCTGTGTTTCATCGTCAATAAGAAGGTCCAACGGATACAGTAAACCTGAAGTGAAGTATCGGAATCTAAAACTGGACTCACAGGAGAGGTTCAAATCATAGAAAGTTAGAGTGTCAGTCCTCTTGTACTTAAGTCGGCATTGTGGCTTATGAATTTAATTCGGATGTAATTTCTGTGTTTCATCGTCAATACGAAGGTCCAAGGGATACAGTAAACCTGAAGTGAAGCATCTGAATCGAAAACTGAACTCACAGGAGAGGTTCAAATCATAGAAAGTGAGAGTGACAGTCCTCTTTTACTTAAGTCGGCATGGACCTTCTGAATTTAATTCCGATGCAATTTCTGTGTTTCATCGTCAATAAGAAGGTCCAAGGTATACAGTAAACCTGAAGTGAAGCATCGGAATCTAAAACTGGACTCACAGGAGATGTTCAAATCATAGAAAGTTAGAGTGTCAGTCCTCTTGTAATTCAGTTGGCCTTGTGCCATTTGTATAAAATTCGAATGCAATTTCTGTGTTTCGTCGTCAATTAGAAGGTGCAAGGTATACAGTAAACCTGAAGTGAAGCATCGGAATCTAAATCTGGACTCACAGGAGTGGTTCAAATCATAGAAAGTGAGAGTCTCAGTCCTCTTGTACTTACGTCGGCATCGTGCCTTTTGAATTTAATTCCGATGCAACTACTGTGTTTCATCGTCAATAAGAAGGTCCAAGATATACAGTAAACCTGAACTGAAGCATCGGAATCTAAAACTGGACTCACAGGAGAGGTTCAAATCATAGAAAGTTAGAGTGTCAGTCCTCTTGTACTTAAGTCGGCATTGGGCCTTTTGTAATAAATCCGGATGCAATTTCTGTGTTTCATCGTCAATAAGAAGGTCCAAGGGATACAGTAAACCTGAAGTGGAGAATCGGAATCTAAAACTGGACTCACAGGAGAGGTTTAAATCATAGAAAGTTAGAGTGTCAGTCCTCTTGTACTTAAGTCGGCATTGTGGCTTTTGAATTTAATTCGGATGCAATTTCTGTGTTTCATCGTCAATACGAAGGTCCAAGGGATACAGTAAACCTGAAGTGAAGCATCGGAATCGAAAACTGGACTCACAGGAGAGGGTCAAATCATAGAAAGTCAGAGTGTCAGTCCTCTTGTACTTAAGTCGGCATGGGCATTCTGAATTTAATTCCGAAGCAATTTCTGTGTTTCATCGTCCATAAGAAGGTCCAAGGAATACAGTAAACCTGAAGTTAAGCATCGGAACCAAAAACTAGACTCACAGGAGAGGTTCAAATCATAGAAAGTTAGAGTGTCACTCCTCTTGTACTTAAGTCGGCATTGTGGCTTTTGACTTTTTTTCCGATGCAATTCCTGTGTTTCATCGTCAATAAGACGGTCCAAGTTATACAGTAAACCTGAAGTTAAGCACCGGAATCTAAAACTATACTCACAGGAGAGGTTCAAATCATAGAAGGTTAGAATGTCAGTTCTCTTGTACTTAAATCGGCATTGCGCCTTTTGTATTAAATTTGGATACAATTTCTGTGTTTTATCGTCAATAAGAAGGTCCAAGGGATACAGTGCACCCGAAGTGAAGCATCGGAATCTAAAGCTGGACTCTCAGGAGAGGTTGATATCATAGAAAGTTAGAGTGTCAGTCCTCTTGTACTTAACTCGGCATTGTACCTTTTGAATTTAATTCCCATGAATTTCTGTGTTTCATCGTCATTACGAAGGTACAAGGTATACAGTCAACCTGAAGGTAAGCATCGGACTCTAAAACTGGACTCACAGCAGAATTTCAAATCATAGAAAGTTAGAGTGTCAGTCCTCTTGTACTTAAGTCGGCATTGTGCCTTTTGTATTAAATTCTTATACAATTTCTGTGTTTCATCGTCAATAAGAAGGTCCAAGGGATACAGTAAACCTGAAGTGAAGCATCGGAATCTAAAACTGGACTCACAAGAGAGGTTCAAATCATAGAAAGTTAGAGAGTCAGTCCTCTTGTACTAAAGTCGGCATTGTGCCTTTTGTATTTAATTCCGATGCAATTTCTGTGTTTCATCGTCAATAAGAAGGTGCAAGGTATACAGTAAACTTGAACTGAAGCGTCGGTATCTAATAGTGGACTCACAGGAGAGGTTCAAATCATAGAAAGTGAGAGTGTCAATCCTCTTCAACTTAAGTCGGCATTGTGCCTTTTGTATTAAATTCGGATGCAATTTCTGTGTTTCATCGTCAATAAGAAGGTGCCAGGTGTACAGTAAACCTGAAGTGAAGCATCGGAATCTAAAAGTGAACACACAAGGGAGGTTCAAATCATAGAAAGTGAGAGTGTCAATCCTCCTGTACTGAAGTCGGCATTGTGTCTTATGTATTAAATTCGGATGCAATTTCTGTGTTTCATTGTCTATAAGAAGGTCCAAGGGATACAGTAAACCTGAAGTGAAGCAACGGAATCTAAAACTGCACTCACCGGAGAGGTTCAAATCATAGAAATTTAGAGTGTCAGTACTCTTGTACTTAAGTCGGCATTGTGCCTTTGGAATTTAATTCCGATGCAATTTGTGTGTTTTATCGTCAATAAGAAGGTGCAAAGTATACAGGAAGCCTGAAGTGAAGCTTCGGAATCTAAAACTGGACTCACAGGAGAGGTTCAAATCATAGAAAGTGAGAGTGTCAGTCCTCTTGTACTTAAGTCGGCATTGTGCCTTTTGTATTAAATTCGGATGCAATTTCTGTGCTTCATCGTCAATACGAAGGTGCAAGGTATACAGTAAACCTGAAGTGAAGCATCGGAATCTAAAACTATACTCACAGGAGAGGTTCAAATCATAGAAAGTTAGAGTGTTAGTTCTCTTCTACTTAAGTCGGCATTGTGACTTTTGTATTAAATTCGGATGCAATATCTGTGTTTCATCGTCAATAAGAAGGTCCAACGGATACAGTAAACCTGAAGTGAAGTATCGGAATCTATAACTGGACTCACAGGAGAGGTTCAAATCATAGAAAGTTAGAGTGTCAGTCCTCTTGTACTTAAGTCGGCATTGTGGTTTTTGAATTTAATTCGGATGCAATTTCTGTGTTTCATCGTCAATACGAAGGTCCAAGGGATACAGTAAACCTGAAGTGAAGCATCGGAATCAAAAACTAGACTCAGATTAGAGGTTCAAATCATTGAAAGTTAGATTGTCAGTCCTCTTGTACTTATGTCGGCATTGTGCCTTTTGTATTAAATTCGGGTGCAATTTCTGTGTTTCATCGTCAATAAGAAGGTCCAAGGGATACAGTGAACCTGAAGTGAAGCATCGGAATCTAAAGCTGGTCTCACAGGAGAGGTTCAAATCATAGAAAGTTAGAGTGTCAGTCCTCTTGTAATTCAGTTGGCCTTGTGCCATTTGTATAAAATTCGAATGCAATTTCTGTGTTTCGTCGTCAATAAGAAGGTGCAAGGTATACAGTAAACCTGAAGTGAAGCATCGGAATCTAAATCTGGACTCACAGGAGTGGTTCAAATCATAGAAAGTGAGAGTGTCAGTCCTCTTGTACTTAAGTTGGCATTGTGCTATTTTGAATTTAATTCCGATGCAATTTCTGTGTTTCATCTTCAATAAGAAGGTCCAAGGGATACAGTAAACCTGAAGTGATGCATCGGAATCTAAACCTGGACTCACAGGAGAGGTTCAAATCATAGGAAGTTAGAGTCTCAGTCCTCTTGTACTTACGTCGGCATTGTGCCTTTTGAATTTAATTCCGATGCAACTACTGTGTTTCATCGTCAATAAGAAGGTCCAAGATATACAGTAAACCTGAACTGAAGCATCGGAATCTAAAACTGGACTCACAGGAGAGGTTCAAATCATAGAAAGTTAGAGTGTCAGTCCTCTTGTACTTAAGTCGGCATTGTGCCTTTTGTATTAAATCCGGATGCAATTTCTGTGTTTCATCGTCAATAAGAATGTCCAAGGGATCCAGTAAACCTGAAGTGGAGAATCGCAATCTAAAACTGGACTCACAGGAGAGGTTCAAATCATAGAAAGTTAGTGTGTCAGTCCTCTTGTAATTCAGTTGGCCTTGTGCCATTTGTATAAAATTCGAATACAATTTCTGTGGTTCGTCGTCAATAAGAAAGTCCATGGTATACAGTAAATCTGAAGTGTAACATTGGCACCTAAAACTGGACTCACAGGAGAGGTTAAAATCATAGAAAATTAGAGTGTCACTCCTCTTGTACTTAAGTCGGCATTGTGGCTTTTGAATTTAATTCCGATGCAATTCCTGTGTTTCATCGTCAATAAGAAGGTCCAAGATATACAGTAAACCTGAAGTGAAGCATCGGATTCTAAAACTGGACTCACAGGAGAGGTTCAAATCATAGAAAGTTAGAGTGTCAGTCCTCTTGTACTTAAGTCGGCATTGTGCCTTTTGTATTAAATCCGGATGCAATTTCTGTGTTTCATTGTCTATAAGAAGGTCTAAGGGATACAGTAAACCTGAAGTGAAGCAACGGAATCTAAAACTGGACTCACAGGAGAGGTTCAAATCATAGAAATTTAGAGTGTCAGTACTCTTGTACTTAAGTCGGCATTGTGCCTTTGAAATTTAATTCCGATGCAATTTCTGTGTTTTATCGTCAATAAGAAGGTGCAAGGTATACAGTAAACCTGAAGTGAAGCATCGGAATATAAAACTGGACTCACAGGTGAGGTTCAAATCATAGAACGTGAGAGTGTCAGTCCTCTTGTACTTAAGTCGGCATTGTGCCTTTTGTATTAAATTCGGATGCAATTTCTGTGTTTCATCGTCAATACGAAGGTGCAAGGTATACAGTAAACCTGAAGTGAAGCATCGGAATCTAAAACTATACTCACAGGAGAAGTTCAAATCATAGAAAGTTAGAGTGTTAGTTCTCTTCTACTTAAGTCGGCATTGTGACTTTTGTATTAAATTCGGATGCAATATCTGTGTTTCATCGTCAATAAGAAGGTCCAACGGATACAGTAAACCTGAAGTGAAGTATGGGAATCTAAAACTGGACTCACAGGAGAGGTTCAAATCATAGAAAGTTAGAGTGTCAGTCCTCTTGTACTTAAGTCGGCATTGTGGCTTATGAATTTAATTCGGATGTAATTTCTGTGTTTCATCGTCAATACGAAGGTCCAAGGGATACAGTAAACCTGAAGTGAAGCATCGGAATCGAAAACTGAACTCACAGGAGAGGTTCAAATCATAGAAAGTGAGAGTGACAGTCCTCTTTTACTTAAGTCGGCATGGACCTTCTGAATTTAATTCCGATGCAATTTCTGTGTTTCATCGTCAATAAGAAGGTCCAAGGTATACAGTAAACCTGAAGTGAAGCATCGGAATCTAAAACTGGACTCACAGGAGATGTTCAAATCATAGAAAGTTAGAGTGTCCGTCCTCTTGTAATTCAGTTGGCCTTGTGCCATTTGTATAAAATTCGAATGCAATTTCTGTGTTTCGTCGTCAATATGAAGGTGCAAGGTATACAGTAAACCTGAAGTGAAGCATCGGAATCTAAATCTGGACTCACAGGAGTGGTTCAAATCATAGAAAGTGAGAGTGTCAGTCCTCTTGTACTTAAGTTGGCATTGTGCTATTTTGAATTTAATTCCGATGCAATTTCTGTGTTTCATCTTCAATAAGAAGGTCCAAGGGATACAGTAAACCTGAAGTGATGCATCGGAATCTAAAACTGGACTCACAGGAGAGGTTCAAATCATAGAAAGTTAGAGTCTCAGTCCTCTTGTACTTACGTCGGCATCGTGCCTTTTGAATTTAATTCCGATGCAACTACTGTGTTTCATCGTCAATAAGAAGGTCCAAGATATACAGTAAACCTGAACTGAAGCATCGGAATCTAAAACTGGACTCACAGGAGAGGTTCAAATCATAGAAAGTTAGAGTGTCAGTCCTCTTGTACTTAAGTCGGCATTGTGCCTTTTGTAATAAATCCGGATGCAATTTCTGTGTTTCATCGTCAATAAGAAGGTCCAAGGGATACAGTAAACCTGAAGTGGAGAATCGGAATCTAAAACTGGACTCACAGGAGAGGTTCAAATCATAGAAAGTTAGAGTGACAGTCCTCTTGTAATTCAGTTGGCCTTGTGCCATTTGTATAAAATTCGAATACAATTTCTGTGTTTCGTCGTCAATAAGAAAGTCCATGGTATACAGTAAATCTGAAGTGTAACATTGGCACGTAAAACTGGACTCACAGGAGAGGTTAAAATCATAGAAAGTTAGAGTGTCACTCCTCTTGTACTTAAGTCGGCATTGTGACTTTTGAATTTAATTCCGATGCAATTCCTGTGTTTCATCGTCAATAAGAAGGTCCAAGATATACAGTAAACCTGAAGTGAAGCATCGGAATCTAAAACTGGACTCACAGGAGAGGTTCAAATCATAGAAAGTTAGAGTGTCAGTCCTCTTGAACTTAAGTCGGCATTGTGCCTTTTGTATTAAATCCGGATGCAATTTCTGTGTTTCATCGTCAATAAGAAGGTCCAAGGGATACAGTAAACCTGAAGTGGAGAATCGGAATCTAAAACTGGACTCACAGGAGAGGTTTAAATCATAGAAAGTTAGAGTGTCAGTCCTCTTGTACATAAGTCGGCTTTGTGCCTTTTGAATTTAATTCCGTTGCAATTTCTGAGCTTCATCGTCAAAAAGAAGGTCCAAGGCAGACAGTAAACACGAAGTGAAGCATCGGAATCTAAAACTGGAATCACATTAGAGGTTCAAATCATAGAAAGTTAGATTGTCAGTCCACTTGTACTTAAGTCGGCATTGTGCCTTTGGTATAAATTTCGGATGCCATTTCTGTGTTTCGTCGTCAATAAGAAGGTGCAAGGTATACAGTAAACCTGAAGTGACGCATCGGAATATAAAACTGGACTCACAGGTGAGGTTCAAATTATAGAACGTGAGAGTGTCAGTCCTCTTGTACTTAAATCGGCATTGTGCCTTGTGAAATTAATTCCGATTCAATTTCTGTGCTTCATCGTCAAAAAGAAGGAACAAGGCATACAGTAAACCAGAAGTGAAGCATCGGAATCAAAAACTAGACTCAGATTAGAGGTTCAAATCATAGAAAGTTAGATTGTCAGTCCTCTTGTACTTATGTCGGCATTGTGCCTTTTGTATTAAATTCGGGTGCAATTTCTGTGTTCCATCGTCAATAAGAAGGTCCAAGGGATACAGTGAACCTGAAGTGAAGCATCGGAATCTAAAGCTGGTCTCACAGGAGAGGTTCAAATCATAGAAAGTTAGAGTGTCAGTCCTCTTGTAATTCAGTTGGCCTTGTGCCATTTGTATAAAATTCGAATGCAATTTCTGTGTTTCGTCGTCAATAAGAAGGTGCAAGGTATACAGTAAACCTGAAGTGAAGCATCGGAATCTAAATCTGGACTCACAGGAGTGGTTCAAATCATAGAAAGTGAGAGTGTCAGTCCTCTTGTACTTAAGTTGGCATTGTGCTATTTTGAATTTAATTCCGATGCAATTTCTGTGTTTCATCTTCAATAAGAAGGTCCAAGGGATACAGTAAACCTGAAGTGAAGCATCGGAATCTAAACCTGGACTCACAGGAGAGGTTCAAATCATAGAAAGTTAGAGTCTCAGTCCTCTTGTACTTACGTCGGCATTGTGCCTTTTGAATTTAATTCCGATGCAACTACTGTGTTTCATCGTCAATAAGAAGGTCCAAGATATACAGTAAACCTGAACTGAAGCATCGGAATCTAAAACTGGACTCACAGGAGAGGTTCAAATCATAGAAAGTTAGAGTGTCAGTCCTCTTGTACTTAAGTCGGCATTGTGCCTTTTGTATTAAATCCGGATGCAATTTCTGTGTTTCATCGTCAATAAGAATGTCCAAGGGATACAGTAAACCTGAAGTGGAGAATCGGAATCTAAAACTGGACTCATAGGAGAGGTTCAAATCATAGAAAGTTAGAGTGTCAGTCCTCTTGTAATTCAGTTGGCCTTGTGCCATTTGTATAAAATTCGAATACAATTTCTGTGGTTCGTCGTCAATAAGAAAGTCCATGGTATACAGTAAATCTGAAGTGTAACATTGGCACCTAAAACTGGACTCACAGGAGAGGTTAAAATCATAGAAAATTAGAGTGTCACTCCTCTTGTACTTAAGTCGGCATTGTGGCTTTTGAATTTAATTCCGATGCAATTCCTGTGTTTCATCGTCAATAAGAAGGTCCAAGATATACAGTAAACCTGAAGTGAAGCATCGGAATCTAAAACTGGACTCACAGGAGGGGTTCAAATCATAGAAAGTTAGAGTGTCAGTCCTCTTGTACTTATGTCGGCATTGTGCCTTTTGTATTAAATCCGGATGCAATATCTGTGTTTTATTGTCTATAAGAAGGTCTAAGGGATACAGTAAACCTGAAGTGAAGCAACGGAATCTAAAACTGGACTCACAGGAGAGGTTCAAATCATAGAAATTTAGAGTGTCAGTACTCTTGTACTTAAGTCGGCATTGTGCCTTTGGAATTTAATTCCGATGCAATTTCTGTGTTTTATCGTCAATAAGAAGGTGCAAAGTATACAGGAAGCCTGAAGTGAAGCTTCGGAATCTAAAACTGGACTCACAGGAGAGGTTCAAATCATAGATAGTGAGAGTGTCAGTCCTCTTGTACTTAAGTCGGCATTGGGCCTTTTGTATTAAATTCGGATGCAATTTCTGTGTTTCATCGTCAATACGAAGGTGCAAGGTATACAGTAAACCTGAAGTGAAGCATCGGAATCTAAAACTATACTCACAGGAGAAGTTCAAATCATAGAAAGTTAGAGTGTTAGTTCTCTTCTACTTAAGTCGGCATTGTGACTTTTGTATTAAATTCGGATGCAATATCTGTGTTTCATCGTCAATAAGAAGGTCCAACGGATACAGTAAACCTGAAGTGAAGTATCGGAATCTAAAACTGGACTCACAGGAGAGGTTCAAATCATAGAAAGTTAGAGTGTCAGTCCTCTTGTACTTAAGTCGGCATTGTGGCTTATGAATTTAATTCGGATGTAATTTCTGTGTATCATCGTCAATACGAAGGTCCAAGGGATACAGTAAACCTGAAGTGAAGCATCGGAATCGAAAACTGAACTCACAGGAGAGGTTCAAATCATAGAAAGTGAGAGTGACAGTCCTCTTTTACTTAAGTCGGCATGGACCTTCTGAATTTAATTCCGATGCAATTTCTGTGTTTCATCGTCAATAAGAAGGTCCAAGGTATACAGTAAACCTGAAGTGAAGCATCGGAATCTAAAACTGGACTCACAGGAGAGATTCAAATCATAGAAAGTTAGAGTGTCAGTCCTCTTGTAATTCAGTTGGCCTTGTGCCATTTGTATAAAATTCGAATGCAATTTCTGTGTTTCGTCGTCAATAAGAAGGTGCAAGGTATACAGTAAACCTGAAGTGAAGCATCGGAATGTAAATCTGGTCTCACAGGAGTGGTTCAAATCATAGAAAGTGAGAGTGTCAGTCCTCTTGTACTTAAGTTGGCATTGTGCTATTTTGAATTTAATTCCGATGCAATTTCTGTGTTTCATCTTCAATAAGAAGGTCCAAGGGATACAGTAAACCTGAAGTGAAGCATCGGAATCTAAAACTGGACTCACAGGAGAGGTTCAAATCATAGAAAGTTAGAGTCTCAGTCCTCTTGTACTTACGTCGGCATCGTGCCTTTTGAATTTAATTCCGATGCAAGTACTGTGTTTCATCGTCAATAAGAAGGTCCAAGATATACAGTAAACCTGAACTGAAGCATCGGAATCTAAAACTGGACTCACAGGAGAGGTTGAAATCATAGAAAGTTAGAGTGTCAGTCCTCTTGTACTTAAGTCGGCATTGTGCCTTTTGTAATAAATCCGGATGCAATTTCTGTGTTTCATCGTCAATAAGAAGGTCCAAGGGATACAGTAAACCTGAAGTGGAGAATCGGAATCTAAAACTGGACTCACAGGAGAGGTTCAAATCATAGAAAGTTAGAGTGTCAGTCCTCTTGTAATTCAGTTGGCCTTGTGCCATTTGTATAAAATTCGAATACAATTTCTGTGTTTCGTCGCCAATAAGAATGTCCATGGTATACAGTAAATCTGAAGTGTAACATTGGCACCTAAAACTGGACTCACAGGAGAGGTTAAAATCATAGAAAGTTAGAGTGTCACTCCTCTTGTACTTAAGTCGGCATTGTGGCTTTTGAATTTAATTCCGATGCAATTCCTGTGTTTCATCGTCAATAAGAAGGTCCAAGATATACAGTAAACCTGAACTGAAGCATCGGAATCTAAAACTGGACTCACAGGAGAGGTTCAAATCATAGAAAGTTAGAGTGTCAGTCCTCTTGAACTTAAGTCGGCATTGTGCCTTTTGTATTAAATCCGGATGCAATTTCTGTGTTTCATCGTCAATAAGAAGGTCCAAGGGATACAGTAAACCTGAAGTGGAGAATCGGAATCTAAAACTGGACTCACAGGAGAGGTTTAAATCATAGAAAGTTAGGGTGTCAGTCCTCTTGTACATAAGTCGGCTTTGTGCCTTTTGAATTTAATTCCGTTGCAATATCTGAGCTTCATCGTCAAAAAGAAGGTCCAAGGCAGACAGTAAACACGAAGAGAAGCATCGGAATCTAAAACTGGACTCACATTAGAGGTTCAAATCATAGAAAGTTAGATTGTCAGTCCACTTGTACTTAAGTCGGCATTGTGCCTTTGGTATAAAATTCGGATGCCATTTCTGTGTTTCGTCGTCAATAAGAAGGTGCAAGGTATACAGTAAACCTGAAGTGACGCATCGGAATATAAAACTGGACTCACAGGTGAGGTTCAAATTATAGTACGTGAGAGTGTCAGTCCTCTTGTACTTAAATCGGCATTGTGCCTTGTGAAATTAATTCCGATTCAATTTCTGTGCTTCATCGTCAAAAAGAAGGAACAAGGCATACAGTAAACCTGAAGTGAAGCATCGGAATCAAAAACTAGACTCAGATTAGAGGTTCAAATCATAGAAAGTTAGATTGTCAGTCCTCTTGTACTTATGTCGGCATTGTGCCTTTTGTATTAAATTCGGGTGCAATTTCTGTGTTTCATCGTCAATAAGAAGGTCCAAGGGATACAGTGAACGTGAAGTGAAGCATCGGAATCTAAAGCTGGTCTCACAGGAGAGGTTCAAATCATAGAAAGTTAGAGTGTCAGTCCTCATGTACTTAACTCGGCATTGTGCCTTTTGAATTTAATTCCGATGCAACTACTGTGCTTCATCGTCAATAAGAAAGTCCATGGTATACAGTAAACCTGAGGTGTAACATTGGCACCTAAAACTGGATTCACAGGAGAGGTTCAAATCATAGAAAGTTAGAGTGTCAGTCCTCTTGTACTTAAGTCGGCATTGTGCCTTTTGTATTAAATTCGGATGCAATTTCTGTGTTTCATCGTCAATAAGAAGGTCCAAGGGATACAGTAATCCTGAAGTGGAGCATCGGAATCTAAAACTGGACTCACAGGAGAGGTTCAAATCATAGAAAGTTAGAGTGTCAGTCCTCTTGTACATAAGTCGGCTTTGTGCCTTTTGAATTTAATTCCGATGCAATTTCTGAGCTTCATCGTCAAAAAGAAGGTCCAAGGCAGACAGTAAACCCGAAGTGAAGCATCGAAATCTAAAACTGGACTCACATTAGAGGTTCAAATCATAGAAAGTTAAATTGTCAGTCCTCTTGTACTTAAGTCGGCATTGTGCCTTTTGTATAAAATTCTGATGCTATTTCTGTGTTTCGTCGTCAATAAGAAGGTGCAAGGTATACAGTAAACCTGAAGTGAAGCATCGGAATATAAAACTGGACTCACAGGAGAGGTTCAAATCATAGAACGTGAGAGTGTCAGTCCACTTGTACTTAATTCGGCATTGTGCCTTTTGAATGTAATTCCGATGCAATTTCTGTGCTTCATCGTCAAAAAGAAGGTCCAAGGCATACCGTAAAACTGAAGTGAAGCATCGGAATCTAAAGCTAGACTCAGATTAGAGGTCCAAATAATAGAAAGTTAGATTGTCAGTCCTCTTGTACTTAAGTCGGCATAGTGCCTTTTGTATTAAATTCGGATGCAATTTCTGTGTTTCATCATCAATAAGCAGGTGCAAGGGTTACAGTAAACCGGAAGTAAAGAATCGGAAACCTAAACTGAACCCACAGGAGAGGTTCAAAACATAGAAAGATAGAGTGTCAGTCCTCTTGTACATAAGTCGGCATTGTGCCTCTTGTATTTAATTCCGATGGAATTTCTGTATTTCATCGTCAATATGAAGGTACAAGGTATACAGTAAACCTGAAGTGAAGCATCGGAATCTAAAACTGGACTCACAAGAGAGGTTCAAATCATAGAAAGTTAGAGTGTCAATCCTCTTGTACTTAAGTCGGCATTGTGACTATTGTATTAAATTCGGAAGCAATTTCTGTGTTTCATCGTCAATAAGAAGGTCCATGGGATACAGTAAACCTGAAGGGAAGCATCGGAATCGAAAACTGGACTCACAGGAGAGGTTCAAATCATAGAAAGTGAGAGTAATAGTCCTCTTGTACTTAAGTCGGCATGGGCCTTTCGAATTTAATTCCGATGCAATTTCTGTGTTTCATCGTCAATAACAAGGTCCAAGGTATACAGTAAAATTGAAGTTAAGCATCGGAATATAAAACTAGGCTCACTGGAGAGGTTCAACTCATAGAGAGTTAGAGTGTCACTCCTCTTGTAGTTAAGTCGGCATTGTGGCTTTTGAATTTAATTCCGATGCAATTCCTGTGTTTCATCGTCAAAAAGAAGGTCCAAGGCATACAGTAAACCTGAAGTGGAGCATCGGAATCTAAAACTGGACACACAGGAGAGGTTCAAATCATAGAAAGTTAGAGTGTCAGTCCTCTTGTACATAAGTCGGCTTTGTGCCTTTTGAATTTAATTCCGATGCAATTTCTGAGCTTCATCGTCAAAAAGAAGGTCCAAGGCAGAGAGTAAACCCGAAGTGAAGAATCGGAATCTAAAACTGGACGCACATTAGAGGTTCAAATCATAGAAAGTTAGATTGTCAGTCCTCTTGTACTTAAGTCGGCATTGTGCCTTTTGTATAATATTCGGATGCTATTTCTGTGTTTCGTCGGCAATAAGAAGGTGCAAGGTATTCAGTAAACCTGAAGTGAAGCATCGGAATATAAAACTGGACTCACAGGAGAGGTTCAAGTCATAGAACGTGTGAGTGTCAGTCCTCTTGTACTTAATTCGGCATTGTGCCTTTTGAATTTAATTCCGATGCAATTTCTGTGCTTCATCGTCAAAAAGAAGGTCCAAGGCATACAGTAAACCTGAAGTGAAGCATCGGAATCTAAAACTAGACTCAGATTAGAGGTCCAAATCATAGAAAGTTAGATTGTCAGTCCTCTTGTACTTAAGTCGGCATAGTGCCTTTTGTATTAAATTCGGATGCAATTTCTGTGTTTCATCGTCAATAAGAAGGTCCAAGCGATACAGTAAACCCGAAGTGAAGCATCGTAATCTAAAGCTGGACTCACAGGAGAGGTTCAAATCATAGAAAGTTAGTGTGTCAGTCCTCTTGTACTTAACTCGGCATTGTGCCTTTTGAATTTAATTCCGATGCAATTTCTGTGTTTCATCCTCATTACGAAGGTCCAAGGTATACAGTAAACCTGAAGTTTAGCATCGGAATCTAATACTGGACTCACAGGAGAGGTTCAAATCATAGAAAGTTAGAGTTTCAGTCCTCTTGTACTTAAGTTGGCATTGTGACTTTTGTATTAAATTCGGATGCCATTTCTGTGTTTCATCGTCAATAAGCAGGTGCAAGGGTTACAGTAAACCGGAAGTAATGAATCGGAAACTGAAACTGAACCCACAGGAGAGGTTCAAAACATAGAAAGTTAGAGTGTCAGTCCACTTGTACTTAAGTCGGCATTGTGCCTTTTGTATTAAATTCGGATGCAATTTCTGTGTTTCATCGTCAATAACAAGGTCCAAGGTACACAGTAAAATTGAAGTTAAGCATCGGAATATAAAACTAGACTCACTGGAGAGGTTCAACTCATAGAAAGTTAGAGTGTCACTCCTCTTGTACTTAAGTCGGCATTGTGGCTTTCGAATTTAATTCCGATGCAATTCCTGTGTTTCATCGTCAATAAGAAGGTCCAAGGGATACAGTAAACCTGAAGTGAAGCATCGGAATCTAAAACTGGACTCACAGGAGAGGTTCAAATCATAGAAAGTTAGAGTGTCAGTCCACTTGTACTTAAGTCGGCATTGTGCCTTTTATATTATATTCGGATAGTATTTCTGTGTTTCATCGTCAATAAGAAGTTCCAAGGGATACAGTAAACCCGAAGTGAAGCATCGGAATCTAAAGCTGGACTCACAGGAGAGGTTCAAAACATAGAAAGTTAGAGTGTCAGTCCTCTTGTACTTAAGTCGGCACTGTGACTTTTGTATTAAATTCGGATGCAATTTCTGTGTTTCATCGTCAATAAAAAGGTCCAAGGGATTCAGTAAACCTGAAGTGAAGCATCGGAATCTAAAACTGGACTCACAGGTGAGGTTCAAATCATAGAACGTGAGAGTGTCAGTCCTCTTGTACTTAAATCGGCATTGTGCCTTGTGAAATTAATTCCGATGCAATTTCTGTGCTTCATCGTCAAAAAGAAGGTCCAAGGCATACAGTAAACCTGAAGTGGAGCATCGGAATCTAAAACTGGACTCACAGGAGAGGTTCAAATCAAAGAAAGTTAGAGTGTCAGTCCTCTTGTACATAAGTCGTCTTTGTGCCTTTTGAACTTAATTACGATGCAATTTCTGAGCTTCATCGTCAAAAAGAAGGTCCAAGGCAGACAGTAAACACGAAGTGAAGCATCGGAATCTGAAACTGGACTCACATTAGAGGTTCAAATCATAGAAAGTTAGATTGTCAGTCCACTTGTACTTAAGTCGGCATTGTGCCTTTTGTATAAAATTCGGATGCCATTTCTGTGTTTCGTCGTCAATAAGAAGGTGCAAGGTATACAGTAAACCTGAAGTGAAGCATCGGAATATAAAACTGGACTCACAGGTGAGGTTCAAATCATAGAACGTGAGAGTGTCAGTCCTCTTGTACTTACATCGGCATTGTGACTTTTGAATTTAATTCCGATGCAACTACTGTGCTTCAACGTCAATAAGACAGTCCATGGTATACAGTAAATCTGAGGTGTAACATTGGCACCTAAAACTGGACTCACAGGAGAGGTTCAAATCATAGAAAGTTAGAGTGTCAGTCCTCTTGTACTTAAGTCGGCATTGTGCCTTTTGTATTAAATTCGGATGCAATTTCTGTGTTTCATCGTCAATAAGAAGGTCCAAAGGATACAGTAAACCTGAAGTGGAGCATCGGAATCTAAAACTGGACTCACAGGAGAGGTTCAAATCATAGAAAGTTAGAGTGTCAGTCCTCTTGTACTTAAGTCGGCATTGTGACTTTTGTATTAAATTCGGATGCAATTTCTGTGTTTCATCGTCAATAAGCAGGTGCAAGGGTTACAGTAAACCGGAAGTAAAGAATCGGAAACTGAAACTGAACCCACAGGAGAGGTTCAAAACATAGAAAGTTAGATTGTCAGTCCTCTTGTACATAAGTCGGCATTGTGCCTCTTGTATTTAATTCCGATGGAATTTTTGTGTTTCATCGTCAATAAGAAGGTGCAAGGTATACAGTAAACCTGAAGGGAAGCATCGGAATCGTAAACTTGACTCACAGGAGAGGTTCAAATCATAGAAAGTGAGAGTAACAGTCCTCTTGTACTTAAGTCTGCATGGGACTTTCGAATTTAATTCCGATGCAATTTCTGTGTTTCATCGTCAATAACAAGGTCCAAGGTATATAGTAAAATTGAAGTTAAGCATCGGAATATAAAACTAGACTCACTGGAGAGGTTCAACACATAGAAAGTTAGAGTGTCACTCCTCTTGTACTTAAGTCGGCATTGTGGCTATTGAATTTAATTCCGATGCAATACCTGTGTTTCATCGTCAATAAGAAGGTCCAAGGGATACAGTAAACCTGAAGTGAAGCATCAGAATCTAAAACTGGACTCACAGGAGAGGTTCAAATCATAGAAAGTTAGAGTGTCAGTCCACTTGTACTTAAGTCGGCATTGTGCCTTTTATATTATATTCGGATGCTATTTCTGTGTTTCATCGTCAATAAGATGTTCCAAGGGATACAGTAAACCCGAAGTGAAGCATCGGAATCTAAAACTGGACTCACAGGTGAGGTTCAAATCATAGAACGTGAGAGTGTCCGTCCTCTTGTACTTAAATCGGCATTGTGCCTTGTGAAATTAATTCCGATGTAATTTCTGTGCTTCATCGTCAAAAAGAAGGTCCAAGGCATACAGTAAACCTGAAATGGAGCATCGGAATCTAAAACTGGACTCACAGGAGAGGTTCAAATCATAGAAAGTTAGAGTGTCAGTCCTCTTGAACATAAGTCGGCTTTGTGCCTTTTGAACTTAATTACGATGCAATTTCTGAGCTTCATCGTCAAAAAGAAGGTCCAAGGCAGACAGTAAACACGAAGTGAAGCTACGGAATCTTTAACTGGACTCACATTAGAGGTTCAAATCATAGAAAGTAAGATTGTCAGTCCACTTGTACTTAAGTCGGCATTGTGCCTTTTGTATAAAATTCGGATGCCATTTCTGTGTTTCGTCGTCAATAAGAAGGTGCAAGGTATACAGTAAACCTGAAGTGAAGCATCGGAATCTAAAACTGGACTCAAAGGTGACGTTCAAATCATAGAACGTGAGAGTGTCAGTCCTCTTGTACTTAACTCTGCATTGTGCCTTTTGAATTTAATTCCAATGCAACTACTGTGCTTCATCGTCAATAAGAAAGTCCATGGTATACAGTAAACCTGAGGTGTAACATTGGCACCTAAAACTGGACTCACAGGAGAGGTTCAAATCAAAGAAAGTTAGAGTGTCAGTCCTCTTGTACTTAAGTCGGCATTGTGCCTTTTGTATTAAATTCGGATGCAATTTCTGTGTTTCATCGTCAATAAGAAGGTCCAAGGGATACAGTAAACCTGAAGTGGAGCATCGGAATCTAAAACTGGACTCACAGGAGAGGTTCAAATCATAGAAAGTTAGAGTGTCAATCCTCTTGTACTTAAGTCGGCATTGTGACTTTTGTATTAAATTCGGAAGCAATTTCTGTGTTTCATCGTCAATAAGAAGATCCATGGGATACAGTAAACCTGAAGGGAAGCATCGGAATCGAAAACTGGACTCACAGGTGAGGTTCAAATCATAGAAAGTTAGAGTGTCAGTCCTCTTGTACTTAAGTCGGCATTGTGCCTTTTGTATTAAATTCGGATGCAATTTCTGTGTTTCATCGTCAATAAGAAGGTCCAAGGGATACAGTAAACCTGAAGTGGAGCATCGGAATCTAAAACTGGACTCACAGGAGAGGTTCAAATCATAGAAATTTAGAGTGTCAGTCCACTTGTACTTAAGTCGGCATTGTGCCTTTTATATTATATTCGGATGCTATTTCTGTGTTTCATCGTCAATAAGAAGGTCCAAGGGATACAGGAAACCCGAAGTGAAGCATCGGAATCTAAAGCTGGACTCACAGGAGAGGTTCAAAGCATAGAAAGTTAGAGTGTCAGTCCTCTTGTACTTAAGTCGGCACTGTGACTTTTGTATTAAATTCGGATGCAATTTCTGTGTTTCATCGTCAATAAAAAGGTCCAAGGGATTCAGTAAACCTGAAGTGAAGCATCGGAATCTAAAACTGGACTCACAGGTGAGGTTCAAATCATAGAACGTGAGAGTGTCAGTCCTCTTGTACTTAAATCGGCATTGTGCCTTGTGAAATTAATTCCGATGCAATTTCTGTGCTTCATCGTCAAAAAGAAGGTCCAAGGCATACAGTAAACCTGAAGTGGAGCATTGGAATCTAAAACTGGACTCACAGGAGAGGTTCAAATCATAGAAAGTTAGAGTGTCAGTCCTCTTGTACATAAGTCGGCTTTGTGCCTTTTGAATTTAATTCCGATGCAATTTCTGAGCTTCATCGTCAAAAAGAAGGTCCAAGGCAGACAGTAAACCCGAAGTGAAGCATCGGAATCTAAAACTGGACTCACATTAGAGATTCAAATCATAGAAAGTTAGATTGTCAGTCCTCTTGTACTTAAGTCGGCATTGTGCCTTTTGTATACAATTCGGATGCTATTTCTGTGTTTCGTCGTCAATAAGAAGATGCAATGTATACAGTAAACCTGAAGTGAAGCATCGGAATATAAAACTGGACTCACAGGAGAGGTTCAAATCATAGAACGTGAGAGTGTCAGTCCTCTTGTACTTAATTCGGCATTGTGCCTTTTGAATTTAATTCCGATGCAATTTCTGTGTTTCATCGTTAATAAGAGGGTGCAAGGTATACAGTAAACCTGATGTGAAGCATCGGAATCTGAAACTGGACTCACATTAGAGATTCAAATCATAGAAAGTTAGATTGTCAGTCCTCTTGTACTTAAGTCGGCATTGTGCCTTTTGTATACAATTCGGATGCTATTTCTGTGTTTCGTCGTCAATAAGAAGATGCAAGGTATACAGTAAACCTGAAGTGAAGCATCGGAATATAAAACTGGACTCACAGGAGAGGTTCAAATCATAGAACGTGAGAGTGTAAGTCCTCTTGTACTTAATTCGGCATTGTGCCTTTTGAATTTAATTCCGATGCAATTTCTGTGTTTCATCGTTAATAAGAGGGTGCAAGGTATACAGTAAACCTGAAGTGAAGCATCGGAATATAAAACTGGACTCACAGGAGAGGTTCAAATCATAGAACGTGAGAGTGTCAGTCCTCTTGTACTTAATTCGGCATTGTGCCTTTTGAATTTAATTCCGATGCAACTACTGTGCTTCATCGTCAATAAGAAATTCCATGGTATACAGTAAACTTGAGGTGTAACATTGGCACCTAAAACTGGACTCACAGGAGAGGTTCAAATCATAGAAAGTTAGATTGTCAATCCACTTGTACTTAAGTCGGCATTGTGCCTTTTGTATAAAATTCGGATGCCATTTCTGTGTTTCGTCGTCAATAAGAAGGTGCAAGGTATACAGTAAACCTGAAGTGAAGCATCGGAACATAAAACTGGACTCACAGGTGAGGTTCAAATCATAGAAAGTGAGAGTATCAGTCCTCTTGTACTTAAATCGGCATTGTGCCTTGTGAAATTAATTCCGATGCAATTTCTGTGCTTCATCGTCAAAAAGAAGGTCCAAGGCATACAGTAAACCTGAATTGAAGCATCGGAATCTAAAACTAGACTCAGATTAGAGGTTCAAATCATAGAAAGTTAAAGTGTCAGTCCTCTTGTACATAAGTCGGCTTTGTGCCTTTTGAATTTAATTCCAATGCAATTTCTGAGCTTCATCGTCAAAAAGAAGGTCCAAGGCAGACAGTAAACCCGAAGTGAAGCATCAGAATCTAAAACTGGACTCACATTAGAGGTTCAAATCATAGAAAGTTAGATTGTCAGTCCTCTTGTACTTAAGTCGGCATTGTGCCTTTTGTATAAAATTCGGATGCAATTTCTGTGTTTCGTCGTCAATAAGAAGGTGCAAGGTATACAGTAAACCTGAAGTGAAGCATCGGAATATAAAACTGGTCTCACAGGAGAGGTTCAAATCATAGAACGTGAGAGTGTCAGTCCTCTTGTACTTAATTCATCATTGTGCCTTTTGAATTTAATTCCGATGCAATTTCTGTGTTTCATCGTCATTACGAATTTCCAAGGTATACAGTGAACCTGAAGTTTAGCATCGGAATCTAAAACTGGACTCACAGGAGAGGTTCAAATCATAGAAAGTTAGAGTTTCAGTCCTCTTGTACTTAAGTCGGCATTGTGACTTTTGTATTAAATTCGGATGCAATTTCTGTGTTTCATCGTCAATAAGCAGGTGCAAGGGTTACAGTAAACCGGAAGTAAAGAATCGGAAACTGAAACTGAACCCACAGGAGAGGTTCAAAACATAGAAAGTAAGAGTGTCAGTCCTCTTGTACATAAGTCGGCATTGTGCCTCTTGTATTTAATTCCGATGGAATTTCTGTGTTTCATCGTCAATAAGAAGGTCCATGGGATACAGCATACATGAAGTGAAGCATTGGATTCTAAAACTGGACTCACAGGAGAGGTTCAAATCATAGAAAGTTAGAGTGTCAGTCCTCTTGTTCTTAAGCCGGCAGTGTGCCTTTTGAAGTTAATTCCGATGCAATATCTGTGTTTCATCGTCAATAAGAAGGTGCAACGTATACAGTATACCTGAAGGGAATCATCGGAATCTAAAACTTGCCTCACAGAAGAGGTTCAAATCATAGAAAGTTAGAGTGTCAGTCCTCTTGTACTTAAGTCGGCATTGTGCCTTTTGTATTAAATTCGGGTGCAATTTCTGTGTTTCATCGTCAATAAGAAGGTCCAAGGGATACAGTAAACCCGAAGTGAAGCATCGGAATCTAAAGCTGGACTCACAGGAGAGGTTCAAATCATAGAAAGTTAGAGTGTCAGTCCTCTTGTACTTAACTCGGCATTGTGCCTTTTGAATTTAATTCCGATGCAACTACTGTGCATCATCGTCAATTAGAAAGTCCATGGTATACAGTAAACCTGAGGTGTAACATTGGCACCTAAAACTGGACTCACAAGAGAGGTTCAAATCATAGAGAGTTAGAGTGTCAATCTTCTTGTACTTAAGTCGGCATTGTGACTTTTGTATTAAATTCGGAAGCAATTTCTTTGTTTCATCGTCAATAAGAAGGTCCATGGGATACAGTAAACCTGAAGGGAAGCATCGGAATCGAAAACTGGACTCACAGGAGAGGTTCAAATCATTGAAAGTGAGAGTAACAGTCCTCTTGTACTTAAGTCGGCATGGGCCTTTCGAATTTAATTCCGATGCAATTTCTGTGTTTCATCGTCAATAACAAGGTCCAAGGTATACAGTAAAATTGAAGTTAAGCATCGGAATATAAAACTAGACTCACTGGAGAGGTTCAACTCATAGAAAGTTAGAGTGTCACTCCTCTTGTACTTAAGTCGGCATTGTGCCTTTTATATTATATTCGGATGCTATTTCTGTGTTTCATCGTCAATAACAAGGTCCAAGGGATACAGTAAACCCGAAGTGAAGCATCGGAATCTAAAGCTGGACTCACAGGAGAGGTTCAAAACATAGAAAGTTAGAGTGTCAGTCCTCTTGTACTTAAGTCGGCACTGTGACTTTTGTATTAAATTCGGATGCAATTTCTGTGTTTCATCGTCAATAAAAAGGTCCAAGGGATTCAGTAAACCTGAAGTGAAGCATCGAAATCTAAAACTGGACTCACAGGTGTGGTTCAAATCATAGAACGTGAGAGTGTCAGTCCTCTTGTACTTAAATCAGCATTGTGCCTTGTGAAATTAATTCCGATGCAATTTCTGTGCTTCATCGTCACAAAGAAGGTCCAAGGCATACAGTAAACCTGAAGTGGAGCATCGGAATCTAAAACTGGACTCACAGGAGAGGTTCAAATCATAGAAAGTTAGAGTGTCAGTCCTCTTGTACATAAGTCGGCTTTGTGCCTTTTGAATTTAATTCCGATGCAATTTCTGAGCTTCATCGTCAATAAGAAGGTCCAAGGCAGACAGTAAACCCGAAGTGAAGCATCGGAATCTAAAACTGGACTCACATTAGAGGTTCAAATCATAGAAAGTTAGATTGTCAGTCCTCTTGTACTTAAGTCGGCATTGTGCCTTTTGTATAAAATTCGGATGCTATTTCTGTGTATCGTCGTCAATAAGAAGGTGCAAGGTATACAGTAAACCTGAAGTGAAGCATCGGAATATAAAACTGGACTCACAGGAGAGGTTCAAATCATAGAACGTGAGAGTGTCAGTCCTCTTGTACTTAATTCGGCATTGTGCCTTTTGAATTTAATTCCGATGCAATTTCTGTGCTTCATCGTCAAAAAGAAGTTCCAAGGCATACAGTACACCTGAAGTGAAGCATCGGAATCTAAATCTAGACTCAGATTTGAGGTCCTAATCATAGAAAGTTAGATTGTCAGTCCTCTTGTACTTAAGTCGGCATAGTGCCTTTTGTATTAAATTCGGATGCAATTTCTGTGTTTCATCGTCAATAAGAAGGTCCAAGGGATACAGAAAACCCGAAGTGAAGCATCGTAACCTAAAGCTGGACTCACAGGAGAGGTTCAAATCATAGAAAGTTAGTGTGTCAGTCCTCTTGTACTTAACTCGGCATTGTGCCTTTTGAATTTAATTCTGATGCAATTTCTGTGTTTCATCGTCATTACGAAGGTCCAAGGTATACAGTAAACCTGAAGTTTAGCATCGGAATCTAAAACTGGACTCACAGGAGAGGTTCAAATCATAGAAAGTTAGAGTGTCAGTCCTCTTGTACTTAAGTCAGCATTGTGACTTTTGTATTAAATTCGGATGCAATTTCTGTGTTTCATCGTCAATAAGCAGGTGCAAGGGTTACAGTAAACCGGAAGTAAAGAATCGGAAACTGAAACTGAACTCACAGGAGAGGTTCAAAACATAGAAAGTTAGAGTGTCAGTCCTCTTGTACATAAGTCGGCATTGTGCCTCTTTTATTTAATTCCGATGGAATTTCTGTGTTTCATCGTCAATAAGAAGGTCCATGGGATACAGTATACCTGAAGTGAAGCATCGGATTCTAAAACTGGACTCACAGGAGAGGTTCAAATCATAGAAAGTTAGAGTGTCACTCCTCTTGTAATTAAGTCTTCATTGTGCCTTTTGTATAAAAGTCCGATGCAATTTCTGTGTTTCGTCGTCAATAAAAAGGTGCAAGGTTTACAGTAAACCTGAAGTGAAGAATCGGAATCTAAAACTAGACTCACAGGAGAGTTTCAAATCATAGAAAGTGAGAGTGTCAGTCCTCTTGTACTTAAGTCGACATTGTGCCTTTTGAATTTAATTCCGATGCAATTTCTGTGCTTCATCGTCAAAAGGAAGGACCAAGGCATACAGTAAATCTGAAGTGAAGCATCGGAATCTAAAACTGGACTCACATTAGAGGTTCAAATCATAGAAAGTTAGATTGTCTGTCCTCTTGTACTTAAGTCGGCATTGTGCCTTTTGTATTATATTCGGATGCTATTTCTGTGTTTCATCGTCAATAAGAAGGTCCAAGGGATACAGTTAACCCGAATTGAAGCATCGGAATCTAAAGCTGGACTCCCAGGAGAGGTTCAAAACATAGAAAGTTAGAGTGTCAGTCTTCTTGTACTTAAGTCGGCATTGTGACTTTTGTATTAAATTCGGATGCAATTTCTGTGTGTCATCGTCATTAAAAAGGTCCAAGGGATACAGTAAACCTGAAGTGAAGCATCGGAATCTAAAACTGGACTCACAGGAGAGGTTCAAATCATAGAAAGTTAGAGTGTCACTCCTCTTGTAAGTAAGTCTTCATTGTGCCTTTTGTATAAATGTCCGATGCAATTTCTGTGTTTCGTCGTCAATAAGAAGGTGCAAGGTTTACAGTAAACCTGAAGTGTAGCATCGGAATCTAAAACTGGACTCACAGGAGAGGTTCAAAACATAGAAAGAGAGAGTGTCAGTCCTCTTGTACTTAAGTCGGCATTGTGCCTTTTGTATTAAATTCGGATGCAATTTCTGTGTTTCATCGTCAATATGAAGGTGCAAGGTATACAGTAAACCTGAAGTGAAGCATCGGAATCTAAAACTGGACTCACAAGGGAGGTTCAAATCATAGAAAGTGAGAGTGTCAATCCTCTTGTCCTTATTTCGGCATTGTGTCTTAGGTATTAAATTCGGATGCAATTTCTGTGTTTCATCGTCAATAAGAAGGTCCAAAGGATACAGTAAACCTGAAGTGAAGCATCGGAATCTTAAACTGGACTCACATGAGAGGTTCAAATCATAGAAAGTTAGAGTGTCAGGCCTCTTGTACTTAACTCGGCATTGTGCGTTTTGAATTTAATTCCGATGCAATTTCTGTGTTTCATCGTCAACAAGAAAGTGCAAAGTATACAGTAAACCTGATGTGAAGCATCGGAATCTAAGACTTGACTTACAGGAGAGGTTCAAATTATAGAAAGTGAGAGTGTCAGTTCTAATATACTTAAGTCGGCATTGTGCCTTTTGTATTAAATTCGAATGCCATTTCTGTGCTTCATCGTCAATACGAGAGTCCAAGGGATACAGTAAACCTGAAGTGAAGCATCGGAATCGAAAACTGTACTCACAGGAGAGGTTCAAATCATAGAAAGTGAGAGTGTCAGTCCTCTTGTACTTAAGTCGGCATTGTGCCATTTGAATTTAATTCCGATGCAATTTCTGTGCTTCATCGTCAAAAGGAAGGATCAAGGCATACAGTAAACCTGATGTGAAGCATCGGAATCTAAAACTGGACTCACATTAGAGGTTCAAATCATAGAAAGTGAGAGTGTCGGTCCTCTTGTACTTAAGTCGGCAATGTGCCTTTTGAATTGAATTCCGATGCAATTTCTGTGCTTCATCGTCAAAAAGAAGGTGCATGGTAAACAGTAAACCTGAAGTGAAGCATCGGAATCTAAAACTAGACTCACAGGAGAGGTTCAAATCATAGATAGTTAGAGTGTCACTCCTCTTGTACTTAAGTCGGCATAGTGCCTTTTGCATTATATTCGGATGCTATTTCTGTGTTTCATCGTCAATAAGAAGGTCCAAGGGATACAGTAAACCTGAAGTGAAGCATCGGAATCTAAAACTGGACTCACAGGAGAGGTTCAAATCATAGAAAGTTAGAGTGTCAGTCCACTTGTACTTAAGTCGGCATTGTGCCTTTTGAATTTAATTCCGATGCAATTTCTGTGCTTCATCGTCAAAAAGAAGGTCCAAGGCAGACAGTAAACCTGAAGTGAAGCATCGGAATCTAAAACTGGTCTCACATTAGAGGTTCAAATCATAGAAAGATAGACTGTCAGTCCTCTTGTACTTAAGTCGGCATTGTGCCTTTTGTATATAATTGGGATGCAATTTCTGTGTTTCGACGTCAATAAGAAGGTGCAAGGTATACAGTAAACCAGAAGTGAAGAATCGGAATCTAAAACTAGGCTCACAGAAGAGGTACAAATTATAGAAATTGAGAGTGTGAGTCCGCTTGTACTTAAGTCGGCATTGTGCCTTTTGAATTTATTCTGATGCAATTTCTGTGCTTCATCGTCAAAAGGAAGGACCAAGGCATACAGTAAACCTGAAGTGAAACATCGGAATCTAAAACTGGACTCACATTAGAGGTTCAAACCATAGAAAGTTACATTGTTAGTCATCTTGTACTTAAGTCGGCATTGTGTATTTTGTATTATATTCGGATGCTATTTCTGTGTTTCATCGTCAATAAGAAGGTCCAAGGGATACAGTAAACCCGAAATGAAGCATCGGAATCTAAAGCTGGACTCACAGAAGAGGTTCAAAACATAGGAAGTTAGAGTGTCAGTCCTCTTGTACTTAAGTCGGCATTGTGACTTTTGTATTAAATTCGGATGCAATTTCTGTGTTTCATCGTCAATAAGAAGGTCCAAGGGATACAGTATACCTGAAGTGAAGCATCGGAATCTTAAGCTGGACTCACATGAGAGGTTCAAATCATAGAAAGTTAGAGTGTCAGGCCTCTTGTACTTAACTCGGCATTGTGCGTTTTGAATTTAATTCCGATGCAATTTCTGTGTTTCATCGTCAACAAGAAGGTGCAAAGTATACAGTAAACCTGATGTGAAGCATCGGAATCTAAGACTTGACTCACAGGAGAGGTTCAAATCATAGAAAGTGAGAGTGTCAGTCCTAATGTACTTAAGTCGGCATTGTGCCTTTTGTATTAAATTCGAATGCAATTTCTGTGTTTCATCGTCAATACGAAAGTCCAAGGGATACAGTAAACCTGAAGTGAAGCATCTGAATCTTAAACTGGACTCACATGAGAGGTTCAAATCATAGAAAGTTAGAGTGTCAGGCCTCTTGTACTTAACTCGGCATTGTGCGTTTTGAATTTAATTCCGATGCAATTTCTGTGTTTCATCGTCAACAAGAAGGTGCAAAGTATACAGTAAACCTGATGTGAAGCATCGGAATCTAAGACTTGACTTACAGGAGAGGTTCAAATCATAGAAAGTGAGAGTGTCAGTCCTAATATACTTAAGTCGGCATTGTGCCTTTTGTATTAAATTCGAATGCAATTTCTGTGCTTCATGGTCAATACGAAAGTCCAAGGGATACAGTAAACCTGAAGTGAAGCATCGGAATCGAAAACTGTACTCACAGGAGAGGTTCAAATCATAGAAAGTGAGAGTGTCAGTCCTCTTGTACTTAAGTCGGCATTGTGCCATTTGAATTTAATTCCGATGCAATTTCTGTGCTTCATCGTCAAAAGGAAGGATCAAGGCATACAGTAAACCTGATGTGAAGCATCGGAATCGAAAACTGGACTCACATTAGAGGTTCAAATCATAGAAAGTGAGAGTGTCACTCCTCTTGTACTTAAGTCGGCATAGTGCCTTTTGCATTATATTCGGATGCTATTTCTGTGTTTCATCGTCAATAAGAAGGTCCAAGGGATACAGTAAACCTGAAGTGAAGCATCGGAATCTAAAACTGGACTCACAGGAGAGGTTCAAATCATAGAAAGTTAGAGTGTCAGTCCACTTGTACTTAAGTCGGTATTGTGCTTTTTGAATTTAATTCCGATGCAATTTCTGTGCTTCATCGTCAAAAAGAAGGTCCAAGGCAGACATTAAACCTGAAGTGAAGCATCGGAATCTAAAACTGGTCTCACATTAGAGGTTCAAATCTTAGAAAGATAGATTGTCAGTCCTCTTGTACTTAAGTCGGCATTGAGCCTTTTGTATATAATTGGGATGCAATTTCTGTGTTTCGTCGTCAATAAGAAGGTGCAAGGTATACAGTAAACCAGAAGTGAAGAATCGGAATCTAAAACTAGACTCACAGAAGAGGTTCAAATTATAGAAATTGAGAGTGTGAGTCCTCTTGTACTTGAGTCGGCATTGTGCCTTTTGAATTTATTCTGATGCAATTTCTGTGTTTCATCGTCAAAAGGAAGGACCAAGGCATACAGTAAACCTGAAGTGAAGCATCGGAATCTAAAACTGGACTCACATTAGTGGTTCAAACCATAGAAAGTTACATTGTTAGTCATCTTGTACTTAAGTCGGCATTGTGTATTTTGTATTATATTCGGATGCTATTTCTGTGTTTCATCGTCAATAAGAAGGTCCAAGGGATACAGTAAACCCGAAGTGAAGCATCGGAATCTAAAGCTGGACTCGCAGGAGAGGTTCAAAACATAGGAAGTAAGAGTGTCAGTCCTCTTGTACTTAAGTCGGCATTGTGACTTTTGTATTAAATTCGGATGCAATTTCTGTGTTTCATCGTCAATACGAAAGTCCAAGGGATACAGTAAACCTGAAGTGAAGCATCGGAATCGAAAACTGTACTCACACGAGAGGTTCAAATCTTAGAAGGTTAGAGTGTCAGGCCTCTTGTAATTAAGTCTTCATTGTGCCTTTTGTATAAAAGTCCGATGCAATTTCTGTGTTTCGTCGTCAATAAGAAGGTGCAAGGTTTACAGTAAACCTGAAGTGAAGCTTCGGAATCTAAAACTGGACTCACAGGAGAGGTTCAAATCATAGAAAGAGAGAGTGTCAGTCCTCATGTTCTTAAGTCGGCATTGTGCCTTTTGTATTAAATTCGGATGCAATTTCTGTGTTTCATCGTCAATAAGAAGGTGCAAGGTATACAGTAAACCTGAAGTGAAGCATCGGAATCTAAAACTGGACTCACAAGGGAGGTTCAAATCATAGAAAGTGAGAGTGTCAATCCTCTTGTCCTTATTTCGGCATTGTGTCTTATGTATTAAATTCGGATGCAATTTCTGTGTTTCATCGTCAATAAGAAGGTCCAAGGGATACAGTATACCCGAAGTGAAGCATCGGAATCTTAAGCTGGACTCACATGAGATGTTCAAATCATAGAAAGTTAGAGTGTCAGGCCTCTTGTACTTAACTCGGCATTGTGCGTTTTGAATTTAATTCCGATGCAATTTCTGTGTTTCATCGTCAACAAGAAGGTGCAAAGTATACAGTAAACCTGATGTGAAGCATTGGAATCTAAGACTTGACTCACAGGAGAGGTTCAAATCATAGAAAGTGAGAGTGTCAGTCCTAATGTACTTAAGTCGGCATTGTGCCTTTTGTATTAAATTCGAATGCAATTTATGTGTTTCATCGTCAATACGAAAGTCCAAGGGATACAGTAAACCTGAAGTGAAGCATCGGAATCGAAAACTGTACTCACAGGAGAGGTTCAAATCATAGAAAGTGAGAGTGTCAGTCCTCTTGTACTTAAGTCGGCATTGTGCCATTTGAATTTAATTCCGATGCAATTTCTGTGCTTCATCGTCAAAAGGAAGGATCAAGGCATACAGTAAACCTGATGTGAAGCATCGGAATCGAAAACTGGACTCACATTAGAGGTTCAAATCATAGAAAGTGAGAGTGTCGGTCCTCTTGTACTTAATTCGGCAATGTGCCTTTTGAATTGAATTCCGATGCAATTTCTGTGCTTCATCGTCAAAAAGAAGGTGCATGGTAAACAGTAAACCTGAAGTGAAGCATCGGAATCTAAAACTAGACTCACAGGAGAGGTTCAAATCATAGATAGTTAGAGTGTCACTCCTCTTGTACTTAAGTCGGCATAGTGCCTTTTGCATTATATTCGGATGCTATTTCTGTGTTTCATCGTCAATAAGAAGGTCCAAGGGATACAGTAAACCTGAAGTGAAGCATCGGAATCTAAAACTGGACTCACAGGAGAGGTTCAAATCATAGAAAGTTAGAGTGTCAGTCCACTTGTACTTAAGTCGGCATTGTGCCTTTTGAATTTAATTCCGATGCAATTTCTGTGCTTCATCGTCAAAAAGGAGGGCCAATGCAGACAGTAAACCTGAAGTGAAGCATCGGAATCTAAAACTGGTCTCACATTAGAGGTTCAAATCATAGATAGATAGATTGTCAGTCCTCTTGTACTTAAGTCGGCATTGAGCCTTTTGTATATAATTGGGATGCAATTTCTGTGTTTCGTCGTCAATAAGAAGGTGCAAGGTATACAGTAAACCAGAAGTGAAGAATCGGAATCTAAAACTAGACTCACAGAAGAGGTTCAAATTATAGAAATTGAGAGTGTGAGTCCTCTTGTACTTAAGTCGGCATTGTGCCTTTTGAATTTATTCTGATGCAATTTCTGTGTTTCATCGTCAAAAGGAAGGACCAAGGCATACAGTAAACCTGAAGTGAAGCATCGGAATCTAAAACTGGACTCACATTAGTGGTTCAAACCATAGAAAGTTACATTGTTAGTCATCTTGTACTTAAGTCGGCATTGTGTATTTTGTAATATATTCGGATGCTATTTCTGTGTTTCATCGTCAATAAGAAGGTCCAAGGGATACAGTAAACCCGAAGTGAAGCATCGGAATCTAAAGCTGGACTCGCAGGAGAGGTTCAAAACATAGGAAGTAAGAGTGTCAGTCCTCTTGTACTTAAGTCGGCATTGTGACTTTTGTATTAAATTCGGATGCAATTTCTGTGTTTCATCGTCAATACGAAAGTCCAAGGGATACAGTAAACCTGAAGTGAAGCATCGGAATCGAAAACTGTACTCACACGAGAGGTTCAAATCTTAGAAGGTTAGAGTGTCAGGCCTCTTGTAATTAAGTCTTCATTGTGCCTTTTGTATAAAAGTCCGATGCAATTTCTGTGTTTCGTCGTCAATAAGAAGGTGCAAGGTTTACAGTAAACCTGAAGTGAAGCTTCGGAATCTAAAACTGGACTCACAGGAGAGGTTCAAATCATAGAAAGAGAGAGTGTCAGTCCTCATGTTCTTAAGTCGGCATTGTGCCTTTTGTATTAAATTCGGATGCAATTTCTGTGTTTCATCGTCAATAAGAAGGTGCAATGTATACAGTAAACCTGAAGTGAAGCATCGGAATCTAAAACTGGACTCACAAGGGAGGTTCAAATCATAGAAAGTGAGAGTGTCAATCCTCTTGTCCTTATTTCGGCATTGTGTCTTATGTATTAAATTCGGATGCAATTTCTGTGTTTCATCGTCAATAAGAAGGTCCAAGGGATACAGTATACCCGAAGTGAAGCATCGGAATCTTAAGCTGGACTCACATGAGATGTTCAAATCATAGAAAGTTAGAGTGTCAGGCCTCTTGTACTTAACTCGGCATTGTGCGTTTTGAATTTAATTCCGATGCAATTTCTGTGTTTCATCGTCAACAAGAAGGTGCAAAGTATACAGTAAACCTGATGTGAAGCATTGGAATCTAAGACTTGACTCACAGGAGAGGTTCAAATCATAGAAAGTGAGAGTGTGAGTCCTAATGTACTTAAGTCGGCATTGTGCCTTTTGTATTAAATTCGAATGCAATTTATGTGTTTCATCGTCAATACGAAAGTCCAAGGGATACAGTAAACCTGAAGTGAAGCATAGGAATCGAAAACTGTACTCACAGGAGCGGTTCAAACCATAGGAAGTGAGAGTGTCAGTCCTCTTGCACTTTAGTCGGCATTGTGCCTTTTGAATTTAATTCCGATGCAATTTCTGTGCTTCATCGTCAAAAGGAAGGACCAAGGCATACAGTAAACATGATGTGAAGCATCGGAATCTAAAACTGGAGTCACATTAGAGGTTCAAATCATAGAAAGTGAGAGTGTCAGTCCTCTTGTACTTCAGTCGGCAATGTGCTTTTTGAATATAATTCCGATGCAATTTCCGTGCTTCATCGTCAAAAAGAAGGTGCAAGGTAAACAGTAAACCTGAAGTGAAGCATCGGAATCTAAAACTAGACTCACAGGAGAGGTTCAAATCAAAGAAAGTTAGAGTGTCACTCCTCTTGTACTTAAGTCGGCATAGTGCATTTTGCATTATATTCGGATGCTATTTCTGTGTTTCATCGTCAATAAGAAGGTCCAGGGGATACAGTAAAACTGAAGTAAAGCATCGGAATCTAAAACTGGACTCACAGGAGAGGTTCAAATCATAGAAAGTTAGAGTGTCAGTCCACTTGTACTTCAGTCGGCATTGTGCCTCTTTAAATTTAATTCCGATGGAATTTCTGTGCTTCATCGTCCAAAAGAAGGTCCAAGGCAGACAGTAAACCTGAAGTGAAGCATCGGAATCTAAAACTGGTCTCACATTAGAGGTTCAAATCATAGAAAGTTACATTGACAGTCCTCTTGTACTTAAGTCGGCATTGTGCCTTCTGTATTATATTCGGATGCTATTTCTGTGTTTCATCGTCAATAAGATGGTCTAAGGGATACAGTAAACCCGAAGTGAAGCATCGGAATCTAAAGCTGGACTCACAGGAGAGGTTCAAAACATAGAAAGTTAGAGTGTCAGTCCTCTTGTACTTAAGTCGGCATTGTGACTTTTGTATTAAATTCGGATGCAATTTCTGTGTTTCATCGTCAATAAAAATGTGCAAGGGATACAGTAAACCTGAAGTAAAGCATCGGAATCTAAAACTGGACTCACAGGAGAGGTTCAAATCATAGAAAGTTAGAGTGGCACTCCTCTTGTAATTAAGTCTTCATTGTGCCTTTTGTATAAAAGTCCGATGCAATTTCTGTGTTTCGTCGTCAATAAGAAGGTGCAAGGTTTACAGTAAACCTGAAGTGAAGCATCGGAATCTAAAACTGTACTCACAGGAGAGGTTCAAATCGTAGAAAGAGAGAGTGTCAATCCTCTTGTACTTATTTCGGCATTGTGTCTTATGTATTAAATTCGGATGCAATTTCTGTGTTTCATCGTCAATAAGAAGGTCCAAGGGATACAGTAAACCTGAAGTGAAGCATCGGAATCTAAAACTGGACTCACAAGGGAGGTTCAAATCATAGAAAGTGGGAGTGTCAATCCTTTTGTCCTTATTTCGGCATTGTGTCTTATGTATTAAATTCGGATGCAATTTCTGTGTTTCATCGTCAATAAGAAGGTCCAAGGGATTCAGTATACCTGAAGTGAAGCATCGGAATCTTAAGCTGGACTCACATGAGAGGTTCAAATCATAGAAAGTTAGGTTGTCAGGCCTCTTGTACTTAACTCGGCATTGTGCGTTTTGAATTTAATTCCGATGCAATTTCTGTGTTTCATCGTCAACAAGCAGGTGCAAAGTATACAGTAAACCTGATGTGAAGCATCGGAATCTAAGACTTGACTCACAGGAGAGGTTCAAATCATAGAAAGTGAGAGTGTCAGTCCTAATGTACTTAAGTCGGCATTGTGCCTTTTGTATTAAATTCGAATGCAATTTCTGTGTTTCATCGTCAATACGAAAGTCCAAGGGATACAGTAAACCTGAAGTGAAGCATAGGAATCGAAAACTGTACTCACAGGAGAGGTTCAAACCATAGAAAGTGAGAGTGTCAGTCCTCTTTACTTTAGTCGGCATTGTGCATTTTGAATTTAATTCCGACGCAATTTCTGTGCTTCATCGTCAAAAGGAAGGACCAAGGCATACAGTAAACATGATGTGAAGCATCGGAATCTAAAACTGGACTCACATTAGAGGTTCAAATCATAGAAAGTGAGAGTGTCAGTCCTCTTGTACTTGAGTCGGCAATGTGCCTTTTGAATATAATTCCGATGCAATTTCTGTGCTTCATCGTCAAAAAGAAGGTGCAAGGTAAACAGTAAACCTGAAGTGAAGCATCGGAATCTAAAACTAGACTCACGGGAGAGGTTCAAATCAAAGAAAGTTAGAGTGTCAGTCCTCTTGTACTTAACTCGGCATTGTGCGTTTTGAATTTAATTCCGATGCAATTTCTGTGTTTCATCGTTAACAAGAAGTTGCAAAGTATACAGTAAACCTGATGTGAGGCATCGGAAACTAAGACTTGACTCACAGGAGAGGTTCAAATCATAGAAAGTTAGAGTGTCACTCCTCTTGTACTTAAGTCGGCATAGTGCCTTTTGTATTATATTCGGATGCTAATTCTGTGTTTCATCGTCAATAAGAAGGTCCAAGGGATACAGTAAACCTGAAGTGAAGCATCGGAATCTAAAACTGGACTCACAGGAGAGGTTCAAATCATGGAAAGTAAGAGTGTCAGTCCTCTTGTACAGAAGACGGCATTGTGACTTTTGTATTAATTTCGGGTGCAATTTCTGTGTTTCATCGTCAATAAGAAGGGCCAAGGGATTCAGTAAACCTGAAGTGAAGCATCGGAATCTAAAACTGGACACTCAGGAGAGGTTCAAATCATAGAAAGTTAGAGTGTCAGTCCTCTTGTACTTAAGACGGCATTGTGGGTTTTGTATAAAATTTCGATGCAATTTCTGTGTTTCATCGTCAATAAGAAGGTGCAAGGTTTACAGTAAACCTGATGTGAAGCATCGGAATCTAAAACTGGACTCACAGGAGAGGTTCAAATCATTGAAAGTAAGAGTATCAATCCTCTTGTTCTTAAGTCGGCATTGTGTCTTATGTATTAAATTCGGATGCAATTTCTTTGTTTCATCTTCAATAAGAAGGTCCAAGGGATACAGTAAACCTGAAGTGAAGCTTCGGAATCTAAACCTGGCTTCACAGGAGAGGTTCAAATCATAGATAGAGTGTTAGTCCTCTTGTACTTAAGTCGGCATTGTGCCTTTTGAATTTAATTCCGATGCAAATTCTGAGCTTCATCGTCAAAAAAAAGGTCCAAGGCAGACAGTTAACCTGAAGTGAAGCATCGGAATCTAAAACTGGACTCACATTAAAGGTTCAAATCATAGAAAGTTAGACTGCCCGACCTCTTGTACTTAAGTCGGCATTGTGCCTTTTGTATAAAATTCGGATGCACTTCCTGTGTTTCATCGTCAATAAGAAGGTGCAAGGTATACAGTAAACCTGAAGTGAAGCATCGGAATCTAAATCTGGACTCACAGGAGAGGTTGATATCTTAGAAAGTGAGAGTGTCAGTCCTCTTCTACTTAAGTCGGCATTGTGTCTTTTGTATTAAATTCGGATGCTATTTCTGTGTTTCATCGTCAATATGAAGGTACAAGGGATACAGTAATCCTGAAGTGAAGCATCGGAATCTAAAACTGGACTCACAGGAGAGGATCAAATCATAGAATGTGAGAGTGTCAGTCCTATTGTACTTAAGTCGGCAATGTGCTATGTTGAATTTAATTCCGATGCAATTTCTGTGTTTCATCGTCAATACGAAGGTCCAAGGGATACAGTAAACCCGAAGTGTAGCATCGGATTCTATAACTGGACTCACAGGAGAGGTTCAAATCATAGAAAGTGAAAGTGTCAGTCCTCTTATACTTAAGTCGGCATTGTGCCTTTTGTATAAAAATCGGATGCAATTTCTGTGTTTCATCGTCAATAAGAAGGTGCAAGGTATACAGTAAACCTGAAGTGTTACATCGGCATTTAAAACTGGACTCACAGGAGAGGTTCAAGTCAAAGAAAGTTACAGTGTCATTATTCTTGTATTTATGTCGGCATTGTGCCTTTTGTATTAAATTCGGATGAAATTTCTGTGTTTCATCGTCAATAAGAAGGTCCAAGGGATACAGTAAACGTGAGGTGAAGTATCGGTATCTAAAACTGGACTCATAGGAGAGGTTCAAACCATAGAAAGTTAGAGTTGCAGTCCTTTTGTACTTAAGTCGGCATTGTGCCTTTTGAATTTAATTCCGATGCAATTTCTGTGCCTCATCGTCAAAAACAAAGTCCAAGGCAGACAGTATACCTGAAGTGAAGCATCGGAAATTAAAACTGGACTCAAATTAGAGGTTCAAATCATAGAAAGTTAGATTGTCAGTCCTCTTGTACTTATGTCGGCATTAAGCCTTTTGTATAAAATTCGGATGCAATTTCTGTGTTTCGTCGTCATAAGAAGGTGCTAGGTATGCAGTAAACCTGAAGTGAAGCATCGGAATCTAAAACTAGGCTCACAGGAGAGGTTCAAACCATAGAAAGTGAGAGTGTCAGTCCTCTTGTACTTAAGTCGGCATTGTGCCTTTTGTATTAAACTCGGGTGCAATTTCTGTGATTCATCGTCAAAAAGAAGGTCCAAGGGATACAGTAAACCTGAAGTGAAGCATCGGAATATAAAACTGGACTCACAGGAGAGGTTCAAATCATAGAAAGTGAGAGTGTCAGTCCTCTTGTACTTAAGTCGGCTTTGTGCCTTTTGTATTAAATTCGGATACAATTTCTGTGTTTCATCGTCAATAAGAAGGTGCAAGGTATACAGTAAACCTGAAGTGAAGCATCGGAATCTAAAACTGGACTCACAGGAGAGTTTCATATCATAGAAAGTTAGAGTGTCAGTCCTCTAGTACTTAAGACAGCATTGTGCATTTTGAATTTAATTCCGATGCAATTTCTGTGTTTCATCGTCAATAAAAAGGTGCAAAGTATAGAGTAAACCTGAAGTGAAGCATCGGAATCTAAAACTGGACTCACAGGAGAGGTTCAAATTATAGAAAGTGGTAGTGTCAGTCTTCTTGTACTTAAGTCGGTATTGTGCCTTTTGTATTAAATTCGGATGCAATATCTGTGTTTCATCGTCATTACGAAGGTCCAAGGGATACAGTAAACCTGAAGTGAAACATCGGAATCGAATACTGGACTCACAGGAGAGGTTCAAATCATAGAACGTGAGAGTGTCAGTCCTTTTGTACTTAAGTCGGCATGGGCCTTTCGAATTTAATTCCGATGCAATTTCTGTGTTTCATCGTCAATAAGAAGAAGTAAGGTATACAGTAAACCTGAAATGAAGCATCGGAATCTAAGACTGAACTCACATTAGAGGTTCAAATCATCGAAAGTTAGAGTGTCAGTATTCTTGTACTTAAGTCGGCATTGTGCCTTTTGTATTCAATTCGGATGCAATATCTGTGTTTCATCGTCAATAAGAAGGTCAAAGGGATACAGTAAACCTGAAGTGAAGCATCGGAATCGAAAACTGGACTCACAGGAGAGATGCAAATTATAGAACGTGAAAATGTCAGTCCTCTTGTACTTAAATCGGCATTGTGCATTTGACTTTAATACCGATGCAATTTCTGTGCTCATCGTCAATAAGAACGTCCAAGGAACACAGTAAACCTGAAGTGAAGCATCGGAATCTAAAACTGGACTCACAGGGGAGGTTCATATCATAGAAAGTTAGAGTATCAGCCCTCTTGTATTTAAGTCGGCATTGTGCCTTTTGAATTTAATTGCGATGCAATTTTTGTGTTTCACCGTCAATAAGACGTTGCAAGGTATACAGTAAACCTGAAGTGAAGCATCCGAATCTAAAACTAGGCTCACAGGAGAGGGTCAAATCATAGAAAGTGAGAGTGTCAGTCCTATTGTACTTAAGTCGGCATTGTGCCTTTTGTATTAAACTCGGGTGCAATTTCTGCGTTTCATCGTCAATAAGAAGGTCCAAGGGATACAGTAAATCTGAAGTGAAGCATCGGAATCTAAAACTGGACTCACAGGAGAGGTTCAAATCATAGAAAGTGGGAGTGTCAGTCCTCTTGTACTTAAGTCGGTATATTGCCTTTTGTATTAAATTCGGATTCAATTTCTGTGTTTCATCGTCATTACGTAGGTCCAAGGGATACTGTAAACCTGAAGTGATACATCGGAATCGAAAACTGGACTCACAGGAGAGGTTCAAATCATAGAAAGTGAGAGTGTCAGTCCTCTTGTACTTAAGTCGGCATGGGCCTTTTGAATTTAATTCCGATGCAATTTCTGTGTTTCATCGTCAATAAGAAGGTGTTAGGTATACAGTAAACCTGAAGTGAAGCATCGGAATCTAAAACTGGACTTACAGGAGAGGTTCAAATCATTGAAAGTTAGAGTGTCAGTCCTCTTGTACTTAAGCTGGCATTGTGCCTTTTGTATTAAATTCGGTTGCAATATATGTGTTTCATCGTCATTACGAAGGTCAAAGGGATACAGTAAACCTGAAGTGAAGCATCGGAATCTAAAGCTGAACTCACAGGAGAGGTTGTAATCATAGAAAGTTAGAGTGTCAGTCCTCTTGTACTTAACTCGGCATTGTGCATTTGAATTTAATTCCGATGCAATTTCTGTGCTTCATCGTCAATAAGAACGTCCATGGTACACAGTAAACTTGAAGTGAAGCATCGGAATCTAAAACTGGACTTACAGGAGAGGTTCAAATCATTGAAAGTTAGAGTGTCAGTCCTCTTGTACTTAAGCTGGCATTGTGCCTTTTGTATTAAATTCGGATGCAATTTCAGTGTATCATCGGCAATAAGAAAGTCCAAGGGATACAGTAAACCTGAAGTGAAGCATCGGAATCTAAAACTGGACTCACAGGAGAGGTTCAAATCATAGAAAGTTAGAGTGTCAGTCCTCTTGTACTTAAGTCGGCATTGTGCCTTTTGTATTAAATTCGGATGCAATTTCTGTGTTTCATCGACAATAAGAAGGTCCAAGGGATACAGTAAACCTGAAGTGAAGCATCGGAATCTAAAACTGGACTCACAGGAGAGGTTCAAATCATAGAAAGCTAGAGTGTCAGTCCTCTTGTACTTAAGTCGGCATTGTGCCTTTTGTATTAAATTCGGATGCAATTTCTGTGTTTCATCGTCAATAAGAAAGTCCAAGGGATACAGTAAACCTGAAGTGAAGCATCAGAATCTAAAACTGGACTCACAGGAGGGGTTCAAATCATAGAAAGTGAGAGTGTCAGTCCTCTTGCACTTAAGTCGGCATTGTGCCTTTTGTATTAAATTCGGATGCAATTTCTGTGTTTCATCGTCAATACGAATGTCCAAGGGATACAGTGAACATGAAGTGAAGCATCGGAATCGAAAACTGGAATCACAGCAGAGGTTCAAATTACAGAATGTGAGATTGTCAGTCCTCTTGTACTTAAGTCGGCATGGGCCTTTTGAATTTAATTCCGATGCAATTTCTGAGTTTCATCGTAAATAAGAAGGTGCAAGGTATACAGCAAACCTGAAGTGAAGCATCGGAATCTAAAACTAGACTCACAGGAGAGGTTCAAATCAAAGAAAGTTAGAGTCTCAGTCCTCTTGTACTTAAGTCGGCATTGTGCCTTTTGTATTAAATTCGGATGCAATTTCTGTGTTTCATCGTCAATTAGAAAGTCCAAGGGATACAGTAAACCTGAAGTGAAGCATCGGAATCTAAAACTGGACTCACAGGAGAGGTTCAAATCATAGAAAGTTAGAGTGTCAGTCCTCTTGTACTTAAGTCGGCATTGTGCTTTTTGTATTAAATTCGGATGCAAATTCTGTGTTTCATCGTCAGTAAGAAGGTTCAAGGTATACAGTAAACCTGAAGTGAAGCATCAGAATCTAAAACTGGACTCATAGGAGAGGTTCGAATCATAGAAACTTAGAGTGTCAGTCCTCTTGAACTTAAGACTGCATTGTGCCTTTTGAATTTAATTCCGATGCCATTTCTGTGTTTCATCGTCTATAAGAAGGTGCAAAGTATGCAGTAAACCTGAAGTGAAGCATCGGAATCTGAAACTGGACTCAGAGGAGGGGTTCAAATCATAGAAAGTGAGAGTATCAGTCCTCTTGCACTTAAGTCGGCATTGTGCCTTTTGTATTAAATTAGGATGCAATTTCTGTGTTTCATCGTCAATACGAATATCCAAGGGATACAGTGAACATGAAGTGAAGCATCGGAATCTAAAACTGGACTCACAGGAGAGGTTCAAATCATAGAAAGTTAGAGTGTCAGTCCTCTTGTACTTAAGTCGGCATTGTGCTTTTTGTATTAAATTCGGATGCAAATTCTGTGTTTCATCGTCAATACGAAGGTTCAATGTATACAGTAAACCTGAAGTGAAGCATCGGAATCTAAAACTGGACTCACAGGAGAGGTTCAAATCATAGATTGTGAGAGTGTCAGTCCTCTTGTACTTAAGTCGGCATTGTGTCTTTTGTATTAAATTCGGATGCAATTTCTGTGTTTCATCGTCAATAAGAAGGTCAATGGGATACAGTAAACCTGAAGTGAAGCATCGGAATCTAAAACTGGACTCACAGGAGAGGTTCAAATCATAGAAAGTGAGAGTGTCAGTCCTCTTGTACTTAAGCCAGCATTGTGCCTTTTGTATTAAATTCGGATGCAATTTCTGTGATTCATCGTCAATAAGAAGGTGCAAGGTATACAGTAAACCTGAAGTGAAGCATCGGAATCTAAAAGTGGACTCACAGGTGAGGTTCAAATTATAGAAAGTTAGAGTGTCAGTCCTCTTGTACTTAAGACTGCATTGTGCATTTTGAATTTAATTCCGATGCAATTTCTGTGTTTCATCGTTAATAAAAAGGTGCAAAGTATACAGTAAACCTGAAGTGAAGCGTTGGAATCTAAAACTGGACTCACAGGAGAGGTTCAAATCATAGAAAGTGAGAGTGTCAGTCCTCTTGTACTTAAGCCAGCATTGTGCCTTTTGTATTAAATTCGGATACAATTTCTGTGATTCATCGTCAATAAGAAGGTGCAAGGTATACAGTAAACCTGAAGTGAAGCATCGGAATCTAAAAGTGGACTCACAGGCGAGGTTCAAATTATAGAAAGTTAGAGTGTCAGTCCTCTTGTACTTAAGACTGCATTGTGCATTTTGAATTTAATTCCGATGCAATTTCTGTGTTTCATCGTTAATAAAAAGGTGCAAAGTATATAGTAAACCTGAAGTGAAGCGTTGGAATCTAAAACTGGACTCACAGGAGAGGTTCAAATCATAGAAAGTGGGAGTGTCAGTCCTCTTGTACTTAAGTCGGTATATTGCCTTTTGTATTAAATTCGGATGCAATTTCTGTGTTTCATCGTCATTACGTAGGTCCAAGGGATACAGTAAATCTGAAGTGAAACATCGGAATCGAAAACTGGACTCACAGGAGAGGTTCAAATCATAGAAAGTGAGAGTGTCAGTCCTCTTGTACTTAAGTCGGCATGGGCCTTTTGAATTTAATTCCGATGCAATTTCTGTGTTTCATCGTCAATAAGAAGGTGTAAGGTATACAGTAAACCTGAAGTGAAGCATCGGAATCTAAAACTGGACTTCCAGGAGAGGTTCAAATCATTGAAAGTTAGAGTGTCAGTCCTCTTGTACTTAAGCTGGCATTGTGCCTTTTGTATTAAATTCGGTTGCAATATATGTGTTTCATCGTCATTAAGAAGGTCAAAGGGATACAGTAAACCTGATGTGAAGCATCGGAATCTAAAGCTGAACTCACAGGAGAGGTTCTAATCATAGAAAGTTAGAGTGTCAGTCCTCTTGTACTTAACTCGGCATTGTGCATTTGAATTTAATTCCCATGCAATTTCTGTGCTTCATCGTCAATAAGAACGTCGAAGGTACACAGTAAACCTGAAGTGAAGCATCGGAATCTAAAACTGGACTTACAGGAGTGGTTCAAATCATTGAAAGTTAGAGTGTCAGTCCTCTTGTACTTAAGCTGGCATTGTGCCTTTTGTATTAAATTCGGATGCAATTTCAGTGTTTCATCGGCAATAAGAAAGTCCAAGGGATACAGTAAACCTGAAGTGAAGCATCGGAATCTAAAACTGGACTTACAGGAGAGGTTCAAATCATAGAAAGTTAGAGTGTCAGTCCTCTTGTACTTATGTCGGCATTGTGCCTTTTGTATTAAATTCGGATGCAATTTCTGTGTTTCATCGACAATAAGAAGGTCCAAGGGATACAGTAAACCTGAAGTGAAGCATCGGAATCTAAAACTGGACTCATAGGAGAGGTTCAAATCATAGAAAGTTAGAGTGTCAGTCCTCTTGTACTTAAGTCGGCATTGTGCCTTTTGTATTAAATTCGGATGCAATTTCTGTGTTTCATCGTCAATAAGAAGGTTCAAGGTATACAGTAAACCTGAAGTGAAGCATCAGAATCTAAAACTGGACTCATAGGAGAGGTTCGAATCATAGAAACTTAGAGTGTCAGTCCTCTTGAACTTAAGACTGCATTGTGCCTTATGAATTTAATTCCGATGCCATTTCTGTGTTTCATCGTCTATAAGAAGGTGCAAAGTATGCAGTAAACCTGAAGTGAAGCATCGGAATCTGAAACTGGACTCACCGGAGGGGTTCAAATCATAGAAAGTGAGAGTGTCAGTCCTCTTGCACTTAAGTCGGCATTGTGCCTTTTGTATTAAATTTGGATGCAATTTCTGTGTTTCATCGTCAATACGAATGTCCAAGGGATACAGTGAACATGAAGTGAAGCATCGGAATCGAAAACTGGAATCACAGGAGAGGTTCAAATTATAGAATGTGAGATTGTCAGTCCTCTTGTACTTAAGTCGGCATTGAGCCTTTGGAATTTAAATCCGATGCAATTTCTGTGCTTCAGCGTCAATAAGAAGGTCCATGGTATACAGTAAACCTGAAGTGTAACATTTACATCTAAAACTGGACTCACAGGAGAGGTTCAAATCATAGAAAGTTTGAGTGTAACTCCTCTTGTACTTAAGTCGGCATTGTGGCTTTTTAATTTAATTCCGATGCAATTTCTGTTTTTCATCGTCAATAAGAAGGTCCAAGGTATACAGTAAACCTGAAATGAAGCATCGGAATCTAAAACTCGTCCCACAGGAGAGGTTCAAATCATTGAAAGTTAGAGTGCCAGTCCTCTAGTACTTAACTCGGCATTGTGCATTTGAATTTAATTCCGATGTAATTTCTGTGCTTCAACGTCAATAAGAAGGTCCAAGGTATACAGTAAGCCTGAAGTGAAGCATCGGAATCTAAAACTGGACTCACAGGAGAGGTTCAAATCATAGAAAGTTAGAGTATCAGCCCTCTTGTACTTAAGTCGGCATTGCGCCTTTTGAATTTAATTCCGGTGCAATTTCTGTGCTTCATCGTCAATACGAAGGTCCAAGGTATACAGTAAACCTGAATATAAGCATCGGAATCTAAAACTGGACTCACAGGAGAGGTACAAATCATAGAATGTTAGAGAGTCAGTCCCCTTGTACTTAAGTCGGAATTGTGATTTTTGTATTTAATTCGGATGCAATTTCCGTGTTTCATCGTCAATATGAAGGTCCAAGGGATACAGTAAACCTGAAGTGAAGCTTCGGAATCTAAAACTGGTCTCACAGGAGAGGTTCAAATCATAGAAAGTTAGAGAGTCAGTCCTCTTGTACTTAATTGGGCATTCTGTCTTTTGTATTAAATTCGGATGCAATTTCTGTGTTTCATCGTCAATAAGAAGGTCCAAGGGATACAGTAAACCTGAAGTGAAGCATCGGAATCTAAAACTGGACTCATAGGAGTGGTTCGAAACATAAAAAGTTAGAGTGTCAGTTCTCTTGTACTTAAGATTGCATTGTGCCTTTTGAATTTAATTCCGATGCAATTTCTGTGTTTCTTCGTCAATAAGAAGGAGCAAAGTATACAGTAAACCTGAAGTGAAGCATCGGAATCTAAAACTGGACTCACAGGAGAGGTTCAAATCATAGAATGTGAGAGTGTCAGTCCTCTTGTACTTAAGTCGGCATTGGGCATTTTGTATTAAATTCGGATGCAAGTTCTGTGTTTCATCGTCAATACGAAAGTCCAAGGGATACAGTAAACCTGAAGTGAAGCATCGGAATCGAAAACTGGACTCACAGGAGAGATGCAAATTATAGAACGTGAAAATGTCAGTCCTCTAGTACTTAAATCGGCATGGGCCTTTTGAATTTAATTCCGATGCAATTTCCTTGTTTCATCGTCAATAAGAAGGTGCAAGTATACAGTAAACCTGAAGTGAAGCATCGGAATCTAAAACTAGACCCACAGGAGAGGTTCAAATCATAGAAAGTGACAGTCTCAGTCCTTTTGTACTTAAGTCATCATTGTGCCTTTTGAATTTAATTCCAATGCAATATCTGTGCTTCATCGTCAAAAAGAAGGTCCAACGGATACATTAAACCTGAAGTGAAGCATCAGAATCTAAAACTGGACTTACAGGAGAGGTTCAAATAATAGAAAGTTAGAGTGTCAGTCCTCTTGTACTTAAGTCGGCATTGTGGCTTTTGAATTTAATTCCGATGCAATTCCTGTGTTTCATCGTCAATAAGAAGGTCCAAGGTATACTATAAACCTGAAGTGAAGCATCGGAATCTAAAACTGGACTCACATTAGAGGTTCAAATCATAGAATGTTAGAGTGTCAGCCCTCTTGTACTTAAGTCCGCATTGAGCCTTTTGTATTAAATTCGGATGCAATTTCTGTGTTTCATCGTCAATAAGAAGGTCAAAGGGATACAGTAAACCTGAAGTGAAGCGTTGGAATCTAAAACTGGACTCACAGGAGAGGTTCAAATCATAGAAAGTGAGAGTGTCAGTCCTCTTGTACTTAAGCCAGCATTGTGCCTTTTGTATTAAATTCGGATACAATTTCTGTGATTCATCGTCAATAAGAAGGTGCAAGGTATACAGTAAACCTGAAGTGAAGCATCGGAATCTAAAAGTGGACTCACAGGTGAGGTTCAAATTATAGAAAGTTAGAGTGTCAGTCCTCTTGTACTTAAGACTGCATTGTGCATTTTGAATTTAATTCCGATGCAATTTCTGTGTTTCATCGTTAATAAAAAGGTGCAAAGTATATAGTAAACCTGAAGTGAAGCGTTGGAATCTAAAACTGGACTCACAGGAGAGGTTCAAATCATAGAAAGTGGGAGTGTCAGTCCTCTTGTACTTAAGTCGGTATATTGCCTTTTGTATTAAATTCGGATGCAATTTCTGTGTTTCATCGTCATTACGTAGGTCCAAGGGATACAGTAAATCTGAAGTGAAACATCGGAATCGAAAACTGGACTCACAGGAGAGGTTCAAATCATAGAAAGTGAGAGTGTCAGTCCTCTTGTACTTAAGTCGGCATGGGCCTTTTGAATTTAATTCCGATGCAATTTCTGTGTTTCATCGTCAATAAGAAGGTGTAAGGTATACAGTAAACCTGAAGTGAAGCATCGGAATCTAAAACTGGACTTCCAGGAGAGGTTCAAATCATTGAAAGTTAGAGTGTCAGTCCTCTTGTACTTAAGCTGGCATTGTGCCTTTTGTATTAAATTCGGTTGCAATATATGTGTTTCATCGTCATTAAGAAGGTCAAAGGGATACAGTAAACCTGATGTGAAGCATCGGAATCTAAAGCTGAACTCACAGGAGAGGTTCTAATCATAGAAAGTTAGAGTGTCAGTCCTCTTGTACTTAACTCGGCATTGTGCATTTGAATTTAATTCCCATGCAATTTCTGTGCTTCATCGTCAATAAGAACGTCGAAGGTACACAGTAAACCTGAAGTGAAGCATCGGAATCTAAAACTGGACTTACAGGAGTGGTTCAAATCATTGAAAGTTAGAGTGTCAGTCCTCTTGTACTTAAGCTGGCATTGTGCCTTTTGTATTAAATTCGGATGCAATTTCAGTGTTTCATCGGCAATAAGAAAGTCCAAGGGATACAGTAAACCTGAAGTGAAGCATCGGAATCTAAAACTGGACTTACAGGAGAGGTTCAAATCATAGAAAGTTAGAGTGTCAGTCCTCTTGTACTTATGTCGGCATTGTGCCTTTTGTATTAAATTCGGATGCAATTTCTGTGTTTCATCGACAATAAGAAGGTCCAAGGGATACAGTAAACCTGAAGTGAAGCATCGGAATCTAAAACTGGACTCATAGGAGAGGTTCAAATCATAGAAAGTTAGAGTGTCAGTCCTCTTGTACTTAAGTCGGCATTGTGCCTTTTGTATTAAATTCGGATGCAATTTCTGTGTTACATCGTCAATAAGAAAGTCCAAGGGATACAGTAAACCTGAAGTGAAGCATCGGAATCTAAAACTGGACTCACAGGAGAGGTTCAAATCATAGAAAGTTAGAGTGTCAGTCCTCTTGTACTTAAGTCGGCATATGTGCTTTTTGTATTAAATTCGGCTGCAAATTCTGTGTTTCATCGTCAATAAGAAGGTTCAAGGTATACAGTAAACCTGAAGTGAAGCATCAGAATCTAAAACTGGACTCATAGGAGAGGTTCGAATCATAGAAACTTAGAGTGTCAGTCCTCTTGAACTTAAGACTGCATTGTGCCTTATGAATTTAATTCCGATGCCATTTCTGTGTTTCATCGTCTATAAGAAGGTGCAAAGTATGCAGTAAACCTGAAGTGAAGCATCGGAATCTGAAACTGGACTCACCGGAGGGGTTCAAATCATAGAAAGTGAGAGTGTCAGTCCTCTTGCACTTAAGTCGGCATTGTGCCTTTTGTATTAAATTTGGATGCAATTTCTGTGTTTCATCGTCAATACGAATGTCCAAGGGATACAGTGAACATGAAGTGAAGCATCGGAATCGAAAACTGGAATCACAGGAGAGGTTCAAATTATAGAATGTGAGATTGTCAGTCCTCTTGTACTTAAGTCGGCATGGGCCTTTTGAATTTAATTCCGATGCAATTTCTGAGTTTCATCGTAAATAAGAAGGTGCAAGGTATACAGTAAACCTGAAGTGAAGCATCGGAATCTAAAACTAGACTCACAGGAGAGGTTCAAAGCAAAGAAAGTTAGAGTCTCAGTCCCCTTGTACTTAAGTCGGCATTGAGCCTTTGGAATTTAAATCCGATGCAATTTCTGTGCTTCAGCGTCAATAAGAAGGTCCATGGTATACAGTAAACCTGAAGTGTAACATTTACATCTAAAACTGGACTCACAGGAGAGGTTCAAATCATAGAAAGTTTGAGTGTAACTCCTCTTGTACTTAAGTCGGCATTGTGGCTTTTTAATTTAATTCCGATGCAATTTCTGTTTTTCATCGTCAATAAGAAGGTCCAAGGTATACAGTAAACCTGAAATGAAGCATCGGAATCTAAAACTCGTCCCACAGGAGAGGTTCAAATCATTGAAAGTTAGAGTGCCAGTCCTCTAGTACTTAACTCGGCATTGTGCATTTGAATTTAATTCCGATGTAATTTCTGTGCTTCAACGTCAATAAGAAGGTCCAAGGTATACAGTAAGCCTGAAGTGAAGCATCGGAATCTAAAACTGGACTCACAGGAGAGGTTCAAATCATAGAAAGTTAGAGTATCAGCCCTCTTGTACTTAAGTCGGCATTGCGCCTTTTGAATTTAATTCCGGTGCAATTTCTGTGCTTCATCGTCAATACGAAGGTCCAAGGTATACAGTAAACCTGAATATAAGCATCGGAATCTAAAACTGGACTCACAGGAGAGGTACAAATCATAGAATGTTAGAGAGTCAGTCCCCTTGTACTTAAGTCGGAATTGTGATTTTTGTATTTAATTCGGATGCAATTTCCGTGTTTCATCGTCAATATGAAGGTCCAAGGGATACAGTAAACCTGAAGTGAAGCTTCGGAATCTAAAACTGGTCTCACAGGAGAGGTTCAAATCATAGAAAGTTAGAGAGTCAGTCCTCTTGTACTTAATTGGGCATTCTGTCTTTTGTATTAAATTCGGATGCAATTTCTGTGTTTCATCGTCAATAAGAAGGTCCAAGGGATACAGTAAACCTGAAGTGAAGCATCGGAATCTAAAACTGGACTCATAGGAGTGGTTCGAAACATAAAAAGTTAGAGTGTCAGTTCTCTTGTACTTAAGATTGCATTGTGCCTTTTGAATTTAATTCCGATGCAATTTCTGTGTTTCTTCGTCAATAAGAAGGAGCAAAGTATACAGTAAACCTGAAGTGAAGCATCGGAATCTAAAACTGGACTCACAGGAGAGGTTCAAATCATAGAATGTGAGAGTGTCAGTCCTCTTGTACTTAAGTCGGCATTGGGCATTTTGTATTAAATTCGGATGCAAGTTCTGTGTTTCATCGTCAATACGAAAGTCCAAGGGATACAGTAAACCTGAAGTGAAGCATCGGAATCGAAAACTGGACTCACAGGAGAGATGCAAATTATAGAACGTGAAAATGTCAGTCCTCTAGTACTTAAATCGGCATGGGCCTTTTGAATTTAATTCCGATGCAATTTCCTTGTTTCATCGTCAATAAGAAGGTGCAAGTATACAGTAAACCTGAAGTGAAGCATCGGAATCTAAAACTAGACCCACAGGAGAGGTTCAAATCATAGAAAGTGACAGTCTCAGTCCTTTTGTACTTAAGTCATCATTGTGCCTTTTGAATTTAATTCCAATGCAATATCTGTGCTTCATCGTCAAAAAGAAGGTCCAACGGATACATTAAACCTGAAGTGAAGCATCAGAATCTAAAACTGGACTTACAGGAGAGGTTCAAATAATAGAAAGTTAGAGTGTCAGTCCTCTTGTACTTAAGTCGGCATTGTGGCTTTTGAATTTAATTCCGATGCAATTCCTGTGTTTCATCGTCAATAAGAAGGTCCAAGGTATACTATAAACCTGAAGTGAAGCATCGGAATCTAAAACTGGACTCACATTAGAGGTTCAAATCATAGAATGTTAGAGTGTCAGCCCTCTTGTACTTAAGTCCGCATTGAGCCTTTTGTATTAAATTCGGATGCAATTTCTGTGTTTCATCGTCAATAAGAAGGTCAAAGGGATACAGTAAACCTGAAGTGAAGCATCGGAATCAAAAAGCCGGACTCACAGGAGAGGTTCAACTCATAGAAAGTTAGAGTGTCAGTCCTCTTGTACTTAACTCGGCATTGTGCATTTGAATTTAATTCCGATGCAACGTCTGTGCTTCATCGTCAATAAGAAGGTCCAAGGTACATAGTAAACCTGAAGTGAAGCATCGAGATCTAAAACTGGACTCACAGGAGAGGTTCAAATCAAAGAAAGTTAGATTATCAGCCCTCTTGTACTTAAGTCGGCATTGTGCATTTTGAATATAATTCCGATGCGATTTCTGTGTTTCATCGTCAATACGAAGGTCCAAGGTATACAGTAAACCTGAAGTGAACCATCGGAATCTATAACTGGACTCACAGGAGACGTTCAAATCATAGAAAGTGAGAGTGTCAGTCCTCTTGTACTTAAGTCGGCATTGTGACTTTTGTATTAAATTCGGATGCAATTTCTGTGTTTCATCGTCAATAAGAAGGTCCAAGGGATATAGTAAACCTGAAGTGAAGCATCGGAATCTAAAACTGGACTCACAGGAGAGGTTCAAATCATTGAAATTTAGAGTGTCAGTCCTCTTGTACTTAAGCCGGCTTTGTGCCTATTGTATTAAATTCGGGTGCAATTTCTGTGTTTCATCGTCAATAAGAAAGTCCAAGGGATACAGTAAACCTGAAGTGAAGCATCGGAATCTAAAACAGGACTCACAGGAGAGGTTCAAATCATAGAAAGTTAGAGTGTCAGTCCTCTTGTACTTAAGTTGGCATTGTGCCTTTTGTATTAAATTCGGATGCATTTTCTGTGTTTCATCGTCAATAAGAAGGTCCAAGGGATACAGTAAACCTGAAGTGAAGCATCGGAATCTAAAACTGGACTCATAGGAGTGGTTCGAAACATAGAAAGTTAGAGTGTCAGTTCTCTTGTACTTAAGACTGCATTGTGCCTCTTGAATGTAATTCCGATGCAATTTCTGTGTTACTTTGTTAATAAGAAGGTGCAAAGTATACAGTAAACCTAAAGTGAAGCATCGGAATCTAAAACTAGACCCACAGGAGAGGTTCAAATCATAGAAAGTGACAGTCTCAGTCCTTTTGTACTTAAGTCGGCATTGTGCCTTTTGTTTTGTTACGATGCAGTTTCTGTGCTTCATCGTATATAAGAAGGTCCATGGTATACAGTAAACCTGAAGTGTAACATCGGCATCTAAAACTGGAGTCACTGAAGAGGTTCAAATCATAGAAAGTTAAAGTGTCACTCCTCTTGTACTTAAGTCGGCATTGTGGCTTTTTAATTTAATTCGGATGCAATTCCTGTTTTTCATCGTCAATAAGAAGGTCCAAGGTATACAGTAAACCTGAAGTGAAGCATCTGATTCTAAAACTCGACTCACAGGAGAGGTTCAAATAATAGAAAGTTAGAGTGTCAATCCTCTTGTACTTAAGTCGGCATTGTGCCTTTTGAATTTAATTCCAATGCAATATTTGTGCTTCATCGTCAAAAAGAAGGTCCAAAGGATACAGGAAACCTGAAGTGAAGCATCGGAATCTAAAACTGGACTCACATTAGAGGTTCAAATCACAGACAGTTAGAGTGTCAATCCACTTGTACTTAAGTCGGCATTGTGACTTTTGTGTTATATTCGGATGCAATTTCTGCGTTTCATCGTCAATAGGAAGGTCCAAAGGATACATTAAACCTGAAGTGAAGCATCAGAATCTAAAACTGGACTTACAGGAGAGGTTCAAATAATAGAAAGTTAGAGTGTCAGTCCTCTTGTACTTAAGTCGGCATTGTGCCTTTTGAATTTAATTCCGATGCAAGTTCTGTGCTTCATCGTCAAAAAGAAGGTCCAAGGTATTCTGTAAACCTGAAGTGAAGCATCGGAATCTAAAACTGGACTCACAGGAGAGGTTCAAATCATAGAAAGTTAGAGTGTCAGTCCTATTGCACTTAAGTCGCCATTGTGCCTTTTGTATTAATTTCGGATGCAATTTCTAAGTTTCATCGTCAATAAGAAGGTCCAAGGGATACAGTAAACCTGAAGTGAAGCATCGGAATCTAAAGCTGGACTCCCAGGAGAGGCTCAACTCATAGAAAGTTAGAGTGTCAGTCCTCTTGTACTTAACTCGGCATTGTGCATTTGAATTTAATTCCGATGCAATTTCTGTGCTTCATCGTCAATAAGAAGGTCCAAGGTACATAGTAAACCTGAAGTGAAGCATCGGAATCTAAAACTGGACTCACAGGAGTGGTTCAAATCAAAGAAAGTTAGATTATCAGCTCTCTTGTACTTAAGTCGGCATTGTGCCTTTTGAATTTAATTCCGATGGAATTTCTGTGTTTCATCGTCAATACGATGGTCCAAGGTATACAGTAAACCTGAAGTGAACCATCGGAATCTATAACTGGACTCAAAGGAGTGGTTCAAATCATAGAAAGTGAGAGTGTCAGTCCTCATGTACTTAAGTCGGCATTGTGACTTTTGTATTAAATTCGGATGCAATTTCTGTGTTTCATCGTCAATAAGAAGGTCCAAGGGATACAGTAAACCTGAAGTGAAGCATCGGAATCTAAAACTGGACTCACAGGAGAGGTTCAAATCATTGAAAGTTAGAGTGTCAGTCCTCTTGTACTTAAGCCGGCATTGTGCCTTTTGTATTAAATTCGGCGCAATTTCTGTGTTTCATCGTCAATAAGAAAGTCCAACGGATACAGTACACCTGAAGTGAAGCATCGGAATCTAAAACAGGACTCACAGGAGCGGTTCAAATCATAGAAAGTTAGAGTGTCAGTCCTCTTGTACTTAAGTCGGCATTGTGCCTTTTGTATTAAATTCGGATGCAATTTCTGTGTTACATCGTCAATAAGAAAGTCCAAGGGATACAGTAAACCTGAAGTGAAGCATCGGAATCTAAAACTGGACTCACAGGAGAGGTTTAAATCATAGAAAGTTAGAGTGTCAGTCCTCTTGTACTTAAGTCGGCATATGTGCTTTTTGTATTAAATTCGGCTGCAAATTCTGTGTTTCATCGTCAATAAGAAGGTTCAAGGTATACAGTAAACCTGAAGTGAAGCATCAGAATCTAAAACTGGACTCATAGGAGAGGTTCGAATCATAGAAACTTAGAGTGTCAGTCCTCTTGAACTTAAGACTGCATTGTGCCTTATGAATTTAATTCCGATGCCATTTCTGTGTTTCATCGTCTATAAGAAGGTGCAAAGTATGCAGTAAACCTGAAGTGAAGCATCGGAATCTGAAACTGGACTCACCGGAGGGGTTCAAATCATAGAAAGTGAGAGTGTCAGTCCTCTTGCACTTAAGTCGGCATTGTGCCTTTTGTATTAAATTTGGATGCAATTTCTGTGTTTCATCGTCAATACGAATGTCCAAGGGATACAGTGAACATGAAGTGAAGCATCGGAATCGAAAACTGGAATCACAGGAGAGGTTCAAATTATAGAATGTGAGATTGTCAGTCCTCTTGTACTTAAGTCGGCATGGGCCTTTTGAATTTAATTCCGATGCAATTTCTGAGTTTCATCGTAAATAAGAAGGTGCAAGGTATACAGTAAACCTGAAGTGAAGCATCGGAATCTAAAACTAGACTCACAGGAGAGGTTCAAAGCAAAGAAAGTTAGAGTCTCAGTCCCCTTGTACTTAAGTCGGCATTGAGCCTTTGGAATTTAAATCCGATGCAATTTCTGTGCTTCAGCGTCAATAAGAAGGTCCATGGTATACAGTAAACCTGAAGTGTAACATTTACATCTAAAACTGGACTCACAGGAGAGGTTCAAATCATAGAAAGTTTGAGTGTAACTCCTCTTGTACTTAAGTCGGCATTGTGGCTTTTTAATTTAATTCCGATGCAATTTCTGTTTTTCATCGTCAATAAGAAGGTCCAAGGTATACAGTAAACCTGAAATGAAGCATCGGAATCTAAAACTCGTCCCACAGGAGAGGTTCAAATCATTGAAAGTTAGAGTGCCAGTCCTCTAGTACTTAACTCGGCATTGTGCATTTGAATTTAATTCCGATGTAATTTCTGTGCTTCAACGTCAATAAGAAGGTCCAAGGTATACAGTAAGCCTGAAGTGAAGCATCGGAATCTAAAACTGGACTCACAGGAGAGGTTCAAATCATAGAAAGTTAGAGTATCAGCCCTCTTGTACTTAAGTCGGCATTGCGCCTTTTGAATTTAATTCCGGTGCAATTTCTGTGCTTCATCGTCAATACGAAGGTCCAAGGTATACAGTAAACCTGAATATAAGCATCGGAATCTAAAACTGGACTCACAGGAGAGGTACAAATCATAGAATGTTAGAGAGTCAGTCCCCTTGTACTTAAGTCGGAATTGTGATTTTTGTATTTAATTCGGATGCAATTTCCGTGTTTCATCGTCAATATGAAGGTCCAAGGGATACAGTAAACCTGAAGTGAAGCTTCGGAATCAAAAACTGGTCTCACAGGAGAGGTTCAAATCATAGAAAGTTAGAGAGTCAGTCCTCTTGTACTTAATTGGGCATTCTGTCTTTTGTATTAAATTCGGATGCAATTTCTGTGTTTCATCGTCAATAAGAAGGTCCAAGGGATACAGTAAACCTGAAGTGAAGCATCGGAATCTAAAACTGGACTCATAGGAGTGGTTCGAAACATAAAAAGTTAGAGTGTCAGTTCTCTTGTACTTAAGATTGCATTGTGCCTTTTGAATTTAATTCCGATGCAATTTCTGTGTTTCTTCGTCAATAAGAAGGAGCAAAGTATACAGTAAACCTGAAGTGAAGCATCGGAATCTAAAACTGGACTCACAGGAGAGGTTCAAATCATAGAATGTGAGAGTGTCAGTCCTCTTGTACTTAAGTCGGCATTGGGCATTTTGTATTAAATTCGGATGCAAGTTCTGTGTTTCATCGTCAATACGAAAGTCCAAGGGATACAGTAAACCTGAAGTGAAGCATCGGAATCGAAAACTGGACTCACAGGAGAGATGCAAATTATAGAACGTGAAAATGTCAGTCCTCTAGTACTTAAATCGGCATGGGCCTTTTGAATTTAATTCCGATGCAATTTCCTTGTTTCATCGTCAATAAGAAGGTGCAAGTATACAGTAAACCTTAAGTGAAGCATCGGAATCTAAAACTAGACCCACAGGAGAGGTTCAAATCATAGAAAGTGACAGTCTCAGTCCTTTTGTACTTAAGTCATCATTGTGCCTTTTGAATTTAATTCCAATGCAATATCTGTGCTTCATCGTCAAAAAGAAGGTCCAACGGATACATTAAACCTGAAGTGAAGCATCAGAATCTAAAACTGGACTTACAGGAGAGGTTCAAATAATAGAAAGTTAGAGTGTCAGTCCTCTTGTACTTAAGTCGGCATTGTGGCTTTTGAATTTAATTCCGATGCAATTCCTGTGTTTCATCGTCAATAAGAAGGTCCAAGGTATACTATAAACCTGAAGTGAAGCATCGGAATCTAAAACTGGACTCACATTAGAGGTTCAAATCATAGAATGTTAGAGTGTCAGCCCTCTTGTACTTAAGTCCGCATTGAGCCTTTTGTATTAAATTCGGATGCAATTTCTGTGTTTCATCGTCAATAAGAAGGTCAAAGGGATACAGTAAACCTGAAGTGAAGCATCGGAATCAAAAAGCCGGACTCACAGGAGAGGTTCAACTCATAGAAAGTTAGAGTGTCAGTCCTCTTGTACTTAACTCGGCATTGTGCATTTGAATTTAATTCCGATGCAACGTCTGTGCTTCATCGTCAATAAGAAGGTCCAAGGTACATAGTAAACCTGAAGTGAAGCATCGAGATCTAAAACTGGACTCACAGGAGAGGTTCAAATCAAAGAAAGTTAGATTATCAGCCCTCTTGTACTTAAGTCGGCATTGTGCATTTTGAATATAATTCCGATGCGATTTCTGTGTTTCATCGTCAATACGAAGGTCCAAGGTATACAGTAAACCTGAAGTGAACCATCGGAATCTATAACTGGACTCACAGGAGACGTTCAAATCATAGAAAGTGAGAGTGTCAGTCCTCTTGTACTTAAGTCGGCATTGTGACTTTTGTATTAAATTCGGATGCAATTTCTGTGTTTCATCGTCAATAAGAAGGTCCAAGGGATATAGTAAACCTGAAGTGAAGCATCGGAATCTAAAACTGGACTCACAGGAGAGGTTCAAATCATTGAAATTTAGAGTGTCAGTCCTCTTGTACTTAAGCCGGCTTTGTGCCTATTGTATTAAATTCGGGTGCAATTTCTGTGTTTCATCGTCAATAAGAAAGTCCAAGGGATACAGTAAACCTGAAGTGAAGCATCGGAATCTAAAACAGGACTCACAGGAGAGGTTCAAATCATAGAAAGTTAGAGTGTCAGTCCTCTTGTACTTAAGTTGGCATTGTGCCTTTTGTATTAAATTCGGATGCATTTTCTGTGTTTCATCGTCAATAAGAAGGTCCAAGGGATACAGTAAACCTGAAGTGAAGCATCGGAATCTAAAACTTGACTCATAGGAGTGGTTCGAAACATAGAAAGTTAGAGTGTCAGTTCTCTTGTACTTAAGACTGCATTGTGCCTCTTGAATGTAATTCCGATGCAATTTCTGTGTTACTTTGTTAATAAGAAGGTGCAAAGTATACAGTAAACCTAAAGTGAAGCATCGGAATCTAAAACTAGACCCACAGGAGAGGTTCAAATCATAGAAAGTGACAGTCTCAGTCCTTTTGTACTTAAGTCGGCATTGTGCCTTTTGTTTTGTTCCGATGCAGTTTCTGTGCTTCATCGTATATAAGAAGGTCCATGGTATACAGTAAACCTGAAGTGTAACATCGGCATCTAAAACTGGAGTCACTGAAGAGGTTCAAATCATAGAAAGTTAAAGTGTCACTCCTCTTGTACTTAAGTCGGCATTGTGGCTTTTTAATTTAATTCGGATGCAATTCCTGTTTTTCATCGTCAATAAGAAGGTCCAAGGTATACAGTAAACCTGAAGTGAAGCATCTGATTCTAAAACTCGACTCACAGGAGAGGTTCAAATAATAGAAAGTTAGAGTGTCAATCCTCTTGTACTTAAGTCGGCATTGTGCCTTTTGAATTTAATTCCAATGCAATATTTGTGCTTCATCGTCAAAAAGAAGGTCCAAAGGATACAGGAAACCTGAAGTGAAGCATCGGAATCTAAAACTGGACTCACATTAGAGGTTCAAATCACAGACAGTTAGAGTGTCAATCCACTTGTACTTAAGTCGGCATTGTGACTTTTGTGTTATATTCGGATGCAATTTCTGCGTTTCATCGTCAATAGGAAGGTCCAAAGGATACATTAAACCTGAAGTGAAGCATCAGAATCTAAAACTGGACTTACAGGAGAGGTTCAAATAATAGAAAGTTAGAGTGTCAGTCCTCTTGTACTTAAGTCGGCATTGTGCCTTTTGAATTTAATTCCGATGCAAGTTCTGTGCTTCATCGTCAAAAAGAAGGTCCAAGGTATTCTGTAAACCTGAAGTGAAGCATCGGAATCTAAAACTGGACTCACAGGAGAGGTTCAAATCATAGAAAGTTAGAGTGTCAGTCCTATTGTACTTAAGTCGCCATTGTGCCTTTTGTATTAAATTCGGATGCAATTTCTAAGTTTCATCGTCAATAAGAAGGTCCAAGGGATACAGTAAACCTGAAGTGAAGCATCGGAATCTAAAGCTGGACTCCCAGGAGAGGCTCAACTCATAGAAAGTTAGAGTGTCAGTCCTCTTGTACTTAACTCGGCATTGTGCATTTGAATTTAATTCCGATGCAATTTCTGTGCTTCATCGTCAATAAGAAGGTCCAAGGTACATAGTAAACCTGAAGTGAAGCATCGGAATCTAAAACTGGACTCACAGGAGTGGTTCAAATCAAAGAAAGTTAGATTATCAGCTCTCTTGTACTTAAGTCGGCATTGTGCCTTTTGAATTTAATTCCGATGGAATTTCTGTGTTTCATCGTCAATACGATGGTCCAAGGTATACAGTAAACCTGAAGTGAACCATCGGAATCTATAACTGGACTCAAAGGAGTGGTTCAAATCATAGAAAGTGAGAGTGTCAGTCCTCATGTACTTAAGTCGGCATTGTGACTTTTGTATTAAATTCGGATGCAATTTCTGTGTTTCATCGTCAATAAGAAGGTCCAAGGGATACAGTAAACCTGAAGTGAAGCATCGGAATCTAAAACTGGACTCACAGGAGAGGTTCAAATCATTGAAAGTTAGAGTGTCAGTCCTCTTGTACTTAAGCCGGCATTGTGCCTTTTGTATTAAATTCGGCGCAATTTCTGTGTTTCATCGTCAATAAGAAAGTCCAACGGATACAGTACACCTGAAGTGAAGCATCGGAATCTAAAACAGGACTCACAGGAGCGGTTCAAATCATAGAAAGTTAGAGTGTCAGTCCTCTTGTACTTAAGTCGGCATTGTGCCTTTTGTATTAAATTCGGATGCAATTTCTGTGTTTCATCGTCAATAAGAAGGTCCAAGGGACACAGTAAACCTGAAGTGAAGCATCGGAATCTAAAACTGGACTCACAGGGGGGGTTCAAATCATAGAAAGTTCGAGTGTCAGTCCTCTTGTACTTAAGTCGGCATTGGGCCTTTTGTATTAAATTCGGATGCAATTTCTGTGTTTCATCGTCAATAAGGAGGTCCAAGGGATACAGTAAACCTGAAGTGAAGCATCGAAATCTAAAACTGGACTCACATGGGATGTTCAAATCATAGAAAGTGAGAGTGTCAGTCCCCTTGTACTTAAGTCGGCATTGTGCCTTTTGTATTTAATTCGGATACAATTTCTGTGTTTCATCGTCAATAAGAAGGTCCAAGGGATACAGTAAACCTGAAGTGAAGCATTGGAATCTAAAACTGGACTCACAGGAGAGGTTCAAATCATTGAAAGTTAGAGTGTCAGTCCTCTTGTACTTAAGCCGGCATTGTGCCTTTTGTATTAAATTCGGTGCAATTTCTGTGTTTCATCGTCAATAAGAAAGTCCAACGGATACAGTAAACCTGAAGTGAAGCATCGGAATCTAAAACAGGACTCACAGGAGCGGTTCAAATCATAGAAAGTTAGAGTGTCAGTCCTCTTGTACTTAAGTCGGCATTGTGCCTTTTGTATTAAATTCGGATGCAATTTCTGTGTTTCATCGACAATAAGAAGGTCCAAGGGATACAGTAAACCTGAAGTGTAGCATCGGAATCTAAAACTGGACTCATAGGAGAGGTTCAAATCATAGAAAGTTAGAGTGTCAGTCCTCTTGTACTTAAGTCGGCATTGTGCCTTTCGTATTAATTCCGGATGCAATTTCTGTGTTTCATCGTCAATAAGAAAGTCCAAGGGATACAGTAAACCTGAAGTGAAGCATCGGAATCTAAAACTGGACTCACAGGAGAGGTTCATATCATAGAAAGTTAGAGTGTCAGTCCTCTTGTACTTAAGTCGGCATATGTGCTTTTTGTATTAAATTCGGATGCAAATTCTGTGTTTCATCGTCAATAAGAAGGTTCAAGGTATACAGTAAACCTGAAGTGAAGCATCAGAATCTAAAACTGGACTCATAGGAGAGGTTCGAATCATAGAAACTTAGAGTGTCAGTCCTCTTGAACTTAAGACTGCATTGAGCCTTATGAATTTAATTCCGATGCCATTTCTGTGTTTCATCGTCAATAAGAAGGTGCAAAGTATGCAGTAAACCTGAAGTGAAGCATCGGAATCTGAAACTGGACGCACAGGAGGGGTTCAAATCATAGAAAGTGAGAGTGTCAGTCCTCTTGCACTTAAGTCGGCATTGTGCCTTTTGTATTAAATTTGGATGCAATTTCTGTGTTTCATCGTCAATACGAATTTCCAAGGGATACAGTGAACATGAAGTGAAGCATCGGAATCGAAAACTGGAATCACAGGAGAGGTTCAAATTATAGAATGTGAGATTGTCAGTCCTCTTGTACTTAAGTCGGCATGGGCCTTTTGAATTTAATTCCGATGCAATTTCTGAGTTTCATCGTAAATAAGAAGGTGCAAGGTATACAGTAAACCTGAGGTGAAGTATCGGAATCTAAAATTAGACTCACAGGAGAGGTTCAAATCATAGAAAGTTAGAGTGTAAGTCCTCTTGTACTTAAGTCGGCATTGTGCCTTTTGTATTAAATTCGGATGCAATTTCTGTGTTTCATCGTCAATACGAATGTCCAAGGGATACAGTGAACATGAAGTGAAGCATCGGAATCTAAAACTGGACTCACAGGAGAGGTTCAAATCATAGAAAGTTAGAGTGTCAGTCCTCTTGTACTTAAGTCGGCATTGTGCTTTTTGTATTAAATTCGGATGCAAATTCTGTGTTTCATCGTCAATACGAAGGTTCAAGGTATACAGTAAACCTGAAGTGAAGCATCGGAATCTAAAACTGGACTCACAGGAGAGGTTCAAATCATAGAATGTGAGAGTGTCAGTCCTCTTGTACTTAAGTCGGCATTGTGTCTTTTGTATTAAATTCGGATGCAATTTCTGTGTTTCATCGTCAATAAGAAGGTCCAAGGGATACAGTAAACCTGAAGTGAAGCATCAGAATCTAAAACTGGACTCATAGGAAAGGTTCGAATCATAGACAGTTAGAGTGTCAGTCCTCTTGAACTTAAGACTGCATTGTGCCTTTTGAATTTAATTCCAATGCCATTTCTGTGTTTCATCGTCAATAAGAAGGTTCAAGGTATACAGTAAACCTGAAGTGAAGCATCGGAATCTAAAACTGGACTCACAGGAGGGGTTCAAATCATAGAAAGTGAGCGTGTCAGTCCTCTTGCACTTAAGTCGGCATTGTGACTTTTGTATTAAATTCGGATGCAATTTCTGTGTTTCATCGTCAATAAGAAGGTCCAAGGGATACAGTAAACCTGAAGTGAAGCATCGGAATCTAAAACTGGACTCACAGGAGAGGTTCAAATCATTGAAAGTTAGAGTGTCAGTCCTCTTGTACTTAAGCCGGCATTGTGCCTTTTGTATTAAATTCGGTGCAATTTCTGTGTTTCATCGTCAATAAGAAAGTCCAACGGATACAGTACACCTGAAGTGAAGCATCGGAATCTAAAACAGGACTCACAGGAGCGGTTCAAATCATAGAAAGTTAGAGTGTCGGTCCTCTTGTACTTAAGTCGGCATTGTGCCTTTTGTATTAAATTCGGATGCAATTTCTGTGTTTCATCGTCAATAAGAAGGTCCAAGGGACAAAGTAAACCTGAAGTGAAGCATCGGAATCTAAAACTGGACTCACAGGGGGGGTTCAAATCATAGAAAGTTCGAGTGTCAGTCCTCTTGTACTTAAGTCGGCATTGGGCCTTTTGTATTAAATTCGGATGCAATTTCTGTGTTTCATCGTCAATAAGGAGGTCCAAGGGATACAGTAAACCTGAAGTGAAGCATCGAAATCTAAAACTTGACTCACATGGGATGTTCAAATCATAGAAAGTGAGAGTGTCAGTCCCCTTGTACTTAAGTCGGCATTGTGCCTTTTGTATTTAATTCGGATACAATTTCTGTGTTTCATCGTCAATAAGAAGGTCCAATGGATACAGTAAACCTGAAGTGAAGCATTGGAATCTAAAACTGGACTCACAGGAGAGGTTCAAATCATTGAAAGTTAGAGTGTCAGTCCTCTTGTACTTAAGCCGGCATTGTGCCTTTTGTATTAAATTCGGTGCAATTTCTGTGTTTCATCGTCAATAAGAAAGTCCAACGGATACAGTAAACCTGAAGTGATGCATCGGAATCTAAAACAGGACTCACAGGAGCGGTTCAAATCATAGAAAGTTAGAGTGTCAGTCCTCTTGTACTTAAGTCGGCATTGTGCCTTTTGTATTAAATTCGGATGCAATTTCTGTGTTTCATCGACAATAAGAAGGTCCAAGGGATACAGTAAACCTGAAGTGAAGCATCGGAATCTAAAACTGGACTCATAGGAGAGGTTCAAATCATAGAAAGTTAGAGTGTCAGTCCTCTTGTACTTAAGTCGGCATTGTGCCTTTTGTATTAAATTCGGATGCAATTTCTGTGTTTCATCGTCAATAAGAAAGTCCAAGGGATACAGTAAACCTGAAGTGAAGCATCGGAATCTAAAACTGGACTCACAGGAGAGGTTCAAATCATAGAAAGTTAGAGTGTCAGTCCTCTTGTACTTAAGTCGGCATATGTGCTTTTTGTATTAAATTCAGATGCAAATTCTGTGTTTCATCGTCAATAAGAAGGTTCAAGGTATACAGTAAACCTGAAGTGAAGCATCAGAATCTAAAACTGGACTCATAGGAGAGGTTCGAATCATAGAAACTAAGAGTGTCAGTCCTCTTGAACTTAAGACTGCATTGTGCCTTATGAATTTAATTCCGATGCCATTTCTGTGTTTCATCGTCTATAACAAGGTGCAAAGTATGCAGTAAACCTGAAGTGAAGCATCGGAATCTGAAACTGGACGCACAGGAGGGGTTCAAATCATAGAAAGTGAGAGTGTCAGTCCTCTTGCACTTAAGTCGGCATTGTGCCTTTTGTATTAAATTTGGATGCAATTTCTGTGTTTCATCGTCAATACGAATGTCCAAGGGATACAGTGAACATGAAGTGAAGCATCGGAATCGAAAACTGGAATCACAGGAGAGGTTCAAATTATAGAATGTGAGATTGTCAGTCGTCTTGTACTTAAGTCGGCATGGGCCTTTTGAATTTAATTCCGATGCAATTTCTGAGTTTCATCGTAAATAAGAAGGTGCAAGGTATACAGTAAACCTGAGGTGAAGCATCGGAATCTAAAACTAGACTCACAGGAGAGGTTCAAATCAAAGAAAGTTAGAGTGTCAGTCCTCTTGTACTTAAGTCGGCATTGTGCCTTTTGTATTAAATTCGGATGCAATTTCTGTGTTTCATCGTCAATACGAATGTCCAAGGGATACAGTGAACATGAAGTGAAGCATCGGAATCTAAAACTGGACTCACAGGAGAGGATCAAATCATAGAAAGTTAGAGTGTCAGTCCTCTTGTACTTAAGTCGGCATTGTGCTTTTTGTATTAAATTCGGATGAAAATTCTGTGTTTCATCGTCAATACGAAGGTTCAAGGTATACAGTAAACCTGAAGTGAAGCATCGGAATCTAAAACTGGACTCACAGGAGAGGTTCAAATCATAGAATGTGAGAGTGTCAGTCCTCTTGTACTTAAGTCGGCATTGTGTCTTTTGTATTAAATTCGGATGCAATTTCTGTGTTTCATCGTCAATAAGAAGGTCCAAGGGATACAGTAAACCTGAAGTGAAGCATCAGAATCTAAAACTGGACTCATAGGAAAGGTTCGAATCATAGACAGTTAGAGTGTCAGTCCTCTTGAACTTAAGACTGCATTGTGCCTTTTGAATTTAATTCCGATGCCATTTCTGTGTTTCATCGTCAATAAGAAGGTTCAAGGTATACAGTAAACCTGAAGTGAAGCATCGGAATCTAAAACTGGACTCACAGGAGGGGTTCAAATCATAGAAAGTGAGCGTGTCAGTCCTCTTGCACTTAAGTCGGCATTGTGCCTTTTGTATTAAATTCGGAGGCAATTTCTGTGTTTCATCGTCAATACGAATGTCCAAAGGATACAGTGAACATGAAGTGAAGCATCAGAATCGAAAACTGGACTCACAGGAGAGGTTCAAATTATAGAATGTGAGATTGTCAGTCCTCTTGTACTTAAGTCGGCATGGGCCTTTTGAATTTAATTCCGATGCAATTTCTGTGTTTCATCGTAAATAAGAAGGTGCAAGGTATACAGTAAACCTGAAGTGAAGCATCGGAATCTAAAACTAGACTCACAGGAGAAGTTCAAAGCAAAGAAAGTTAGAGTCTCAGTCCTCTTGTACTTAAGTCGGCATTGAGCCTTTGGAATTTAATTCCGATGCAATTTCTGTGCTTCAGCGTCAATAAGAAAGTCCATGGTATACAGTAAACCTGAAGTGTAACATTTACATCTAAAACTGGACTCACAGGAGAGGTTCAAATCATTGAAAGTTTGAGTGTAACTCCTCTTGTACTTAAGTCGGCATTGTGGCTTTTTAATTTAATTCCGATGCAATTTCTGTTTTTCATCGTCAATAAGAAGGTCCAAGGTATACAGTAAACCTGAAATGAAGCATCGGAATCTAAAACTGGACTCACAGGAGGGGTTCAAATCATAGAAAGTGAGCGTGTCAGTCCCCTTGTACTTAAGTCGGCATTGTGCCTTTTGTATTTAATTCGGATACAATTTCTGTGTTTCATCGTCAATAAGAAGGTCCAAGGGATACAGTAAACCTGAAGTGAAGCATTGGAATCTAAAACTGGACTCACAGGAGAGGTTCAAATCATTGAAAGTTAGAGTGTCAGTCCTCTTGTACTTAAGCCGGCATTGTGCCTTTTGTATTAAATTCGGTGCAATTTCTGTGTTACATCGTCAATAAGAAAGTCCAACGGATACAGTAAACCTGAAGTGAAGCATCGGAATCTAAAACAGGACTCACAGGAGCGGTTCAAATCATAGAAAGTTAGAGTGTCAGTCCTCTTGTACTTAAGTCGGCATTGTGCCTTTTGTATTAAATTCGGATGCAATTTCTGTGTTTCATCGACAATAAGAAGGTCCAAGGGATACAGTAAACCTGAAGTGAAGCATCGGAATCTAAAACTGGACTCATAGGAGAGGTTCAAATCATAGAAAGTTAGAGTGTCAGTCCTCTTGTACTTAAGTCGGCATTGTGCCTTTTGTATTAAATTCGGATGCAATTTCTGTGTTCCATCGTCAATAAGAAAGTCCAAGGGATACAGTAAACCTGAAGTGAAGCATCGGAATCTAAAACTGGACTCACAGGAGAGGTTCAAATCATAGAAAGTTAGAGTGTCAGTCCTCTTGTACTTAAGTCGGCATATGTGCTTTTTGTATTAAATTCGGATGCAAATTCTGTGTTTCATCGTCAATAAGAAGGTTCAAGGTATACAGTAAACCTGAAGTGAAGCATCAGAATCTAAAACTGGACTCATAGGAGAGGTTCGAATCATAGAAACTTAGAGAGTCAGTCCTCTTGAACTTAAGACTGCATTGTGCCTTATGAATTTAATTCCGATGCCATTTCTGTGTTTCATCGTCTATAACAAGGTGCAAAGTATGCAGTAAACCTGAAGTGAAGCATCGGAATCTGAAACTGGACGCACAGGAGGGGTTCAAATCATAGAAAGTGAGAGTGTCAGTCCTCTTGCACTTAAGTCGGCATTGTGCCTTTTGTATTAAATTTGGATGCAATTTCTGTGATTCATCGTCAATACGAATGTCCAAGGGATACAGTGAACATGAAGTGAAGCATCGGAATCGAAAACTGGAATCACAGGAGAGGTTCAAATTATAGAATGTGAGATTGTCAGTCCTCTTGTACTTAAGTCGGCATGGGCCTTTTGAATTTAATTCCGATGCAATTTCTGAGTTACATCGTAAATAAGAAGGTGCAAGGTATACAGTAAACCTGAGGTGAAGCATCGGAATCTAAAACTAGACTCACAGGAGAGGTTCAAATCAAAGAAAGTTAGAGTGTCAGTCCTCTTGTACTTAAGTCGGCATTGTGCCTTTTGTATTAAATTCGGATGCAATTTCTGTGTTTCATCGTCAATACGAATGTCCAAGGGATACAGTGAACATGAAGTGAAGCATCGGAATCTAAAACTGGACTCACAGGAGAGGATCAAATCATAGAAAGTTAGAGTGTCAGTCCTCTTGTACTTAAGTCGGCATTGTGCTTTTTGTATTAAATTCGGATGAAAATTCTGTGTTTCATCGTCAATACGAAGGTTCAAGGTATACAGTAAACCTGAAGTGAAGCATCGGAATCTAAAACTGGACTCACAGGAGAGGTTCAAATCATAGAATGTGAGAGTGTCAGTCCTCTTGTACTTAAGTCGGCATTGTGTCTTTTGTATTAAATTCGGATGCAATTTCTGTGTTTCATCGTCAATAAGAAGGTCCAAGGGATACAGTAAACCTGAAGTGAAGCATCAGAATCTAAAACTGGACTCATAGGAAAGGTTCGAATCATAGACAGTTAGAGTGTCAGTCCTCTTGAACTTAAGACTGCATTGTGCCTTTTGAATTTAATTCCGATGCCATTTCTGTGTTTCATCGTCAATAAGAAGGTTCAAGGTATACAGTAAACCTGAAGTGAAGCATCGGAATCTAAAACTGGACTCACAGGAGGGGTTCAAATCATAGAAAGTGAGCGTGTCAGTCCTCTTGCACTTAAGTTGGCATTGTGCCTTTTGTATTAAATTCGGATGCAATTTCTGTGTTTCATCGTCAATACGAATGTCCAAAGGATACAGTGAACATGAAGTGAAGCATCAGAATCGAAAACTGGACTCACAGGAGAGGTTCAAATTATAGAATGTGAGATTGTCAGTCCTCTTGTACTTAAGTCGGCATGGGCCTTTTGAATTTAATTCCGATGCAATTTCTGTGTTTCATCGTAAATAAGAAGGTGCAAGGTATACAGTAAACCTGAAGTGAAGCATCGGAATCTAAAACTAGACTCACAGGAGAAGTTCAAAGCAAAGAAAGTTAGAGTCTCAGTCCTCTTGTACTTAAGTCGGCATTGAGCCTTTGGAATTTAATTCCGTTGCAATTTCTGTGCTTCAGCGTCAATAAGAAAGTCCATGGTATACAGTAAACCTGAAGTGTAACATTTACATCTAAAACTGGACTCACAGGAGCGGTTCAAATCATTGAAAGTTTGAGTGTAACTCCTCTTGTACTTAAGTCGGCATTGTGGCTCTTTAATTTAATTCCGATGCAATTTCTGTTTTTCATCGTCAATAAGAAGGTCCAAGGTATACAGTAAACCTGAAATGAAGCATCGGAATCTAAAACTCGTCTCACAGGAGAGGTTCAAATCATTGAAAGTTAGAGTGCCAGTCCTCTAGTACTTAACTCGGCATTGTGCATTTGAATTTAATTCCGATGTAATTTCTGTGCTTCAACGTCAATAAGAATGTCCAAGGTATACAGTAAGCCTGAAGTGAAGCATCGGAATCTAAAACTGGACTCACAGGAGAGGTTCAAATCATAGAAAGTTAGAGTATCAGCCCTCTTGTACTTAGGTCGGCATTGCGCCTTTTGAATTTAATTCCGATGCAATTTCTGTGCTTCATCGTCAATACGAAGGTCCAAGGTATACAGTAAACCTGAATATAAGCATCGGAATCTAAAACTGGACTCACAGGAGAGGTACAAATCATAGAATGTTAGAGTGTCAGTCCCCTTGTACTTAAGTCGGAATTGTGATTTTTGTATTTAATTCGGATGCATTTTCCGTGTTTCATCGTCAATATGAAGTTCCAAGGGATACAGTAAACCTGAAGTGAAGCTTCGGAATCTAAAACTGGTCTCACAGGAGAGGTTCAAATCATAGAAAGTTAGAGTGTCAGTCCTCTTGTACTTAATTGGGCATTCTGTCTTTTGTATTAAATTCGGATGCAATTTCTGTGTTTCATCGTCAATAAGAAGGTCCAAGGGATACAGTAAACCTGAAGTGAAGCATCGGAATCTAAAACTGGACTCATAGGAGTGGTTCGAAACAAGAAAAGTTAGAGTGTCAGTTCTCTTGTACTTAAGATTGCATTGTGCCTTTTGAATTTAATTCCGATGCAATTTCTGTGTTTCTTCGTCAATAAGAAGGAGCAAAGTATACAGTAAACCTGAAGTGAAGCATCGGAATCTAAAACTGGACTCACAGGAGAGGTTCAAATCATAGAATGTGAGAGTGTCAGTCCTCTTGTACTTAAGTCGGCATTGGGCATTTTGTATTAAATTCGGATGCTAGTTCTGTGTTTCATCGTCAATACGAAAGTCCAAGGGATACAGTAAACCTGAAGTGAAGCATCGGAATCGAAAACTGGACTCACAGGAGAGATGCAAATTATAGAACGTGAAAATGTCAGTCCTCTTGTACTTAAATCGGCATGGGCCTTTTGAATTTAATTCCGATGCAATTTCTGTGTTTCATCGTCAATAAGAAGGTGCAAGTATACAGTAAACCTGAAGTGAAGCATCGGAATCTAAAACTAGACCCACGGGAGAGGTTCAAATCATAGAAAGTGACAGTCTCAATCCTTTTGTACTTAAGTCATCATTGTGCCTTTTGAATTTAATTCCAATGCAATATCTGCGCTTCATCGTCAAAAAGAAGGTCCAACGGATACATTAAACCTGAAGTGAAGCATCAGAATCTAAAACTGGACTTACAGGAGAGGTTCAAATAATAGAAAGTTAGAGTGTCAGTCCTCTTGTACTTAAGTCGGCATTGTGGCTTTTGAATTTAATTCCGATGCAATTCCTGTGTTTCATCGTCAATAAGAAGGTCCAAGGTATACTATAAACCTGAAGTGAAGCATCGAGATCTAAAACTGGACTCACAGGAGAGGTTCAAATCAAAGAAAGTTAGATTATCAGCCCTCTTGTACTTAAGTCGGCATTGTGCATTTTGAATATAATTCCGATGCGATTTCTGTGTTTCATCGTCAATACGAAGGTCCAAGGTATACAGTAAACCTGAAGTGAACCATCGGAATCTATAACTGGACTCACAGGAGAGGTTCAAATCATAGAAAGTGAGAGTGTCAGTCCTCTTGTACTTAAGTCGGCATTGTGACTTTTGTATTAAATTCGGATGCAATTTCTGTGTTTCATCGTCAATAAGAAGGTCCAAGGGATACAGTAAAACTGAAGTGAAGCATCGGAATCTAAAACTGGACTCACAGGAGAGGTTCAAATCATTGAAAGTTAGAGTGTCAGTCCTCTTGTACTTAAGCCGGCATTGTGCCTTTTGTATTAAATTCGGGTGCAATTTCTGTGTTTCATCGTCAATAAGAAAGTCCAAGTGATACAGTAAACCTGAAGTGAAGCATCGGAATCTAAAACAGGACTCACAGGAGAGGTTCAAATCATAGAAAGTTAGAGTGTCAGTCCTCTTGTACTTAAGTTGGCATTGTGCCTTTTGTATTAAATTCGGATGCATTTTCTGTGTTTCATCGTCAATAAGAAGGTCCAAGGGATACAGTAAACCTGAAGTGAAGCATCGGAATCTAAAACTGGACTCATAGGAGTGGTTCGAAACATAGAAAGTTAGAGTGTCAGTTCTCTTGTACTTAAGACTGCATTGTGCCTCTTGAATGTAATTCCGATGCAATTTCTGTGTTTCTTTGTTAATAAGAAGGTGCAAAGTATACAGTAAACCTAAAGTGAAGCATCGGAATCTATAACTAGACCCACAGGAGAGGTTCAAATCATAGAAAGTGACAGTCTCAGTCCTTTTGTACTTAAGTCGGCATTGTGCCTTTTGTTTTGTTCCGATGCAGTTTCTGTGCTTCATCGTATATAAGAAGGTCCATGGTATACAGTAAACCTGAAGTGTAACATCGGCATCTAAAACTGGAGTCACTGAAGAGGTTTAAATCATAGAAAGTTAAAGTGTCACTCCTCTTGTACTTAAGTCGGCATTGTGGCTTTTTAATTTAATTCGGATGCAATTCCTGTTTTTCATCGTCAATAAGAAGGTCCAAGGTATACAGTAAACCTGAAGTGAAGCATCTGATTCTAAAACTCGACTCACAGGAGAGGTTCAAATAATAGAAAGTTAGAGCGTCAATCCTCTTGTACTTAAGTCGGCATTGTGCCTTTTGAATTTAATTCCAATGCAATATTTGTGCTTCATCGTCAAAAAGAAGGTCCAAGGGATACAGGAAACCTGAAGTGAAGCATCGGAATCTAAAACTGGACTCACATTAGAGGTTCAAATCACAGACAGTTAGAGTGTCAATCCACTTGTACTTAAGTCGGCATTGTGACTTTTGTGTTATATTCGGATGCAATTTCTGCGTTTCATCGTCAATAGGAAGGTCCAAAGGATACATTAAACCTGAAGTGAAGCATCAGAATCTAAAACTGGACTTACAGGAGAGGTTCAAATAATAGAAAGTTAGAGTGTCAGTCCTCTTGTACTTAAGTCGGCATTGTGCCTTTTGAATTTAATTCCGATGCAAGTTCTGTGCTTCATCGGCAAAAAGAAGGTCCAAGGTATTCTGTAAACCTGAAGTGAAGCATCGGAATCTAAAACTGGACTCACATTAGAGGTTCAAATCATAGAAAGTTAGAGTGTCAGTCCTCTTGTACTTAAGTCGCCATTGTGCTCTTTGTATTAAATTCGGATGCAATTTCTAAGTTTCATCGTCAATAAGAAGGTCCAAGGGATACAGTAAACCTGAAGTGAAGCATCGGAATCTAAAGCTGGACTCCCAGGAGAGGCTCAACTCATAGAAAGTTAGAGTGTCAGTCCTCTTGTACTTAACTCGGCATTGTGCATTTGAATTTAATTCCGATGCAATTTCTGTGCTTCATCGTCAATAAGAAGGTCCAAGGTACATAGTAAACCTGAAGTGAAGCATCGGAATCTAAAACTGGACTCACAAAAGTGGTTCAAATCAAAGAAAGTTAGATTATCAGCCCTCTTGTACTTAAGTCGGCATTGTGCCTTTTGAATTTAATTCCGATGCAATTTCTGTGTTTCATCGTCAATACGATGGTCCAAGGTATACAGTAAACCTGAAGTGAACCATCGGAATCTGTAACTGGACTCACAGGAATGGTTCAAATCATAGAAAGTGAGAGTGTCAGTCCTCATGTACTTAAGTCGGCATTGTGACTTTTGTATTAAATTCGGATGCAATTTCTGTGTTTCATCGTCAATAAGAAGGTCCAAGGGACACAGTAAACCTGAAGTGAAGCATCGGAATCTAAAACTGGACTCACATGGGATGTTCAAATCATAGAAAGTGAGAGTGTCAGTCCCCTTGTACTTAAGTCGGCATTGTGCCTTTTGTATTTAATTCGGATACAATTTCTGTGTTTCATCGTCAATAAGAAGGTCCAAGGGATACAGTAAACCTGAAGTGTAGCATTGGAATCTAAAACTGGACTCACAGGAGAGGTTCAAATCATTGAAAGTTAGAGTGTCAGTCCTCTTGTACTTAAGCCAACATTGTGCCTTTTGTATTAAATTCGGTGCAATTTCTGTGTTTCATCGTCAATAAGAAAGTCCAACGGATACAGTAAACCTGAAGTGAAGCATCGGAATCTAAAACAGGACTCACAGGAGCGGTTCAAATCATAGAAAGTTAGAGTGTCAGTCCTCTTGTACTTAAGTCGGCATTGGGCCTTTTGTATTAAATTCGGATGCAATTTCTGTGTTTCATCGTCAATAAGGAGGTCCAAGGGATACAGTAAACCTGAAGTGAAGCATCGAAATCTAAAACTGGACTCACATGGGATGTTCAAATCATAGAAAGTGAGAGTGTCAGTCCCCTTGTACTTAAGTCGGCATTGTGCCTTTTGTATTTAATTCGGATACAATTTCTGTGTTTCATCGTCAATAAGAAGGTCCAAGGGATACAGTAAACCTGAAGTGTAGCATTGGAATCTAAAACTGGACTCACAGGAGAGGTTCAAATCATTGAAAGTTAGAGTGTCAGTCCTCTTGTACTTAAGCCAACATTGTGCCTTTTGTATTAAATTCGGTGCAATTTCTGTGTTTCATCGTCAATAAGAAAGTCCAACGGATACAGTAAACCTGAAGTGAAGCATCGGAATCTAAAACAGGACTCACAGGAGCGGTTCAAATCATAGAAAGTTAGAGTGTCAGTCCTCTTGTACTTAAGTCGGCATTGTGCCTTTTGTATTAAATTCGGATGCAATTTCTGTGTTTCATCGTCAATAAGAAGGTCCAAGGGACACAGTAATCCTGAAGTGAACCATCGGAATCTAAAACTGGACTCACAGGGGGGGTTCAAATCATGGAAGGTTAGAGTGTCAGTCCTCTTGTACTTAAGTCGGCATTGGGCCTTTTGTATTAAATTCGGATGCTATTTCTGTGTTTCATCGTCAATAAGGAGGTCCAAGGGATACAGTAAACCTGAAGTGAAGCATCGGAATCTAAAACTGGATTCACAGGAGAGGTTCAAATCATAGAAAGTGAGAGTGTCAGTCCCCTTGTACTTAAGTCGGCATTGTGCCTTTTGTATTTAATTCGTATACAATTTCTGTGTTTCATCGTCAATAAGAAGGTCCTAGGGATACAGTAAACCTGAAGTGAAGCATCGGAATCTAAAACTGGACTCGCAGGAGGGGTTCAAATCATAGAAAGTGAGAGTGTCAGTTCTCTTGTACTTAAGTCGGCATTGTGTCTTTTGTATTAAATTCGGATGCAATTTCTGTGTTTCATCGTCAATAAGAAGGTCCAAGGGACACAGTAATCCTGAAGTGAAGCATCGGAATCTAAAACTGGACTCACAGGGGGGGTTCAAATCATGGAAGGTTAGAGTGTCAGTCCTCTTGTACTTAAGTCGGCATTGGGCCTTTTGTATTAAATTCGGATGCTATTTCTGTGTTTCATCGTCAATAAGAAGGTCCAAGGGACACAGTAATCCTGAAGTGAAGCATCGGAATCTAAAACTGGACTCGCAGGAGGGGTTCAAATCATTGAAAGTTAGAGTGTCAGTCCTCTTGTACTTAAGCCGACATTGTGCCTTTTGTATTAAATTCGGTGCAATTTCTGTGTTTCATCGTCAATAAGAAAGTCCAACGGATACAGTAAACCTGAAGTGAAGCATCGGAATCTAAAACTGGACTCACAGGAGAGGTTCAAATCATAGAAAGTGAGAGTGTCAGTCCCCTTGTACTTAAGTCGGCATTGTGCCTTTTGTATTTAATTCGTATACAATTTCTGTGTTTCATCGTCAATAAGAAGGTCCAAGGGATACAGTAAACCTGAAGTGAAGCATTGGAATCTAAAACTGGACTCACAGGAGAGAATCAAATCATAGAAAGTTAGAGTGTCAGTCCTCTTGTACTTATGTCGGCATCGTGCCTTTTGTATTAAATTCGGATGCAATTTCTGTGTTACATCGTCAATAAGAAGGTCCAAGGGATACAGTAAACCTGAAGTGAAGCATCGGAATCTAAAACTGGACTCATAGGAGTGGTTCGAAACATAGAAAGTTAGAGTGTCAGTTCTCTTGTACTTAAGACTGCATTGTGCTTTTTGAATGTAATTCCGATGCAATATCTGTGTTTCTTCGTCAATAAGAAGGTGCAAAGTATACAGTAAACCTGAAGTGAAGCATCGGAATCTAAAACTGGACTCACAGAAGAGGTTCAAATCATAGAAAGTGAGAGTGTCAGTCCTCTTGTACTAAAGTCGGCATTGGGCATTTTGTATTAAATTCGGATGCAAGTTCTGTGTTTCATCGTCAATACGAAAGCCCAAGGGATACAGTAAACCTGAAGTGAAGCATCGGAATCGAAAACTGGACTCACAGGAGAGGTGCAAATTATAGAAAGTGAGAATGTCAGTCCTCTTGTACTTCAATCGGCATGGGCCTTTTGAATTTAATTCCGATGCAATTTCTGTGTTTCATCGTCAATAAGAAGGTGCTAGGTATACAGTAAACCTGAAGTGAAGCATCGGAATCTAATACTAGACCCACAGGAGAGGTTCAAATCATAGAAAGTGACAGTCTCAGTCCTTTTGTACTTAAGTCGGCATTGTGCCTTTTGATTAAATTGCGATGCAGTTTCTGTGCTTCATCGTCTATAAGAAGGTTCATGGTATACAGTAAACCTGAAGTGTAATATCGGCATCTAAAACTGGACTCACTGAAGAGGTTCAAATCACAGAAAGTTAAAGTGTCACTCCTCTTGTACTTAAGTCGGCATTGTGGCTTTTTAATTTAATTCCGATGCAATTCCTGTTTCTCATCGTCTCTAAGAAGGTCCAAGGTATACAGTAAACCTGAAGTGAAGCATTTGAATCTAAAACTCGACTCACAGGAGAGGTTCAAATAATAGAAAGTTAGAGCGTCAATCCTCTTGTACTTAAGTCGGCATTGTGCCTTTTGAATTTAATTCCAATGCAATATTTGTGCTTCATCGTCAAAAAGAAGGTCCAAGGGATACAGTAAACATGAAGTTAAGCATCGGAATCTAAAACTGGACTCACTTTAGAGGTTCAAATCATAGAAAGTTAGAGTGTCAATCCACTTGTACTTAAGTCGGCATTGTGACTTTTGTGTTACATTCGGATGCAATTTCTGTGTTTCATCGTCAATAGGAAGGTCCAACGGATACACTAAACCTGAAGTGAAGCATCAGAATCTAAAACTGGACTTACAGGAGAGGTTCAATTAATAGAAAGTTAGAGTGTCAGTCCTCTTGTACTTAAGTCGGCTTTGTGCTTTTTGAATTTAATTCCGATGCAATTCCTGTGCTTCATCGTCAAAAAGGAGGTCAAAGGTATACTGTAAACCTGAAGTGAAGCATCGGAATCTAAAACTGGACTCACATTAGAGGTTCAAATCATAGAAAGTTAGAGTGTCAGTCCTCTTGTACTTAAGTCGGCATTGTGTCTTTTGTATTAAATTCGGATGCAATTTCTGTGTTTCATCGTCAATAAGAAGGTCAAAGGGATACAGTAAACCTAAAGTGAAGCATCGGAATCTAAAGCTGGACTCACAGGAGAGGTTCAACTCATAGAAAGTTAGAGTGTCAGTCCTCTTGTACTTAACTCGGCATTGTGCATTTGAATTTAATTCCGATGCAATTTCTGTGCTTCATCGTCAATAAGAATGTCCAAGGTACATAGTAAACCTGAAGTGAAGCATCGGAATCTAAAGCTGGACTCACAGGAGAGGTTCAAATCAAAGAAAGTTAGATTATCAGCCCTCTTGTACTTAAGTCGGCATTCTGCCTTTTGAATTTAATTCCGATGCAATTTCTGTGTTTCATCGTCAATACGAAGGTCCAAGGTATACAGTAAACCTGAAGTGAACCATCGGAATCTATAACTGGACTCACAGGAGAGGTTCAAATCATAGAAAGTGAGAGTGTCAGTCCTCTTGTACTTAAGTCGGCATTGTGACTTTTGTATTAAATTAGGATGCAATTTCTGTGTTTCATCGTCAATAAGAAGGTCCAAGGGATACAGTAAACCTGAAGTGAAGCATCGGAATCTAAAACTGGACTCACAGGAGAGGTTCAAATCATTGAAAGTTAGAGTGTCAGTCTCCTTGTACTTAAGCCGGCATTGTGCTTTTTGTATTAAATTCTTGTGCAATTTCTGTGTTTCATCGTCAATAAGAAAGTGCAAGGGATACAGTAAACCTGAAGTGAAGCATGGGAATCTAAGACTCGACTCACAGGAGAGGTTCAAATCATTGAAAGTTAGAGTGTCAATCCTCTTGTACTTAAGTCGGCATTGTGCCTTTTGTATTAAATTCGGATGCAATTTCTGTGTTTCATCGTCATTAAGAAGGTCCAAGGGATACATTAAACCTGAAGTGAAGCATCGGAATCTAAAACTGGACTCACAGGAGAGATTCAAATAATAGAAAGTTAGAGTGTCAGGCCTCTTGTTCTTAAGTCGGCGTTGTGCCTTTTGAATTTAATTCCGATGTAATTTCTGTGCTTCATCGTCAAAAAGAAAGGCTAACTGATACAGTAAACATAAAGTGAAGCATCGGAATCTAAAACTGGACTCACATTAGAGGTTCAAATCATAGAAAGTTAGAGTGTCAATCCACTTGTACTTAAGGCGGCATTGTGACTTTTGTGTTACATTCGGATGCAATTTCTGTGTTTCATCGTCAATAGGAAGGTCCAACGGATACATTAAACCTGAAGTGAAGCATCAGAATCTAAAACTGGACTTACAGGAGAGGTTCAAATAATAGAAAGTTAGAGTGTCAGTCCTCTTGCACTTAAGTCGGCATTGTGCCTTTTGAATTTAATTCCGATGCAATTTCTGTGCTTCATCGTCAAAAAGGAGGTCAAAGGTATACTGTAAACCTGAAGTGAAGCATCGGAATCTAAAACTGGACTCAGATTAGAGGTTCAAATCATAGAAAGTTAGAGTGTCAGTCCTCTTGTACTTAAGTCGGCATTGTGTCTTTTGTATTAAATTCGGATGCAATTTCTGTGTTTCATCGTCAATAAGAAGGTCAAAGGGATACAGTAAACCTGAAGTGAAGCATCGGAATCTAAAGCTGGACTCACAGGAGAGGTTCAACTCATAGAAAGTTAGAGTGTCAGTCCTCTTGTACTTAACTCGGCATTGTGCATTTGAATTTGATTCCGATGCAATTTCTGTGCTTCATCGTCAATAAGAAGGTCCAAAGTACATAGTAAACCTGAAGTGAAGCATCGGAATCTAAAAATGGACTCACAGGAGAGGTTCAAATCAAGGAAAGTTAGATTATCAGCCCTCTTGTACTTAAGTCGGCATTCTGCCTTTTCAATTTAATTCCGATGCAATTTCTGTGTTTCTTCGTCAATACGAAGGTCCAAGGTATACAGTAAACCTGAAGTGAACCATCGGAATCTATAACTGGACTCACAGGAGAGGTTCAAATCATAGAAAGTGAGAGTGTCAGTCCTCTTGTACTTAAGTCGGCATTGTGACTTTTGTATTAAATTCGGATGCAATTTCTGTGTTTCATCGTCAATAAGAAGGTCCAAGGGATACAGTTAACCTGAAGTGAAGCATCGGAATCTAACACTGGACTCACAGGAGAGGTTCAAATCATTGAAAGTTAGAGTGTGAGTCCACTTGTACTTAAGCCGGCATTGTGCCTTTTGTATTAAATTCTTGTGCAATTTCTGTGTTTCATCGTCAATAAGAAAGTCCAAGGGATACAGTAAACCTGAAGTGAAGCATCGGAATCTAAAACTGGACTCACAGGAGAGGTTCAAATCATAGAAAGTGAGAGTGTCAGTCCCCTTGTACTTAAGTCGGCATTGTGCCTTTTGTATTTAATTCGGATACAATTTCTGTGTTTCATCGTCAATAAGAAGGTCCAAGGGACACAGTAAACCTGAATTAAGCATCGGAATCTAAAACTGGACTCAAAGGGGGGGGTTCAAATCATAGAAAGTTAGAGTGTCAGTCCTCTTGTACTTAAGTCGGCATTGGGCCTTTTTTATTAAATTCGGATGCAATTTCTGTGTTTCATCGTCAATAAGGAGGTCCAAGGGATACAGTAAACCTGAAGTGAAGCATCGGAATCTAAAACTGGACTCACAGGAGAGGTTCAAATCATAGAAAGTGAGAGTGTCAGTCCCCTTGTACTTAAGTCGGCATTGTGCCTTTTGTATTTAATTCGGATACAATTTCTGTGTTTCATCGTCAATAAGAAGGTCCAAGGGATACAGTAAACCTGAAGTGAAGCATCGGAAACTAAAACTGGACTCACAGGAGAGGTTCAAACCATAGAAAGTGAGAGTGTCAGTCCTCTTGTACTTAAGTCGGCATTGTGCATTTTGTATTAAATTCGGATGCAATTTCTGTGTTTCATCGTCAATAAGAAGGTGCAAGGTATACAGTAACCCTGAATTGAAGCATCGGAATCTATGACTCGACTCACAGGAGAGGTTCAAATCATTGAAAGTTAGAGTGTCAGTCCTCTTGTACTTAAGTCGCCATTGTGCCTTTTGTATTAAATTCGGATGCAATTTCTGTGTTTCATCGTCATTAAGAAGGTCCAAGGGATACATTAAACCTGAAGTGAAGCATCGGAAACTAAAACTGGACTCACAGGAGAGGTTCAAATAATAGAAAGTTAGAGTGTCAGGCCTCTTGTTCTTTAGTCGGCGTTGTGCCTTTTGAATTTAATTCCGATGTAATTTCTGTGCTTCATCGTCAAAAAGAAAGTCTAACTGATACAGTAAGCTTGAAGTGAAGCATCGGAATCTAAAACTGGACTCACATTAGATGTTCAAATCATAGAAAGTTAGTGTGTCAGTCCTCTTGTACTTAAGTCTGCATTGTGCCTTTTGTATTAAATTTGGATGGAATTTCTGTGTTTCATCGTCAATAAGAAGGTCAAAGGGATACAGTAAACCTGAAGTGAAACATCGGGATCGAAAGCTGGACTCACAGGAGAGGTTCAAATCATAGAAAGTTAGAGTGTCAGTCCTCTTGTACTTAAGTCGGCATTGTGCCTTTTGAATTTACTTCCGATGCAATTGCTGTGTTTCATCGTCAATAAGAAGGTCCAAGGTATACAGTAAACCTGAAGTGAACCATCGGAATCTAAAACTAGACTCACAGGAGCGGTTCAAATCATAGAAAGTTAGAGTGTCACTTCTCTTGAACTTAATTCGGCATAGTGCCTTTTGTATTAAATTCGGATGTAATTTCTGTGTTTCATCGTCAATAAGAAGGTCCAAGGGATACAGTAAACCTGAAGTGAACCATCGCAATGTAAAACTGGACTCACAGGAGAGGTTCAAATCATAGAAAGTGAGAGTCTCAGTCCTCTTGTACTTAAGCCGGCATTGTGCCTTTTGTATTAAATTCGGGTGCAATTTCTGTGTTTCATCGTCAATAAGAAAGTCCAAGGGATACAGTAAACCTGAAGCGAAGCATCGGAATCTAAAACTAGACTGACAGGAGAGGTTCTAATCATAGATATTTAGAGTGTCAGTCCTCTTGTCCTTAAGTCGGCATTGTGCCTTTTGTATTAAAATCGGATGCAATTTCTGTGTTTCATCGCCAATAAGAAGGTCCAAGGGATACAGTAAACCTGAAGTGAAGCATCGGAATCCAAAACTAGACTCACAGGAGAGGTTCAAATCATAGAAAGTTAGAATGTCACTTCTCTTGAACTTAAGTCGGCATTGTGCCTTTTGTATTAAATTCGGATGTAATTTCTGTGTTTCATCGTCAATAAGAAGGTCCAAGGGATACAGATAACCTGAAGTGAACCATCGGAATCTAAAACTGGATTCACAGGAGAGGTTCAAATCATAGAAAGTGAGAGTGTCAGTCCTCTTGTATTAAGTCGGCATTGTGCCTTGTGAATTTAATTCCGATGCTATCTCTGTGTTTCATAGTCAATGAGAAGGTGCAGAGTATACAGTAAACCTGAAGTGAAGTATCGGAATCTAAAACTGGACTCACAGGACAGGTTCAAATCATAGAAAGTAAGAGTGTCAGTCCTCTTGTACTTACGTCGGCATTGTGCCTTTTGTATTAAATTCGGATGCAATTTCTGTGTTTCATCGTCAATTCGAAGGTCCAAGGGATACAGTAAACCTGAAGTGAAGCATCGGAATCGAAAACTGGACTCACAGCAGAGGTTCAAATCATAGAAAGTGAGAGTGTCAGTCCTCTTGTACTTAAGTCGGCATTGTGCCTTTTGAATTTAATTCCGATGCAATTCCTGTATTTCATCGTCAATAAGAAGGTCCGTGGTATACAGTAAACCTAAAGTGTAACATCGGCATCTAAAACTGGATTCACAGGAGAGGTTCAAATCATAGAAAGTTAGAGTGTCAATCCTCTAGTACTTAAGTCGGCATTGTGCCTTTCGAATTTAATTCCGATGCAATTTCTGTTCTTAACCGTCAATACGAAGGTCCACGGTATACAGTAAACCTGAAGTTAAGCATCGGAATATAAAACTGGACTCACAGGAGAGGTTCAAATCATAGAAAGGTAGAGTGTCAGTCATCTTTTACTTAAGTCGGCATTGTGACTTTTGTATTAAATTCGGAGGCAATTTATGTGTTTCATCGTCAATATGAAGGTCCAAGGGATACAGTAAACCTGAAGTGAAGCTTCGGAATCTAAAACTGGTCTCACTGGAGAGGTTCAAATCATAGAAGGTTAGAGTGTCAGTCCTCTTGTACTTAAGTCGGCATTGTGCCTTTTGTATTAAATTCGGATGCAATTCCTGTGTTTCATCGTCAATAAGAAGGGTAAAGGGATACAGTAAAACTGAAGTGAAGCATCGGAATCTAAAGCTGGACTCACAGGAGAGGTTCCACACATAGAAAGTTAGAGTATCAGCCCTATTGTACTTAAGTCGGCATTGTGCCTTTTGAATTTAATTCCGATGCAATTTCTGTGTTTCATCGTCAATACGAAGGTCCAAGGTATACAGTAAACCTGAGGTGAACCATCGGAATCTATAACTGGACTCACAGGAGAGGTTCAAATCATGGAAAGTGATAGTGTCAGTCCTCTTGTACTTAAGTCGGCATTATGACTTTTGTATTAAATTCGGATGCAATTTCTGTGTTTCATCGTCAATAAGAAGGCCCAAGGGATACAGTAAGCCTGAAGTGAAGTATCGGAATCTAAAACTGGACTCACAGGAGAGGTTCAAATCATTGAAAGTTAGAGTGTCAGTCCTCTTGTACTTAAGCCGGCATTGTGCCTTTTGTATTAAATTCGGGTGCAATTTCTGTGTTTCATCGTCAATAAGAAAGTCCAAGGGATACAGTAAACCGGAAGTGAAGCATCGGAAACTAAAACAGGACTCACAGGAGAGGTTCAAATCATAGAAAGGTAGAGTGTCAGTCCTCTTGTACTTAAGTCGGTATTGTGCCTTTTGTATTAAATTCGGATGTAATTTCTGTGTTTCATCGTCAATAAGAAGGTCCAAGAGACACAGTAAACCTGAAGTGAAGCCTCAGAATCTAAAACTGGACTCACAGGGGAGGTTCAAATCATAGAAAGTTAGAGTGTCAGTCCTCTTGTACTTAAGTCGGCATTGGGTCTTTTGTATTAAATTCGGATGCAATTTCTGTGTTTCATCGTCAATAAGGAGGTCCAAGGAATACAGTAAACATGAAGTGAAGCATCGGAATCTAAAACTGGACTCACAGGAGAGGTTCAAATCATAGTAAGTGAGAGTGTCAGTCCCCTTGTACTTAAGTCGGCATTGTGCCTTTTGTATTTAATTCGGATACAATTTCTGTGTTTCATCGTCAATAAGAAGGTCCAAGGGATACAGGAAACCTGAAGTGAAGCATCGTATTCTAAAACTGGACTCGCCGGAGGGGTTCAAATCATAGAAAGTGAGAGTGTCAGTTCTCTTGTACTTAAGTCGGCATTGTGTCTTTTGTATTAAATTCGGATGCAATTTCTGTGTTTCATCGTCAATAAGAAGGTCCAAGGGATACAGTAAACCTGAAGTGAAGCATCTAAATCTAAAACTGGACTCACAGGAGAGGTTCAAATCATAGAAAGTGAGAGTATCAGTCCTCTTGTACTTAAGTCGGCATTGTGTCTCTGGCTTTAAATTCGGATGCAATTTCTGTGTTTCATCGTCAATAAGAAATTCCAAGGGATACAGTAAACCTTAAGTGAAGCATCGGAATCTAGAACTGAACTCACAGGAGAGGTTCAAAACATAGAAAGTGAGAGTGTCAGTCCTCTTGTACTTAAGTCGGCATTGTGCCTTTTGTATTAAATTCGGATGCAATTTCTGTGTTTCATCATCAATACGAAGGTCCAAGGCATACAGTAAACCTGAAGTGAAGCATCTAAATATAAAACTGGACTCACAGGAGAGGTTCAAATCATAGAAAGTGAGAGTATCAATCCTCTTGTACTTAAGTCGGCATTGTGTCTTTGGCATTAAATTCGGATGCAATTTCTGTGTTTCATCGTCAATAAGAAGGTCCAAGGGATACAGTAAACCTGAAGTGAAGCATCTGAATCTAAACTGGACTCACAGGAGAGGTTCAAATCATTGAAAGTTAGAGTGTCAGTCCTCTTGTACTTAACCCGGCATTGTGCCGTTTGTATTAAATTCTTGTGCAATTTCTGTGTTTCATCGTCAATAAGAAAGTCCAAGGGATACACTAAACCTGAAGTGAAGCATCGGAATCTAAAACAGGACTCACAGGAGAGCTTCAAATCATAGAAAGTTAGAGTGTCAATCCTCTTGTACTTAAGTCGGCATTGTGCCTTTTGTATTAAATTCGGATGCAATTTCTGTGTTTCATCGTCAATAAGAAGGTCCAAGGGACACAGTAAACCTGAATTAAGCATCAGAATCTAAAACTGGACTCACAGGGGGGGGTTCAAATCATAGATTGTTAGAGTGTCAGTCCTCTTGTACTTAAGTCGGCATTGGGCCTTTTGTATTAAATTCGGATGCAATTTCTGTGTTTCATCGTCAATAAGGAGGTCCAAGGGATACAGTAAACCTGAAGTGAAGCATCGGAATCTAAAACTGGATTCACAGGAGAGGTTCAAATCATAGAAAGTGAGAGTGTCAGTCCCCTTGTACTGAAGTCGGCATTGTGCCTTTTGTATTTAATTCGGATACAATTTCTGTGTTTCATCGTCAATAAGAAGGTCCAAGGGATACAGTAAACCTGAAGTGAAGCATCGGAATCTAAAACTGGACTCACAGGAGAGGTTCAAACCATAGAAAGTGAGAGTGTCAGTCCTCTTGTACTTAAGACAGCATTGTGCATTTTGAATTAAAATCGTATGCAATTTCTGTGTTTCATCGTCAATAAGAAGGTGCAAGGTATACAGTAAACCTGAAGTGAAGCATCGGAATCTAAGACTCGACTCACAGGAGAGGTTCAAATCATTGAAAGTTAGAGTGTCAGTCCTCTTGTACTTAAGTCGGCATTGTGCCTTTTGTGTTAAATTAGGATGCAATTTCTGTGTTTCATCGTCATTAAGAAGGTCCAAGGGATACATTAAACCTGAAGTGAAGCATCGGAATCTAAAACTGGACTCACAGGAGAGGTTCAAATAATAGAAAGTTAGAGTGTCAGGCCTCTTGTTCTTAAGTCGGCGTTGTGCCTTTTGAATTTAATTCCGATGTAATTTCTGTGCTTCATCGTCAAAAAGAAAGTGTAACTGATACAGTAAACTTGAAGTGAAGCATCGGAATCTAAAACTGGACTCACATTAGATGTTCAAATCATAGAAAGTTAGTGTGTCAGTCCTCTTGTACTTAAGTCTGCATTGTGCCTTTTGTATTAAATTTGGATGCGATTTCTGTGTTTCATCGTCAATAATAAGGTCAAAGGGATACAGTAAACCTGAAGTGAATCATCGGGATCGAAAGCTGGACTCACAGGAGAGGTTCAAATCATAGAAAGTTAGAGTGTCAGTCCGCTTGTATTTAAGTCGGCATTGTGCATTTTGTATTAAATTCGGGTGCAATTTCTGTGTTTCATCGTCAATAAGAAAGTCCAAGGGATACAGTAAACCGGAAGTGAAGCATCGGAAACTAAAACAGGACTCACAGGAGAGGTTCAAATCATAGAAAGGTAGAGTGTCAGTCCTCTTGTACTTAAGTCGGAATTGTGCCTTTTGTATTAAATTCGGATGTAATTTCTGTGTTTCATCGTCAATAAGAAGGTCCAAGAGACACAGTAAACCTGAAGTGAAGCCTCAGAATCTAAAACTGGACTCACAGGGGAGGTTCAAATCATAGAAAGTTAGAGTGTCAGTCCTCTTGTACTTAAGTCGGCATTGGGTCTTTTGTATTACATTCGGATGCAATTTCTGTGTTTCATCGTCAATAAGGAGGTCCAAGGAATACAGTAAACATGAAGTGAAGCATCGGAATCTAAAACTGGACTCACAGGAGAGGTTCAAATCATAGTAAGTGAGAGTGTCAGTCCCCTTGTACTTAAGTCGGCATTGTGCCTTTTGTATTTAATTCGGATACAATTTCTGTGTTTCATCGTCAATAAGAAGGTCCAAGGGATACAGGAAACCTGAAGTGAAGCATCGGAATCTAAAATTGGACTCGCCGGAGGGGTTCAAATCATAGAAAGTGAGAGTGTCAGTTCTCTTGTACTTAAGTCGGCATTGTGTCTTTTGTATTAAATTCGGATGCAATTTCTGTGTTTCATCGTCAATAAGAAGGTCCAAGGGATACAGTAAACATGAAGTGAAGCATCTAAATCTAAAACTGGACTCACAGGAGGGGTTCAAATCATAGAAAGTGAGAGTATCAGTCCTCTTGTACTTAAGTCGGCATTGTGTCTTTGGCACTAAATTCGGATGCAATTTCTGTGTTTCATCGTCAATAAGAAATTCCAAGGGATACAGTAAACCTTAAGTGAAGCATCGGAATCTAGAACTGAACTCACAGGAGAGGTTCAAAACATAGAAAGTGAGAGTGTCAGTTATCTTGTACTTAAGTCGGCATTGTGCCTTTTGTATTAAACTCGGATGCAATTTCTGTGTTTCATCATCAATACGAAGGTCCAAGGCATACAGTAAACCTGAAGTGAAGCATCTAAATATAAAACTGGACTCACAGGAGAGGTTCAAATCATAGAAAGTGAGAGTATCAATCCTCTTGTACTTAAGTCGGCATTGTGTCTTTGGCATTAAATTCGGATGCAATTTCTGTGTTTCATCGTCAATAAGAAGGTCCAAGGGATACAGTAAACCTGAAGTGAAGCATCGGAATCTAAAACTGGACGCACAGGAGAGGTTCAAATCATTGAAAGTTAGAGTGTCAGTCCTCTTGTACTTAAGCCGGCATTGTGCCTGTTGTATTAAATTCTTGTGCAATTTCTGTGTTTCATCGTCAATAAGAAAGTCCAAGGGATACAGTAAACCTGAAGTGAAGCATCGGAATCTAAAACAGGACCCACAGGAGAGGTTCAAATCGTAGAAAGTTAGAGTGTCAATCCTCTTGTACTTAAGTCGGCATTGTGCCTTTTGTATTAAATTCGGATGCAATTTCTGTGTTTCATCGTCAATAAGAAGGTCCAAGGGACACAGTAAACCGGAATTAAGCATCGGAATCTAAAACTGGACTCACAGGGGAGGTTCAAACCATAGAAAGTGAGAGTGTCAGTCCTCTTGTACTTAAGTCGGCATTGTGCATTTTGTATTAAATTCGGATGCAATTTCTGTGTTTCATCGTCAATAAGAAGGTGCAAGGTATACTGTAAACCTGATGTGAAGCATCGGAATCTAAGACTCGACTCACAGGAGAGGTTCAAATCATTGAAAGTTAGAGTGTCAGTCCTCTTGTACTTAAGTCGGCATTGTGCCTTTTGTATTAAATTCGGATGCAATTTCTGTGTTTCATCGTCATTAAGAAGGTCCAAGGGATACATTAAACCTGAAGTGAAGCATCGGAATCTAAAACTGGACTCACAGGAGAAGTTCAAATAATAGAAAGTTGAAGTGTCAGGCCTCTTGTTCTTAAGTCGGCGTTGTGCCTTTTGAATCTAATTCCGATGTAACTTCTGTGCTTCATCGTCAAAAAGAAAGTCTAACTGATACAGTAAACTTGAAGTGAAGCATCGGAATCCAAAACTGGACTCACATTAGATGTTCAAATCATAGAAAGTTAGTGTGTCAGTCCTCTTGTACTTAAGTCTGCATTGTGCCTTTTGTAATAAATTTGGATGCAATTTCTGTGTTTCATCGTCAATAAGAAGGTCAAAGGGATACAGTAAACCTGAAGTGAACCATCGGAATCTAAAACTGGACTCGCAGGAGAGGTTCAAATCATAGAAAGTTAGAGTGTCAGTCCTCTTGTACTTAAGTCGACATTGTGCCTTTTGAATTTACTTCCGATGCAATTGCTGTCTTTCATCGTCAATAAGAAGGTCCAAGGTATACAGTAAACCTGAAGTGAACCATCGGAATCTAAAACTAGACTCACAGGAGAGGTTCAAATCATAGAAAGTTAGAGTGTCACTTCTCTTGAACTTAATTCGGCATAGTGCCTTTTGTATTAAATTCGGATGTAATTTCTGTGTTTCATCGTCAATAAGAAGGTCCAAGGGATACAGTAAACCTGAAGTGAACCATCGCAATGTAAAACTGGACTCACAGGAGAGGTTCAAATCATAGAATGTTAGAGTGTCAGTCCTCTTTTAATTAAGTTGGCATTGTGCCTTTTGTATAAAATTCGGATGCAATTTCTGTGTTTCGTCGTCAATAAGAAGGAGCAAGGTATACAGTAAACCTGAAGTGAAGCATCGGAATCTAAATCTGGACTTACGGGAGAGGTTCAAATCATAGAAAGTGAGAGTGTCAGTCCTCTTGTACTTAAGTCGGCATTGTGCCTTCTGTATTTAATTCGGATGCAATTTCTGTGTTTCATCGCCAATAAGAAGGTCCAAGGGATACAGTAAACCTGAAGTGAACCATCGGAATCTAAATCTGGATTCACAGGAGAGGTTCAAATCATAGAAAGTGAGAGTATCAGTCCTCTTGTATTAAGTCGGCATTGTGCCTTGTGAATTTAATTCCGATGCTATCTCTGTGTTTCATAGTCAATGAGAAGGTGCAGAGTATACAGTAAACCTGAAGTGAAGCATCGGAATCTAAAACTGGACTCACAGGACCGGTTCAAATCATAGAAAGTAAGAGTGTCAGTCCTCTTGTACTTACGTCGGCATTGTGCCTTTGGTATTAAATTCGGATGCAATTTCTGTGTTTCATCGTCAATACGAAGGTCCAAGGGATACAGTAAACCTGAAGTGAAGCATCGGAATCGAATACTGGACTCACAGCAGAGGTTCAAATCATAGAAAATGAGAGTGTCAGTCCTCTTGTACTTAAGTCGGCATTGTGCCTTTTGAATTTAATTCCGATGCAATTTCTGTATTTCATCGTCAATAAGAAGGTCCGTGGTATACAGTAAACCTAAAGTGTAACATCGGCATCTAAAACTGGATTCACAGGAGAGGTTCAAATCATAGAAGGTTAGAGTGTCAGTCCTCTTGTGCTTAAGTCGGCATTGTGCCTTTTGTATTAAATTCGGATGCAATTTCTGTGTTTCATCGTCAATAAGAAGGGTAAAGGGATACAGTAAAACTGAAGTGAAGCATCGGAATCTAAAACTGGACTCGCCGGAGGGGTTCAAATCATAGAAAGTGAGAGTGTCAGTTCTCTTGTACTTAAGTCGGCATTGTGTCTTTTGTATTAAATTCGGATGCAATTTCTGTGTTTCATCGTCAATAAGAAGGTCCAAGGGATACAGTAAACCTGAAGTGAAGCATCTAAATCTAAAACTGGACTCACAGGAGAGGTTCAAATCATAGAAAGTGAGAGTATCAGTCCTCTTGTACTTAAGTCGGCATTGTGTCTTTGGCATTAAATTCGGATGCAATTTCTGTGTTTCATCGTCAATAAGAAATTCCAAGGAATACAGTAAACCTTAAGTGAAGCATCGGAATCTAGAACTGAACTCACAGGAGAGGTTCAATACATAGAAAGTGAAGTGTCAGTCCTCTTGTACTTAAGTCGGCATTGTGCCTTTTGTATTAAATTCGGATGCAATTTCTGTGTTTCATCATCAATACGAAGGTCCAAGGCATACAGTAAACCTGAAGTGAAGCATCTAAATATAAAACTGGACTCACAGGAGAGGTTCAAATCATAGAAAGTGAGAGTATCAATCCTCTTGTACTTAAGTCGGCATTGTGTCCTTTGGCATTAAATTCGGATGCAATTTCTGTGTTTCATCGTCAATAAGAAATTCCAAGGGATACAGTAAACCTGAAGTGAAGCATCGGAATCTAGAACTGAACTCACAGGAGAGGTTCAAAACATAGAAAGTAAGAGTGTCAGTCCTCTTGTACTTAAGACTGCATTGTGCCTTTTGAATTTTTTCCGATGCAAATTCTGTGTTTCATCGTCAATAAGAAGGTGCGAAGTATACAGTAACCTGAAGTGAAGCATCGGAATCTAAAACTGGACTCACAGGATAGGTTCAAATCATAGAAAGAGTGTCACTCCTCTTGTACTTAAGTCGGCATTGTGCTTTTTTATTAATTTCGATGCAATTCCTGTTTTTCATCGTCAATAAGAAGGTGCAAGGTATACAGTAAACCTGAAGTGAAGCATCGGAATCTAAAACTCGACTCACAGGAGAGGTTCAAATCATTGAAAGTTAGAGTGTCAGTCCTCTTGTACTTAAGTCGGCATTGTGCCTTTTGTATTGAATTCGGAAGCAATTTCCGTGTTTCATCGTCATTAAGAAGGTCCAAGGGATACATTAAACCTGAAGTGAAGCATCGCAATCTAAAACTGGACTCACAGGAGAGGTTCAAATAATAGAAAGTTAGAGTGTCAGGCCCTCTTGTACTTAAGTCGGCGTTGTGCATTTTGAATTTAATTCCGATGTAATTTCTGTGCTTCATCGTCAAAAAGAAGGTCTAACTGATACAGTAAACCTGAAGTAAAAGCATCGGAATCTAAAACTGGACACAACATTAGATGTTAAAATCATAGAAAGTGAGAGTGTCAGTCCTCTTGTACTTAAGTCGGCATTGTGCCTTTTGTATTAAATGTGGATGCAATTCTGTGTTTCATCGTCAATAAGGAAGGTCAAAGGGATACAGTAAACCTGAAGTGAAGCATCGGGATCTAAAGCTGGACTCACAGGAGAGGTTCAAATCATTGAAAGTTAGAGTGTCAGTCCGCTTGTATTTAACTCGGCATTGTGCATTAGAATGTAATTCCGATGCAATTTCTGTGCTTCATCGTCAATAAGAAGGTCCAAGGTATACAGTAAACCTGAAGTGAACCATCGGAATCTAAAACTGGACTCACAGGAGAGGTTCAATCATAGAAAGTTAGAGTGTCACTTCTCTTGTACTTAAGTCGGCATTGTGCCTTTTGTATTAAATTCCGATACCATTTCCGTGTTTCATCGCCAATAAGAAGGTCCAAGGGATACAGTAAACCTGAAGTGAAGCATCGGTATACAAAACTAGACTCACAGGAGAGGTTCAAATCATAGAGAGTTAGAGTGTCACTTCTCTTGTACTTAAGTCGGTATTGTGCCTTTTGTATTAAATTCGGATGCAATTTCTGTGTTTCATCGTCAATAAGAAGGTCCAAGGCATACAGTAAACCTGAAGTGAACCATCGCAATCAAAAACTGGACTCACAGGAGAGGTTCAAATCATAGAAAGTGAGAGTCTCAGTCCTCTTGTACTTAAGTCGGCATTGTGCATTTTCTATTAAATTCGGATGCAATTTCTGTGTTTCATCGTCAATAAGAAGGTGCAAGGTATACAGTAAACCTGAAGTGAAGCATCGGATTCTAAAACTGGACTCACAGGAGAGGTTCAAATCATAGAAAGCCAGAGTGTCAGTCCTCTTGTACTTAAGTCGGCATTGTGTCTTCTGTATTAAATTCGGATGCAATTTCTGTGTTTCATCGTCAATAAGAAGGTCCAAGGGATTCAGTAAACCTGAAGTGAAGGATCGGAATCTAAAACTGGACTCACAGGAGAGGTTCAAATCATAGAAAGTTAGAGTGTCAGTCCTCTTGTACTTAACACTGCATTGTGCCTCTTGAATTTAATTCCGATGCCATCTCTGTGTTTCATAGTCAATAAGAAGGTGCAAAGATTACAGTAAACCTGAAGTGAAGCATCAGAATCGAAAACTGGACTCACAGCAGAGGTTCAAATCATAGAAAGTGATTGGGTCAGTCCTCTTGTACTTAAGTCGGCATTCTGCCTTTTGAATTTAATTCCGATGCAATTTCTGTATTTCATCGTCAATAAGAAGGTCCATGGTATACAGTAAACCTAAAGTGTAACATCGGCATCTAAAACTGGATTCGCAGGAGAGGTTCAAATCATAGAAAGTTAGAGTGTCAATCCTCTAGTACTTAAGTCGTTATTGTGCCTTTCGAATTTAATTCCGATGCAATTTCTGTGTTTAATCGTCAATACGAAGGTCCACGGTATACAGTAAACCTGTAGTGAAGCATCGGAATCTAAAACTGGACTCGCAGGAGAGGTTCTAATCATAGATATTTAGAGTGTCAGTCCTCTTGTCCTTAAGTCGGCATTGTGCCTTCTGTATTAAATTCGGATGCAATTTCTGTGTTTCATCGCCAATAAGAAGGTCCAAGGGATACAGTAAACCTGAAGTGAACCATCGGAATCTAAAACTGGATTCACAGGAGAGGTTCAAATCATAGAAAGTGAGAGTGTCAGTCCTCTTGTATTAAGTCGGCATTGTGCCTTGTGAATTTAATTCCGATGCTATCTCTGTGTTTCATAGGCAATGAGAAGGTGCAGAGTATACAGTAAACCTGAAGTGAAGCATCGGAATCTAAAACTGGACTCACAGGACCGGTTCAAATCATAGAAAGTAAGAGTGTCAGTCCTCTTGTACTTACGTCGGCATTGTGCCTTTGGTATTAAATTCGGATGCAATTTCTGTGTTTCATCGTCAATACGAAGGTCCAAGGGATACAGTAAACCTGAAGTGAAGCATCGGAATCGAATACTGGACTCACAGCAGAGGTTCAAATCATAGAAAGTGAGAGTGTCAGTCCTCTTGTACTTAAGTCGGCATTGTGCCTTTTGAATTTAATTCCGATGCAATTTCTGTATTTCATCGTCAATAAGAAGGTCCGTGGTATACAGTAAACCTAAAGTGTAACATCGGCATCTAAAACTGGATTCACAGGAGAGGTTCAAATCATAGAAGGTTAGAGTGTCAGTCCTCTTGTGCTTAAGTCGGCATTGTGCCTTTTGTATTAAATTCGGATGCAATTTCTTTGTTTCATCGTCAATAAGAAGGGTAAAAGGATACAGTAAAACTGAAGTGAAGCATCGGAATCTAAAACTGGACTCGCCGGAGGGGTTCAAAACATAGAAAGTGAGAGTGTCAGTCCTCTTGTACTTAAGTCGGCATTGTGCCTTTAGTATTAAATTCGGATGCAATTTCTGTGTTTCATCATCAACACGAAGGTCCAAGGCATACAGTAAACCTGAAGTGAAGCATCTAAATATAAAACTGGACTCACAGGAGAGGTTCAAATCATAGAAAGTGAGAGTATCAATCCTCTTGTACTTAAGTCGGCATTGTGTCTTTGGCATTAAATTCGGATGCAATTTCTGTGTTTCATCGTCAATAAGAAATTCCATGGGATACAGTAAACCTGAAGTGAAGCATCGGAATCTAGAACTGAACTCACAGGAGAGGTTCAAAACATAGAAAGTAAGAGTGTCAGTCCTCTTGTACTTAAGACTGCATTGTGCCTTTTGAATTTTTCCGATGCAAATTCTGTTTTTCATCGTCAATAAGAAGGTGCGAAGTATACAGTAAACCTGAAGTGAAGCATCGGAATCTAAAACTGGACTCACAGGATAGGTTCAAATCATAGAAAGAGTGTCACTCCTCTTGTCCTTAAGTCGGCATTGTGGCTTTTTTATTTAATTCCGATGCAATTCCTGTTTTTCATCGTCAATAAGAAGGTGCAAGGTATACAGTAAACCTGAAGTGAAGCATCGGAATCTAAAACTCGACTCACAGGAGAGGTTCAAATCATTGAAAGTTAGAGTGTCAGTCCTCTTGTACTTAAGTCGGCATTGTGCCTTTTGTATTGAATTCGGAAGCAATTTCCGTGTTTCATCGTCATTAAGAAGGTCCAAGGGATACATTAAACCTGAAGTGAAGCATCGGAATCTAAAACTGGACTCACAGGAGAGGTTCAAATAATAGAAAGTTAGAGTGTCAGGCCTCTTGTACTTAAGTCGGCGTTGTGCATTTTGAATTTAATTCCGATGTAATTTCTGTGCTTCATCGTCAAAAAGAAGGTCTAACTGATACAGTAAACCTGAAGTAAAGCATCGGAATCTAAAACTGGACACACATTAGATGTTAAAATCATAGAAAGTGAGAGTGTCAGTCCTCTTGTACTTGAGTCGGCATTGTGCCTTTTGTATTAAATTTGGATGCAATTTCTGTGTTTCATCGTCAATAAGAAGGTGAAAGGGATACAGTAAACCTGAAGTGAAGCATCGGGATCTAAAGCTGGACTCACAGGAGAGGTTCAAATCATAGAAAGTTAGAGTGTCAGTCCGCTTGTATTTAACTCGGCATTGTGCATTTGAATGTAATTCCGATGCAATTTCTGTGCTTCATCGTCAATAAGAAGGTCCAAGGTATACAGTAAACCTGAAGTGAACAATCGGAATCTAAAACTGGACTCACAGGAGAGGTTCAATCATAGAAAGTTAGAGTGTCACTTCTCTTGTACTTAAGTCGGCATTGTGCCTTTTGTATTAAATTCCGATACCATTTCCGTGTTTCATCGCCAATAAGAAGGTCCAAGGGATACAGTAAACCTGAAGTGAAGCATCGGTATACAAAACTAGACTCACAGGAGAGGTTCAAATCATAGAAAGTTAGAGTGTCACTTCTCGTGTACTTAAGTCGGTATTGTGCCTTTTGTATTAAATTCGGATGCAATTTCTGTGTTTCATCGTCAATAAGAAGGTCCAAGGCATACAGTAAACCTGAAGTGAACCATCGCAATCAAAAACTGGACTCACAGGAGAGGTTCAAATCATAGAAAGTGAGAGTCTCAGTCCTCTTGTACTTAAGTCGGCATTGTGCCTTTTCGATTAAATTCGGATGCAATTTCTGTGTTTCATCGTCAATAAGAAGGTGCAAGGTATACAGTAAACCTGAAGTGAAGCATCGGATTCTAAAACTGGACTCACAGGAGAGGTTCAAATCATAGAAAGCAAGAGTGTCAGTCCTCTTGTCCTTAAGTCGGCATTGTGTCTTCTGTATTAAATTCGGATGCAATTTCTGTGTTTCATCGTCAATAAGAACGTCCAAGGGATTCAGTAAACCTGAAGTGAAGGATCGGAATCTAAAACTGGACTCACAGGAGAGGTTCAAATCATAGAAAGTTAGAGTGTCAGTCCTCTTGTACTTAACACTGCATTGTGCCTCTTGAATTTAATTCCGATGCCATCTCTGTGTTTCATAGTCAATAAGAAGGTGCAAAGATTACAGTAAACCTGAAGTGAAGCATCAGAATCGAAAACTGGACTCACAGCAGAGGTTCAAATCATAGAAAGTGATTGGGTCAGTCCTCTTGTACTTAAGTCGGCATTCTGCCTTTTGAATTTAATTCCGATGCAATTTCTGTATTTCATCGTCAATAAGAAGGTTCATGGTATACAGTAAACCTAAAGTGTAACATCGGCATCTAAAACTGGATTCACAGGAGAGGTTCAAATCATAGAAAGTTAGAGTGTCAATCCTCTAGTACTTAAGTCGTTATTGTGCCTTTCGAATTTAATTCCGATGCAATTTCTGTGTTTAATCGTCAATACGAAGGTCCACGGTATACAGTAAACCTGTAGTGAAGCATCGGAATCTAAAACTGGACTCGCAGGAGAGGTTCAAATCATAGAAAGTTAGAGTGTCAGTCCTCTTGTACTTAATTCGGCATTGTGCCTTTTGAATTTAATTCCGATGTCATTTCTGTGTTTCATCGTCAATAAGAAGGTCCAAGGTATACAGTAAACCTGAAGTGAACCATCGGAATCTAAAACTGGACTCACAGGAGTGGTTCAAATCATAGAAAGTGAGAGAGTCAACCCTCTTGTACTTAAGTCGGCATTGTGCCTTTTGCATTACATTCGGATTCAAATTCTGTGTTTCATCGCCAATAAGACGGTCCAAGTGATACAGTAAACCTGAAGTGAAGCATCGGAATCTAAAACTGGACTCACAGGAGAGGTTATAATCATTGAAAGTTAGAGTGTCAGACCTCTTGTACTTAAGCCGGCATTGCGCCTTTTGTGTTAAATTCGGATGCAATTTCTGTGTTTCATCGTCAATAAGAAAGTCCAAGGGATACAGTAAACCTGAAGTGGAGAATCGGAATCTAAAACTGGACTTAAAGGAGAGGTTCAAATCATAGAAAGTTAGAGTGTCAGTCCTCTTGTACTTAAGTCGGCATTGTGCCTTTTGTATTTAATTCCGATGCAGTTTCTGTGTTTCAACGTCAATAAGAAGGTCCAAGGGATACAGTAAACCAGAAGTGAAGCATCGGAATCTAAGACTGGACTCACAGGAGATGTTCAAATCATAGAAAGTGAGAGTGTCAGTTCTCCAGTACTTAAGTCTGCATTGTGCCAATTGTATTAAATTCGGATGCATTTTCTGTGTTTCATCGTCAATAAGAAGGTCCAAGGGATAAAGTAAACCTGAGTGAAGCATCGGAATCTAAAACTGGACTCATAGGAGAGGTTCAAATCATAGAAAGTGAGAGTGTCAGTCCTCTTGTACTTAAGTCGGCATTGTGCCTTTTGAATTTAATTCCGATGCAATTTCTGTGCTTCATCGTCAATAAGAAGGTCCATGGTATACAGTAAACCTGAAGTGTAACATCGGCATCTAAAACTGGACTCACAGGAGAGGTTCAAATCATAGAAAGTTAGAGTGTCAATCCTCTAGTACTTAAGTCGGCATTGTGCATTTCGAATTTAATTCCGATGCAATTTCTGTGTTTCATCGTCATTACGAAGGTCCAAGGTATACAGTAAATCTGAAGTTAAGCATCGGAATCTAAAACTCGACTCACTGGAGAGGTTCAAATCATTTAAAGTTAGAGTGTCAGTCCTCTTGTACTTAAGTCGGCATTGTGCCTTTTGTATTAAATTTGGATGCAATTTCTGTGTTTCATCGTCATTAAGAAGGTCCAAGGGATACATAAAACCTGAAGTGAAGCATCGGAATCTAAAACTGGACTCACAGGAGAGGTTCAAATAATAGAAAGTTAGAGTGTCAGGCCTCGTGTACTTAAGTCGGCGTTGTGCCTTTTGAATTTAATTCCGATGTAATTTCTATGCTTCATCGTCAAAAAGAAGGTCTAACTGATACAGTAAACCTGAAGTGAAACATCGGAATCTAAAACTGGACTCACATTAGATGCTCAAATCATAGAAAGTTAGTGTGTCAGTCCTCTTGTACTTAAGTCGGCATTGTGCCTTTTGTATTAAATTTGGATGCAATTTCTGTGTTTCATCGTTAATAAGAAGGTCAAAGGGATACAGTAAACCTGAAGTGAAGCATCGGGATCTAAAGCTGGACTCACAGGAGAAGTTCAAATCATAGAATGTTAGAGTGTCAGTCCGCTTGTATTTTACTCGGCATTGTGCATTTGAATTTAATTCCGATGAAATTTCTGTGCTTCATCGTCAATAAGAAGGTCCAAGGTATACAGTAAACCTGAAGTGAACCATCGGAATCTAAAACTGGACTCGCCGGAGAGGTTCAAATCATAGAAAGTTAGAGTGTCAGTCCTCTTGTACTTAAGTCGGCATTGTGCCTTTTGAATTTAATTCCGATGCAATTGCTGTGTTTCATCGTCAATAAGAAGGTCCAAGGTATACAGTAAACCTGAAGTGAACCATCGGAATCTAAAACTGGACTCACTGGAGAGGTTCAAATCATAGAAAGTGAAAGTGTCAGTCCCCTTGTACTTAAGTCGGCATTGTGCCTTTTGCATTAAATTCGGATGCAATTTCTGTGTTTTATCGTCAATAAGAAGGTCCTAGGGACACAGTAAACATGAAGTGAAGCATCGGAATCTAAAACTGGACTCACAGGAGAGGTTCAAATCATTGAAAGTTAGAGTGTCAGTCCTCTTGTACTTAAGCCGGAATTGTGCCTTTTGTATTAAATTCGGGTGCAATTTCTGTGTTTCATCGTCAATAAGAAAGTCCAAGGGATACAGTAAACCTGAAGTGAAGCATCGGAATCTAAAACTAGACTAACAGGAGAGGTTCTAATCATAGATATTTAGAGTGTCAGTCCTCTTGTCCTTAAGTCGGCATTGTGCCTTTTGTATTAAATTCGGATGCAATTTCTGTGTTTCATCGCCAATAAGAAGGTCCAAGGGATACAGTAAACCTGAAGTGAAGCATCGGAATCCAAAACAAGACTCACAGGAGAGGTTCAAATCATAGAAAGTTAGAGTTTTTTACTTCTCTTGTACTTAAGTCGGCATTGTGCCTTTTGTATTAAATTCGGATGCAATTTCTGTGTTTCATCATCAATAAGAAGATCCAAGGGATACAGTAAACCTGAAGTGTACCATCGCAATCTAAAACAGGACTCACAGGAGAGGTTAAAATAATAGAAAGTAAGAGTGTCAGTCCTCTTGTACTTAAGTCGGCATTGTGTCTACTGTATTAAATTCGGATGCAATTTCTGTGTTTCATCGTCAATAAGAAGGTCCAAGGGATTCAGTAAACCTGAAGTGAAGCATCGGAATCTAAAACTGGACTCACGGGAGAGGTTCAAATCATAGAAAGTTAGAGTGTCAGTCCTCTTGTACTTAAGACTGCATTGTGCCTCTTGAATTTAATTCCGATGCAATCTCTGTGTTTCGTAGTCAATAAGAAGGTGCAAAGTATACAGTAAACCTGAAGTGAAGTATCGGAATCTAAAACTGGACTCACAGGAGAGGTTCAAATCATAGAAAGTGAGAGTGTCAGTCCTCTTGTACTTAAGTCGGCATTGTGCCTTTTGTATTAAATTCGGATGCAATATCTGTGTTTCAATCGTCAATAACAAGGTCAAAGGGATTCAGTAAACCTGAAGTGAAGCATCGGAATCTAAAACTGGACTCACGGGAGAGGTTCAAATCATAGAAAGTTAGAGTGACAGTCCTCTTGTACTTAAGACTGCATTGTGCCTCTTGAATTTAATTCCGATGCAATCTCTGTGTTTCGTAGTCAATAAGAAGGTGCAAAGTATACAGTAAACCTGAAGTGAAGCATCGGAATCTAAAACTGGACTCACAGGAGAGGTTCAAATCATAGAAAGTGAGAGTGTCAGTCCTCTTGTACTTAAGTCGGCATTATGCCTTTTGAATTTAATTCCGATGCAATTTCTGTGCTTCATCGTCAATAAGAAGGTCTATGGTATACAGTAAACCTGAAGTGTAACATCGGCATCTAAAACTGGACTCACAGGAGAACTTCAAATCATAGAAAGTTAGAGTGTCAGTCCTCTTGTACTTAAGTCGGCATTGTGCCTTTTGTATTAAATTCGGATGCAATATCTGTGTTTCAATCGTAAATAACAAGGTCAAAGGGATACAGTAAACCTGAAGTGAAGCATCGGAATCTAAAGCTGGTCTCGCAGGAGAGGTTCAAATCATAGAAAGTTAGAGTGTCAGTGCTCTTGTACTTAAGTCGGCATTGTGCCTTTTGTATTAAATTCGGATGCAATTTCTGTGTTTCATCGTCATTAAGAAGGTCCAAGGGATACATTAAACCTGAAGTGAAGCATCGGAATCTAAAACTGGACTCACAGGAGAGGTTCAAATAATAGAAAGTTAGAGTGTCAGGCCTCTTGTTCTTAAGTCGGCGTTGTACCTTTTGAATTTAATTCCGATGTAATTTCTGTGCTTCATCGTCAAAAAGAAAGTCTAACTGATACAGTAAACTTGAAGTGAAGCATCGGAAACTAAAACTGGACTCACATTAGATGTTCAAATCATAGAAAGTTAGTGTGTCAGTCCTCTTGTACTTAAGTCTGCATTGTGCCTTTTGTATTAAATTCGGATGCAATTTCTGTGTTTCATCGTCAATAAGAAGGTGAAAGGGATACAGTAAACCTGAAGTGAAACATCGGGATCGAAAGCTGGACTCACAGGAGAGGTTCAAATCATAGAAAATTAGAGTGTCAGTCCGCTTGTATTTAACTCGGCATTGTGCATTTGAATTTTATTCCGATGTAATTTCTGTGCTTCATCGTCAATAAGAAGGTCTAAGGTATACAGTAAACCTGAAGTGAACCATCGGAATCTAAAACTGGACTCGCAGGAGAGGTTCAAATCATAGAAAGTTAGAGTGTCAGTCCTCTTGTACTTAAGTCGACATTGTGCCTTTTGAATTTACTTCCGATGCAATTGCTGTCTTTCATCGTCAATAAGAAGGTCCAAGGTATACAGTAAACCTGAAGTGAACCATCGGAATCTAAAACTAGACTCACAGGAGAGGTTCAAATCATAGAAAGTTAGAGTGTCACTTCTCATGAACTTAATTCGGCATAGTACCTTTTGTATTAAATTCGGATGTAATTTCTGTGTTTCATCGTCAATAAGAAGGTCCAAGGGATACAGTAAACCTGAAGTGAACCATCGCAATGTAAAACTGGACTCACAGGAGAGGTTCAAATCATAGAAAGTGAGAGTCTCAGTCCTCTTGTACTTAAGCCGGCATTGTGCCTTTTGTATTAAATTTGGGTGCAATTTCTGTGTTTCATCGTCAATAAGAAAGTCCAAGGGATACAGTAAACCTGAAGCGAAGCATCGGAATCTAAAACTAGACTAACAGGAGCGGTTCTAATCATAGATATATAGAGTGTCAGTCCTCTTGTCCTTAAGTCGGCATTGTGCCTTCTGTATTAAATTCGGATGCAATTTCTGTGTTTCATCGCCAATAAGAAGGTCCAAGGGATACAGTAAACCTGAAGTGAACCATCGGCATCTAAAACTGGATTCACAGGAGAGGTTCAAATCATAGAAAGTGACAGTGTCAGTCCTCTTGTATTAAGTCGGCATTGTGCCTTGTGAATTTAATCCCGATGCTATCTCTGTGTTTCATAGTCAATGAGAAGCTGCAGAGTATACAGAAAACCTGAAGTGAAGCATCGGAATCTAAAACTGGACTCACAGGACAGGTTCAAATCATAGAAAGTAAGAGTGTCAGTCCTCTTGTACTTACGTCGGCATTGTGCCTTTTGTATTAAATTCGGATGCAATTTCTGTGTTTCATCGTCAATACGAAGGTCCAAGGGATACAGTAAACCTGAAGTGAAGCATCGGAATCGAAAACTGGACTCACAGCAGAGGTTCAAATCATAGAAAGTGAGAGTGTCAGTCCTCTTGTACTTAAGTCGGCATTGTGCCTTTTGAATTTAATTCCGATGCAATTTCTGTATTTCATCGTCAATAAGAAGGTCCGTGGTATACAGTAAACCTAAAGTGTAACATCAGCATCTAAAACTGGATTCACAGGAGAGGTTCAAATCATAGAAGGTTAGAGTGTCAGTCCTCTTGTGCTTAAGTCGGCATTGTGCCTTTTGTATTATATTCGGATGCAATTTCTGTGTTTCATCGTCAATAAGAAGGCCCAAGGGATACAGTAAGCCTGAAGTGAAGTATCGGAATCTAAAACTGGACTCACAGGAGAGGTTCAAATCATTGAAAGTTAGAGTGTCAGTCCTCTTGTACTTAAGCCGGCATTGTGCCTTTTGCATTAAATTCGGGTGCAATTTCTGTGTTTCATCGTCAATAAGAAAGTCCAAGGGATACAGTAAACCGGAAGTGAAGCATCGGAAACTAAAACAGGACTCACAGGAAAGGTTCAAATCATAGAAAGTGAGAGTGTCAGTCCCCTTGTACTTAAGTCGGCATTGTGCCTTTTGTATTTAATTCGGATACAATTTCTGTGTTTCATCGTCAATAAGAAGGTCCAAGGGATACAGTAAACCTGAAGTGAAGCATCGGAATCTAAAACTGGACTCGCCGGAGGGGTTCAAATCATAGAAAGTGAGAGTGTCAGTTCTCTTGTACTTAAGTCGGCATTGTGTCATTTGTATTAAATTCGGATGCAATTTCTGTGTTTCATCGTCAATAAGAAGGTCCAAGGGATACAGTAAACCTGAAGTGAAGCTTCTAAATCTAAAACTGGACTCACAGGAGAGGTTCAAATCATAGAAAGTGAGAGTATCAGTCCTCTTGTACTTAAGTCGGCTTTGTGTCTTTGGCATTAAATTCGGATGCAATTTCTGTGTTTCATCGTCAATAAGAAATTCCAAGGGATACAGTAAACCTTAAGTGAAGCATCGGAATCTAGAACTGAACTCACAGGAGAGGTTCAAAACATAGAAAGTGAGAGTGTCTGTCCTCTTGTACTTAAGTCGGCATTGTGCCTTTTGTATTAAATTCGGATGCAATTTCTGTGTTTCATCATCAATACGAAGGTCCAAGGCATACAGTAAACCTGAAGTGAAGCATCTAAATATAAAACTGGACTCACAGGAGAGGTTCAAATCATAGAAAGTGAGAGTATCAGTCCTCTGGTACTTAAGTCGGCATTGTGTCTTTGGCATTAAATTCGGATGCAATTTCTGTGTTTCATCGTCAATAAGAAATTCCAAGGGATACAGTAAACCTGAAGTGAAGCATCGGAATCTAGAACTGAACTCACAGGAGAGGTTCAAAACATAGAAAGTAAGAGTGTCAGTCCTCTTGTACTTAAGACTGCATTGTGCCTTTTGAATTTTTCCGATGCAAATTCTGTGTTTCATCGTCAATAAGAAGGTGCGAAGTATACAGTAAACCTGAAGTGAAGCATCGGAATCTAAAACTGGACTCACAGGATAGGTTTAAATCATAGAAAGAGTGTCACTCCTCTTGTATTTAAGTCGGCATTGTGGCTTTTTTATTTAATTCCGATGCAATTCCTGTTTTTCATCGTCAATAAGAAGGTGCAAGGTATACAGTAAACCTGAAGTGAAGCATCGGAATCTAAAACTCGACTCACAGGAGAGGTTCAAATCATTGAAAGTTAGAGTGTCAGTCCTTTTGTACTTAAGTCGGCATTGTGCCTTTTGTATTGAATTCGGTGCAATTTCCGTGTTTCATCGTCATTAAGAAGGTCCAAGGGATACAGTAAACCTGAAGTGAAGCATCGGAATCTAAAACTGGACTCACGGGAGAGGTTCAAATCATAGAAAGTTAGAGTGTCAGTCCTCTTGTACTTAAGACTGCATTGTGCCTCTTGAATTTAATTCCGATGCAATCTCTGTGTTTCGTAGTCAATAAGAAGGTGCAAAGTATACAGTAAACCTGAAGTGAAGCATCGGAATCTAAAACTGGACTCACAGGAGAACTTCAAATCATAGAAAGTTAGAGTGTCAGTCCTCTTGTACTTAAGTCGGCATTGTGCCTTTTGTATTAAATTCGGATGCAATATCTGTGTTTCAATCGTCAATAACAAGGTCAAAGGGATACAGTAAACCTGAAGTGAAGCATCGGAATCTAAAGCTGGACTCGCAGGAGAGGTTCAAATCATAGAAAGTTAGAGTGTCAGTGCTCTTGTACTTAAGTCGGCATTGTGCCTTTTGTATTAAATTCGGATGCAATTTCTGTGTTTCATCGTCATTAAGAAGGTCCAAGGGATACATTAAACCTGAAGTGAAGCATCGGAATCTAAAACTGGACTCACAGGAGAGGTTCAAATAATAGAAAGTTAGAGTGTCGGGCCTCTTGTTCTTAAGTCGGCGTTGTACCTTTTGAATTTAATTCCGATGTAATTTCTGTGCTTCATCGTCAAAAAGAAAGTCTAACTGATACAGTAAACTTGAAGTGAAGCATCGGAATCTAAAACTGGACTCACATTAGATGTTCAAATCATAGAAAGTTAGTGTGTCAGTCCTCTTGTACTTAAGTCTGCATTGTGCCTTTTGTATTAAATTTGGATGCAATTTCTGTGTTTCATCGTCAATAAGAAGGTGAAAGGGATACAGTAAACCTGAAGTGAAACATCGGGATCGAAAGCTGGACTCACAGGAGAGGTTCAAATCATAGAAAGTTAGAGTGTCAGTCCGCTTGTATTTAACTCGGCATTGTGCATTTGAATTTTATTCCGATGTAATTTCTGTGCTTCATCGTCAATAAGAAGGTCTAAGGTATACAGTAAACCTGAAGTGAACCATCGGAATCTAAAACTGGACTCGCAGGAGAGGTTCAAATCATAGAAAGTTAGAGTGTCAGTCCTCTTGTACTTAAGTCGACATTGTGCCTTTTGAATTTACTTCCGATGCAATTGCTGTCTTTCATCGTCAATAAGAAGGTCCAAGGTATACAGTAAACCTGAAGTGAACCATCGGAATCTAAAACTAGACTCACAGGAGAGGTTCAAATCATAGAAAGTTAGAGTGTCACTTCTCATGAACTTAATTCGGCATAGTGCCTTTTGTATTAAATTCGGATGTAATTTCTGTGTTTCATCGTCAATAAGAAGGTCCAAGGGATACAGTAAACCTGAAGTGAAACATCGCAATGTAAAACTGGACTCACAGGAGAGGTTCAAATCATAGAAAGTGAGAGTCTCAGTCCTCTTGTACTTATGCCGGCATTGTGCCTTTTGTATTAAATTCGGGTGCAATTTCTGTGTTTCATCGTCAATAAGAAAGTCCAAGGGATACAGTAAACCTGAAGCGAAGCATCGGAATCTAAAACTAGACTAACAGGAGCGGTTCTAATCATAGATATTTAGAGTGTCAGTCCTCTTGTCCTTAAGTCGGCATTGTGCCTTCTGTATTAAATTCGGATACAATTTCTGTGTTTCATCGCCAATAAGAAGGTCCAAGGGATACAGTAAACCTGAAGTGAACCATCGGAATCTAAAACTGGATTCACAGGAGAGGTTCAAATCATAGAAAGTGAGAGTGTCAGTCCTCTTGTATTAAGTCGGCATTGTGCCTTGTGAATTTAATCCCGATGCTATCTCTGTGTTTCATAGTCAATGAGAAGCTGCAGAGTATACAGTAAACCTGAAGTGAAGCATCGGAATCTAAAACTGGACTCACAGGACAGGTTCAAATCATAGAAAGTAAGAGTGTCAGTCCTCTTGTACTTACGTCGGCATTGTGCCTTTTGTATTAAATTCGGATGCAATTTCTGTGTTTCATCGTCAATACGAAGGTCCAAGGGATACAGTAAACCTGAAGTGAAGCATCGGAATCGAAAACTGGACTCACAGCAGAGGTTCAAATCACAGAAAGTGAGAGTGTCAGTCCTCTTGTACTTAAGTCGGCATTGTGCCTTTTGAATTTAATTCCGATGCAATTTCTGTATTTCATCGTCAATAAGAAGGTCCGTGGTATACAGTAAACCTAAAGTGTAACATCGGCATCTAAAACTGGATTCACAGGAGAGGTTCAAATCATAGAAGGTTAGAGTGTCAGTCCTCTTGTGCTTAAGTCGGCATTGTGCCTTTTGTATTAAATTCGGATGCAATTTCTGTGTTTCATCGTCAATAAGAAGGCCCAAGGGATACAGTAAGCCTGAAGTGAAGTATCGGAATCTAAAACTGGACTCACAGGAGAGGTTCAAATCATTGAAAGTTAGAGTGTCAGTCCTCTTGTACTTAAGCCGGCATTGTGCCTTTTGCATTAAATTCGGGTGCAATTTCTGTGTTTCATCGTCAATAAGAAAGTCCAAGGGATACAGTAAACCGGAAGTGAAGCATCGGAAACTAAAACAGGACTCACAGGAGAGGTTCAAATCATAGAAAGTGAGAGTGTCAGTCCCCTTGTACTTAAGTCGGCATTGTGCCTTTTGTATTTAATTCGGATACAATTTCTGTGTTTCATCGTCAATAAGAAGGTCCAAGGGATACAGTAATCCTGAAGTGAAGCATCGGAATCTAAAACTGGACTCGCCGGAGGGGTTCAAATCATAGAAAGTGAGAGTGTCAGTTCTCTTGTACTTAAGTCGGCATTGTGTCTTTTATATTAAATTCGGATGCAATTTCTGTGTTTCATCGTCAATAAGAAGGTCCAAGGGATACAGTAAACCTGAAGTGAAGCATCTAAATCTAAAACTGGACTCACAGGAGAGGTTCAAATCATAGAAAGTGAGAGTATCAGTCCTCTTGTACTTAAGTCGGCATTGTGTCTTTGGCATTAAATTCGGATGCAATTTCTGTGTTTCATCGTCAATAAGAAATTCCAAGGGATACAGTAAACCTTACGTGAAGCATCGGAATCTAGAACTGAACTCACAGGAGAGGTTCAAAACATAGAAAGTGAGAGTGTCAGTCCTCTTGTACTTAAGTCGGCATTGTGCCTTTTGTATTAAATTCGGATGCAATTTCTGTGTTTCATCATCAATACAAAGGTCCAAGGCATACAGTAAACCTGAAGTGAAGCATCTAAATATAAAACTGGACTCACAGGAGAGGTTCAAATCATAGAAAGTGAGAGTATCAGTCCTCTTGTACTTAAGTCGGCATTGTGTCTTTGGCATTAAATTCGGATGCAATTTCTGTGTTTCATCGTCAATAAGAAATTCCAAGGGATACAGTAAACCTGAAGTGAAGCATCGGAATCTAGAACTGAACTCACAGGAGAGGTTCAAATCATAGAAAGAGTGTCACTCCTCTTGTACTTAAGTCGGCATTGTGGCTTTTTTATTTAATTCCGATGCAATTCCTGTTTTTCATCGTCAATAAGAAGGTGCAAGGTATACAGTAAACCTGAAGTGAAGCATCGGAATCTAAAACTCGACTCACAGGAGAGGTTCAAATCATTGAAAGTTAGAGTGTCAGTCCTCTTGTACTTAAGTCGGCATTGTGCCTTTTGTATTGAATTCGGAAGCAATTTCCGTGTTTCATCGTCATTAAGAAGGTCCAAGGGATACAGTAAACCTGAAGTGAAGCATCGGAATCTAAAACTGGACTCACGGGAGAGGTTCAAATCATAGAAAGTTAGAGTGTCAGTCCTCTTGTACTTAAGACTGCATTGTGCCTCTTGAATTTAATTCCGATGCAATCTCTGTGTTTCGTAGTCAATAAGAAGGTGCAAAGTATACAGTAAACCTGAAGTGAAGCATCGGAATCTAAAACTGGACTCACAGGAGAACTTCAAATCATAGAAAGTTAGAGTGTCAGTCCTCTTGTACTTAAGTCGGCATTGTGCCTTTTGTATTAAATTCGGATGCAATATCTGTGTTTCAATCGTCAATAACAAGGTCAAAGGGATACAGTAAACCTGAAGTGAAGCATCGGAACCTAAAGCTGGACTCGCAGGAGAGGTTCAAATCATAGAAAGTTAGAGTGTCAGTGCTCTTGTACTTAAGTCGGCATTGTGCCTTTTCTATTAAATTCGGATGCAATTTCTGTGTTTCATCGTCATTAAGAAGGTCCAAGGGATACATTAAACCTGAAGTGAAGCATCGGAATCTAAAACTGGACTCACAGGAGAGGTTCAAATAATAGAAAGTTAGAGTGTCAGGCCTCTCGTTCTTAAGTCGGCGTTGTACCTTTTGAATTTAATTCCGATGTAATTTCTGTGCTTCATCGTCAAAAAGAAAGTCTAACTGATACAGTAAACTTGAAGTGAAGCATCGGAATCTAAAACTGGACTCACATTAGATGTTCAAATCATAGAAAGTTAGTGTGTCAGTCCTCTTGTACTTAAGTCTGCATTGTGCCTTTTGTATTAAATTTGAATGCAATTTCTGTGTTTCATCGTCAATAAGAAGGTGAAAGGGATACAGTAAACCTGAAGTGAAACATCGGGATCGAAAGCTGGACTCACAGGAGAGGTTCAAATCATAGAAAGTTAGAGTGTCAGTCCGCTTGTATTTAACTCGGCATTGTGCATTTAAATTTAATTCCGATGTAATTTCTGTGCTTCATCGTCAATAAGAAGGTCCAAGGTATACAGTAAACCTGAAGTGAACCATCGGAATCTAAAACTGGACTCGCAGGAGAGGTTCAAATCATAGAAAGTTAGAGTGTCAGTCCTCTTGTACTTAAGTCGACATTGTGCCTTTTGAATTTACTTCCGATGCAATTGCTGTCTTTCATCGTCAATAAGAAGGTCCAAGGTATACAGTAAACCTGAAGTGAACCATCGGAATCTAAAACTAGACTCACAGGAGAGGTTCAAATCATAGAAAGTTAGAGTGTCAGTCCTCTTGTACTTAAGTCGGCATTGTGCCTTTTGAATTTAATTCCGATGCAATTTCTGTATTTCATCGTCAATAAGAAGGTCCGTGGTATACAGTAAACCTAAAGTGTAACATCGGCATCTAAAACTGGATTCACAGGAGAGGTTCAAATCATAGATGGTTAGAGTGTCAGTCCTCTTGTGCTTAAGTCGGCATTGTGCCTTTTGTATTAAATTCGGATGCAATTTCTGTGTTTCATCGTCAATACGAAGGTCCAAGGGATACAGTAAACCTGAAGTGAAGCATCAGAATCGAAATCTACACTCACAGCAGAGGTTCAAATCATAGAAAGTGGGAGTGTCAGTCCTCTTGTACTTAAGTCGGCATTGTGCCTTTTGAATTTAATTCCGATGCAATTTCTGTATTTCATCGTCAATAAGAAGGTCCAAGGGATACAGTAAACCTGAAGTGAACCATCGGAATCTAAAACTGGATTCACAGGAGAGGTTCAAATCATAGAAAGTGAGAGTGTCAGTCCTCTTGTATTAAGTCGGCATTGTGCCTTGTGAATTTAATCCCGATGCTATCTCTGTGTTTCATAGTCAATGAGAAGGTGCAGAGTATACAGTAAACCTGAAGTGAAGCATCGGAATCTAAAACTGGACTCACAGGACAGGTTCAAATCATAGAAAGTAAGAGTGTCAGTCCTCTTGTACTTACGTCGGCATTGTGCCTTTTGTATTAAATTCGGATGCAATTTCTGTGTTTCATCGTCAATACGAAGGTCCAAGGGATACAGTAAACCTGAAGTGAAGCATCGGAATCGAAAACTGGACTCACAGCAGAGGTTCAAATCATAGAAAGTGAGAGTGTCAGTCCTCTTGTACTTAAGTCGGCATTGTGCCTTTTGAATTTAATTCCGATGCAATTTCTGTATTTCATCTTCAATAAGAAGGTCCGTGGTATACAGTAAACCTAAAGTGTAACATCGGCATCTAAAACTGGATTCACAGGAGAGGTTCAAATCATAGAAGGTTAGAGTGTCAGTCCTCTTGTGCTTAAGTCGGCATTGTGCCTTTTGTATTAAATTCGGATGCAATTTCTGTGTTTCATCGTCAATAAGAAGGCCCAAGGGATACAGTAAGCCTGAAGTGAAGTATCGGAATCTAAAACTGGACTCACAGGAGAGGTTCAAATCATTGAAAGTTAGAGTGTCAGTCCTCTTGTACTTAAGCCGGCATTGTGCCTTTTGCATTAAATTCGGGTGCAATTTCTGTGTTTCATCGTCAATAAGAAAGTCCAAGGGATACAGTAAACCGGAAGTGAAGCATCGGAAACTAAAACAGGACTCACAGGAGAGGTTCAAATCATAGAAAGTGAGAGTGTCAGTCCCCTTGTACTTAAGTCGGCATTGTGCCTTTTGTATTTAATTCGGATACAATTTCTGTGTTTCATCGTCAATAAGAAGGTCCAAGGGATACAGTAAACCTGAAGTGAAGCATCGGAATCTAAAACTGGACTCGCCGGAGGGGTTCAAATCATAGAAAGTGAGAGTGTCAGTTCTCTTGTACTTAAGTCGGCATTGTGTCTTTTGTATTAAATTCAGATGCAATTTCTGTGTTTCATCGTCAATAAGAAGGTCCAAGGGATACAGTAAACCTGAAGTGAAGCATCTAAATCTAAAACTGGACTCACAGGAGAGGTTCAAATCATAGAAAGTGAGAGTATCAGTCCTCTTGTACTTAAGTCGGCATTGTGTCTTTGGCATTAAATTCGGATGCAATTTCTGTGTTTCATCGTCAATAAGAAATTCCAAGGGATACAGTAAACCTTAAGTGAAGCATCGGAATCTAGAACTGAACTCACAGGAGAGGTTCAAAACATAGAAAGTGAGAGTGTCAGTCCTCTTGTACTTAAGTCGGCATTGTGCCTTTTGTATTAAATTCGGATGCAATTTCTGTGTTTCATCATCAATACGAAGGTCCAAGGCATACAGTAAACCTGAAGTGAAGCATCTAAATATAAAACTGGACTCACAGGAGAGGTTCAAATCATAGAAAGTGAGAGTATCAATCCTCTTGTACTTAAGTCGGCATTGTGTCTTTGGCATTAAATTCGGATGCAATTTCTGTGTTTCATCGTCAATAAGAAATTCCAAGGGATACAGTAAACCTGAAGTGAAGCATCGGAATCTAGAACTGAACTCACAGGAGAGGTTCAAAACATAGAAAGTAAGAGTGTCAGTCCTCTTGTACTTAAGACTGCATTGTGCCTCTTGAATTTTTCCGATGCAAATTCTGTGTTTCATCGTCAATAAGAAGGTGCGAAGTATACAGTAAACCTGAAGTGAAGCATCGGAATCTAAAACTGGACTCACAGGATAGGTTCAAATCATAGAAAGTTAGAGTGTCAGTCCTCTTGTACTTAAGTCGACATTGTGCCTTTTGAATTTAATTCCGATGCAATTTCTGTATTTCATCGTCAATAAGAAGGTCCGTGGTATACAGTAAACCTAAAGTGTAACATCGGCATCTAAAACTGGATTCACAGGAGAGGTTCAAATCATAGAAGGTTAGAGTGTCAGTCCTCTTGTGCTTAAGTCGGCATTGTGCCTTTTGTATTAAATTCGGATGCAATTTCTGTGTTTCATCGTCAATAAGAAGGCCCAAGGGATACAGTAAGCCTGAAGTGAAGTATCGGAATCTAAAACTGGACTCACAGGAGAGGTTCAAATCATTGAAAGTTAGAGTGTCAGTCCTCTTGTACTTAAGCCGGCATTGTGCCTTTTGTATTAAATTCGGGTGCAATTTCTGTGTTTCATCGTCAACAAGAAAGTCCAAGGGATACAGTAAACCGGAAGTGAAGCATCGGAAACTAAAACAGGACTCACAGGAGAGGTTCAAATCATAGAAAGTTAGAGTGGCAGTCCTCTTGTACTTAAGTCGGCATTGTGCCTTTTGTATTAAATTCGGATGTAATTTCTGTGTTTCATCGTCAATAAGAAGGTCCAAGAGACACAGTAAACATGAAGTGAAGCATCGGAATCTAAAACTGGACTCACAGGAGAGGTTCAAATCATAGAAAGTGAGAGTGTCAGTCCCCTTGTACTTAAGTCGGCATTGTGCCTTTTGTATTTAATTCGGATACAATTTCTATGTTTCATCGACAATAAGAGGGTCCAAGGGATACAGTAAACCTGAAGTGAAGCATCGGAATCTGAAACTGGACTCGCCGGAGGGGTTCAAATCATAGAAAGTGAGAGTGTCAGTTCTCTTGTACTTAAGTCGGCATTGTGTCTTTTCATTAAATTCGGATGCAATTTCTGTGTTTCATCATCAATACGAAGGTCCAAGGCATACAGTAAACCTGAAGTGAAGCATCTAAATATAAAACTGGACTCACAGGAGAGGGTAAAATCATAGAAAGTGAGAGTATCAATCCTCTTGTACTTAAGTCGGCATTGTGTCTTTGGCATTAAATTCGGATGCAATTTCTGTGTTTCATCGTCAATAAGATATTCCAAGGGATACACTAAAACTGAAGTGAAGCATCGGAATCTAGAACTGAACTCACAGGAGAGGTTCAAAACATAGAAAGTAAGAGTGTCAGTCCTCTTGTACTTAAGACTGCATAGTGCCTTTTGAATTTTTCCGATGCAAATTCTGTGTTTCATCGTCAATAAGAAGGTGCGAAGTATACAGTAAACCTGATGTGAAGCATCGGAATCTAAAACTGGACTCACAGGATAGGTTCAAATCATAGAAAGAGTGTCACTCCTCTTGTACTTAAGTCGGCATTGTGGCTTTTTTATTTAATTCCGATGCAATTCCTGTTTTTCATCGTCAATAAGAAGGTGCAAGGTATACAGTAAACCTGAAGTGAAGCATCGGAATCTAAAACTCGACTCACAGGAGAGGTTCAAATCATTGAAAGTTAGAGTGTCAGTCCTCTTGTACTTAAGTCGGCATTGTGCCTTTTGTATTGAATTCGGAAGCAATTTTCGTGTTTCATCGTCATTAAGAAGGTCCAAGGGATACATTAAACCTGAAGTGGAGCATCGGAATCTAAAACTGGACTCACAGGAGAGGTTCAAATAATAGAAAGTTAGAGTGTCAGGCCTCTTGTACTTAAGTCGGCGTTGTGCATTTTGAATTTAATTCCGATGTAATTTCTGTGCTTCATCGTCAAAAAGAAGGTCTAACTGATACAGTAAACCTGAAGTAAAGCATCGGAATCTAAAACTGGACACACATTAGATGTTAAAATCATAGAAAGTGAGAGTGTCAGTCCTCTTGTACTTAAGTCGGCATTGTGCCTTTTGTATTATATTTGGTTGCAATTTCTGTGTTTCATCGTCAATAAGAGGGTCAAAGGGATACAGTAAACCTGAGGTGAAGCATCGGGATCTAAAGCTGGACTCACAGGAGAGGTTCAAATCATAGAAAGTTAGAGTGTCAGTCCGCTTGTATTTAACTCGGCATTGTGCATTTGAATGTAATTCCGATGCAATTTCTGTGCTTCATCGTCAATAAGAGGGTGCAAGGTATACAGTAAACCTGAAGTGAAGCATCGGATTCTAAAACTGGACTCACAGGAGAGGTTCAAATCATAGAAAGCAAGAGTGTCAGTCCTCTTGTACTTAAGTCGGCATTGTGTCTTCTGTATTACATTCGGATGCAATTTCTGTGTTTCATCGTCAATAAGAAGGTCCAAGGGATTCAGTAAACCTGAAGTGAAGGATCGGAATCTAAAACTGGACTCACAGGAGAGGTTCAAATCATAGAAAGTTAGAGTGTCAGTCCTCTAGTACTTAACACTGCATTGTGCCTCTTGAATTTAATTCCGATGCAATCTCTGTGTTTCATAGCCAATAAGAAGGTGCAAAGATTACAGTAAACCTGAAGTGAAGCATCAGAATCGAAAACTGGACTCACAGCAGAGGTTCAAATCATAGAAAGTGAGAGGGTCAGTCCTCTTGTACTTAAGTCGGCATTGTGCCTTTTGTATTTAATTCCGATGCAGTTTCTGTGTTTCATCGTCAATAAGAAGGTCCAAGGGATACAGTAAACCTGAAGTGAAGCATCGGAATCTAAGACTGGACTCACAGGAGATGTTCAAATCATAGAAAGTGAGAGTGTCAGATCTCCAGTACTTAAGTCGGCATTGTGCCAATTGTATTAAATTCGGATGCATTTTCTGTGTTTCATCGTCAATAAGAAGGTCCAAGGGATAAAGTAAACCTGAGTGAAGCATCGGAATCTAAAACTGGACTCACAGGAGAGGTTCAAATCATAGAAAGTGAGAGTGTCAGTCCTCTTGTACTTAAGTCGGCATTGTGCCTTTTGAATTTAATTCCGATGCAATTTCTGTGCTTCATCGTCAATAAGAAGGTCCATGGTATACAGTAAACCTGAAGTGTAACATCGGCATCTAAAACTGGACTCACAGGAGAGGTTCAAATCATAGAAAGTTAGAGTGTCAATCCTCTAGTACTTGAGTCGGCATTGTGCATTTCGAATTTAATTCTGATGCAATTTCTGTGTTTCATCGTCATTACGAAGGTCCAAGGTATACAGTAAACCTGAAGTTAAGCATCGGAATCTAAAACTCGACTCACTGGAGAGGTTCAAATCATTGAAAGTTAGAGTGTCAGTCCTCTTGTACTTAAGTCGGCATTGTGCCTTTTGTATTAAATTCGGATGCAATTTCTGTGTTTCATCGTCATTAAGAAGGTCCAAGGGATACATAAAACCTGAAGTGAAGCATCGGAATCTAAAACTGGACTCACAGGAGCGGTTCAAATAATAGAAAGTTAGAGTGTCAGGCCTCTTGTACTTAAGTCGGCGTTGTGCCTTTTGAATTTAATTCCGATGTAATTTCTATGCTTCATCGTCAAAAAGAAGGTCTAACTGATACAGTAAACCTGAAGTGAAACATCGGAATCTAAAACTGGACTCACATTAGATGCTCAAATCATAGAAGTTAGTGTGTCATTCCTCTTGTACTTAAGTCGGCATTGTGCCTTTTGTATTAAATTTGGATGCAATTTCTGTGTTTCATCGTCAATAAGAAGGTCAAAGGGATACAGTAAACCTGAAGTGAAGCATCGGGATCTAAAGCTGGACTCACAGGAGAAGTTCAAATCATATAAAGTTAGAGTGTCAGTCCGCTTGTATTTAACTCGGCATTGTGCATTTGAATTTAATTCCGATGAAATTTCTGTGCTTCATCGTCAATAAGAAGGTCCAAGGTATACAGTAAACCTGAAGTGAACCATCGGAATCCAAAACTGGACTCGCCGGAGAGGTTCAAATCATAGAAAGTTAGAGTGTCAGTCCTCTTGTACTTAAGTCGGCATTGTGCCTTTTGAATTTAATTCCGATGCAATTGCTGTGTTTCATCGTCAATAAGAAGGTCCAAGGTATACAGTAAACCTGAAGTGAACCATCGGAATCTAAAACTGGACTCACAGGAGAGGTTCAAATCATAGAAAGTGAAAGTGTCAGTCCCCTTGTACTTAAGTCGGCATTGTGCCTTTTGCATTAAATTCGGATGCAATTTCTGTGTTTCATCGTCAATAAGAAGGTCCTAGGGACACAGTAAACATGAAGTGAAGCATCGGAATCTAAAACTGGACTCACAGGAGAGGTTCAAATCATTGAAAGTTAGAGTGTCAGTCCTCTTGTACTTAAGCCGGCATTGTGCCTTTTGTATTAAATTCGGGTGCAATTTCTGTGTTTCATCGTCAATAAGAAAGTCCAAGGGATACAGTAAACCTGAAGTGAAGCATCGGAATCTAGAACTAGACTAACAGGAGAGGTTCTAATCATAGATATTTAGAGTGTCAGTCCTCTTGTCCTTAAGTCGGCATTGTGCCTTTTGTATTAAATTCGGATGCAATTTCTGTGTTTCATCGCCAATAAGAAGGTCCAAGGGATACAGTAAACCTGAAGTGAAGCATCGGAATCCAAAACAAGACTCACAGGAGAGGTTCAAATCATAGAAAGTTAGAGTTTTTTACTTCTCTTGTACTTAAGTCGGCATTGTGCCTTTTGTATTAAATTCGGATGCAATTTCTGTGTTTCATCATCAATAAGAAGGTCCAAGGGATACAGTAAACCTGAAGTGAACCATCGCAATCTAAAACAGGACTCACAGGAGAGGTTAAAATCATAGAAAGTAAGAGTGTCAGTCCTCTTGTACTTAAGTCGGCATTGTGTCTACTGTATTAAATTGGGATGCAATTTCTGTGTTTCATCGTCAATAAGAAGGTCCAAGGGATTCAGTAAACCTGAAGTGAAGCATCGGAATCTAAAACTGGACTCACGGGAGAGGTTCAAATCATAGAAAGTTAGAGTGTCAGTCCTCTTGTACTTAAGTCGGCATTGTGCCTTTTGTATTAAATACGGATGCAATATCTGTGTTTCAATCGTCAATAACAAGGTCAAAGGGATACAGTAAACCTGAAGTGAAGCATCGGAATCTAAAGCTGGACTCGCAGGAGAGGTTCAAATCATAGAAAGTTAGAGTGTCAGTGCTCTTGTACTTAAGTCGGTATTGTGCCTTTTGAATTTAATTCCGATGCCATTTCTGTGTTTCATCGTCAATAAGAAGGTCCAAGGTATACAGTAAACCTGAAGTGAACCATCGGAATCTAAAACTGGACTCACAGGAGAGGTTCAAATCATAGAAAGTGAAAGTGTCAGTCCCCTTGGACTTAAGTCGGCATTGTGCCTTTTGCATTAAATTCGGATGCAATTTCTGTGTTTCATCGTCAATAAGCAGGTCCTAGGGACACAGTAAACCTGAAGTGAAGCATCGGAATCCAGAACTGGACTCACAGGAGAGGTTCAAATCATTGAAAGTTAGAGTGTCTGTCCTCTTGTACTTAAGCCGGCATTGTGCCTTTTGTATTAAATTCGGGTGCAATTTCTGTGTTTCATCGTCAATAAGAAAGTCCAAGGGATACAGTAAACCTGAAGTGAAGCATCGGAATCTAAAACTAGACTAACAGGAGAGGTTCTAATCATAGATATTTAGAGTGTCAGTCCTCTTGTCCTTAAGTCGGCATTGTGCCCTTTGTATTAAATTCGGATGCAATTTCTGTGTTTCATCGCCAATAAGAAGGTCCAAGGGATACAGTAAACCTGAAGTGAAGCATCGGAATCCAAAACAAGACTCACAGGAGAGGTTCAAATCATAGAAAGGTAGAGTGTCACTTCTCTTGTACTTAAGTCGGCATTGTGCCTTTTGTATTAAATTCGGATGCAATTTCTGTGTTTCATCATCAATAAGACGGTCCAAGTGATACAGTAAAACTAAAGTGAAGCATCGGAATCTAAAACTGGACTCACAGGAGAGGTTCAAATCATTGAACGTTAGAATGTCAGCCCTTGTACTTAAGCCGGCATTGCGCCTTTTGTATTAAATTTGGATGCAATATCTGTCTTTCATCGTCAATAAGAAGGTCAAAGGGATACAGTAAACCTGAAGTGAAGCATCGGGATCTAAAGCTGGACTCACAGGAGAGGTTCAAATCATAGAAAGTTAGAGTGTCAGTCCGCTTGTATTTAACTCGGCATTGTGCATTTGAATTTAATTCCGATGGAATTTCTGTGCTTCATCGTCAATAAGAAGGTCCAAGGTATACAGTAAACCTGAAGTGAACCATCGGAATCTAAAACTTTACTCGCCGGAGAGGTTCAAATCATAGAAAGGTAGAGTGTCAGTCCTCTTGTACTTAAGTCGGCATTGTGCCTTTTGAAATTAATTCCGATGCAATTGGTGTGTTTCATCGTCAATAAGAAGGTCCAAGGTATACAGTAAACCTGAAGTGAACCATCGGAATCTAAAACTGGACTCACGGGAGAGGTTGAAATCATAGAAAGTGAAAGTGTCAGTCCCCTTGTACTTAAGTCGGCATTGTGCCTTTTGCATTAAATTCGGATGCAATTTCTGTGTTTCATCGTCAATAAGAAGGTCCTAGGGACACAGTAAACCTAAAGTGAAGCATCGGAATCTAGAACTGGACTCACAGGAGAGGTTCAATTCATTGAAAGTTAGAGTGTCAGTCCTCTTGTACTTAAGCCGGCATTGTGCCTTTTGTATTAAATTCGGGTGCAATTTCTGTGTTTCATCGTCAATAAGAAAGTCCAAGGGATACAGTAAACCTGAAGTGAAGCATCGGAATCTAAAACTAGACTAACAGGAGAGGTTCTAATCATAGATATTTAGAGTGTCAGTCCTCTTGTCCTTAAGTCGGCATTGTGCCCTTTGTATTAAATTCGGATGCAATTTCTGTGTTTCATCGCCAATAAGAAGGTCCAAGGGATACAGTAAACCTGAAGTGAAGCATCGGAATCCAAAACAAGACTCACAGGAGAGGTTCAAATCATAGAAAGGTAGAGTGTCACTTCTCTCGTACTTAAGTCGGCATTGTGCCTTTTGTATTAAATTCGGATGCAATTTCTGTGTTTCATCATCAATAAGACGGTCCAAGTGATACAGTAAAACTAAAGTGAAGCATCGGATTCTAAAACTGGACTCACAGGAGAGGTTCAAATCATTGAACGTTAGAATGTCAGACCTCTTGTACTTAAGCCGGCATTGCGCCTTTTGTATTAAATTTGGATGCAATATCTGTCTTTCATCGTCAATAAGAAGGTCAAAGGGATACAGTAAACCTGAAGTGAAGCATCGGGATCTAAAGCTGGACTCACAGGAGAGGTTCAAATCATAGAAAGTTAGAGTGTCAGTCCGCTTGTATTTAACTCGGCATTGTGCATTTGAATTTAATTCCGATGGAATTTCTGTGCTTCATCGTCAATAAGAAGGTCCAAGGTATACAGTAAACCTGAAGTGAACCATCAGAATCTAAAACTTTACTCGCCGTAGAGGTTCAAATCATAGAAAGGTAGAGTGTCAGTCCTCTTGTACTTAAGTCGGCATTGTGCCTTTTGAAATTAATTCCGATGCAATTGGTGTGTTTCATCGTCAATAAGAAGGTCCAAGGTATACAGTAAACCTGAAGTGAACCATCGGAATCTAAAACTGGACTCACAGGAGAGGTTGAAATCATAGAAAGTGAAAGTGTCAGTCCCCTTGTACTTAAGTCGGCATTGTGCCTTTTGCATTAAATTCGGATGCAATTTCTGTGTTTCATCGTCAATAAGAAGGTCCTAGGGACACAGTAAACCTAAAGTGAAGCATCGGAATCTAGAACTGGACTCACAGGAGAGGTTCAATTCATTGAAAGTTAGAGTGTCAGTCCTCTTGTACTTAAGCCGGCATTGTGCCTTTTGTATTAAATTCGGGTGCAATTTCTGTGTTTCATCGTCAATAAGAAAGTCCAAGGGATACAGTAAACCTGAAGTGAAGCATCGGAATCTAAAACTAGACTAACAGGAGAGGTTCTAATCATAGATATTTAGAGTGTCAGTCCACTTGTCCTTAAGTCGGCATTGTGCCTTTTGTATTAAATTCGGATGCAATTTCTGTGTTTCATCGCCAATAAGAAGGTCCAAGGGATACAGTAAACCTGAAGTGAAGCATCGGAATCCAAAACAAGACTCACAGGAGAGGTTCAAATCATAGAAAGTTAGATAGTCACTTCTCTTGTACTTAAGTCGGCATTGTGCCTTTTGTATTAAATTCGGATGCAATTTCTGTGTTTCATCATCTATAAGAAGGTCCAGGGGATACAGTAAACCTGAAGTGAACCATCGCAATCTAAAACAGGACTCACAGGAGAGGTTGAAATCATGGAAAGTGAAAGTTTCAGTCCCCTTGTACTTAAGTCGGCATTGTGCCTTTTGCATTAAATTCGGATGCAATTTCTGTGTTTCATCGTCAATAAGAAGGTCCTAGGGACACAGTAAACCTGAAGTGAAGCATCGGAATCTAGAACTGGACTCACAGGAGAGGTTCAAATCATTGAAAGTTAGAGTGTCAGTCCTCTTGTACTTAAGCCGGCATTGTGCCTTTTGTATTAAATTCGGGTGCAATTTCTGTGTTTCATCGTCAATAAGAAAGTCCAAGGGATACAGTAAACCTGAAGTGAAGCATCGGAATCTAAAACTAGACTAACAGGAGAGGTTCTAATCATAGATATTTAGAGTGTCAGTCCTCTTGTCCTTAAGTCGGCATTGTGCCTTTTGTATTAAATTCGGATGCAATTTCTGTGTTTCATCGCCAATAAGAAGGTCCAAGGGATACAGTAAACCTGAAGTGAAGCATCGGAATCCAAAACAAGCCTCACAGGAGAGGTTCAAATCATAGAAAGTTGGATAGGCACTTCCCTTGTACTTAAGTCGGCATTGTGCCTTTTGTATTAAATTCGGATGCAATTTCTGTGTTTCATCATCAATAAGAAGGTCCAAGGGATACAGTAAACCTGAAGTGAACCATCTCAATCTAAAACAGGACTCACAGGACAGGTTCAAATCATAGAAGGTAAGAGTGTCAGTCCTCTTGTACTTAAGTCGGCATAGTGTCTACTGTATTAAATTCGGATGCAATTTCTGTGTTTCATCGTCAATAAGAAGGTCCAAGGGATTCAGTAAACCTGAAGTGAAGTATCGGAATCTAAAACTGGACTCACAGGAGAGGTTCAAATCATAGAAAGTTAGAGTGTCAGTCCTCTTGTACTTTAGACTGCATTGTGCCTCTTGAATTTAATTCCGATGCAATCTCTGTGTTTCGTAGTCAATAAGAAGGTGCAAAGTATACAGTAAACCTAAAGTGAAGCATCGGAATCTAAAACTGGACTCACAGGAGAGGTTCAAATCATAGAAAGTGAGAGTGTCAGTCCTCTTGTACTTAAGTCGGCATTGTGCCTTTTGAATTTAATTCCGATGCAATTTCTGTGCTTCATCGTCAATAAGAAGGTCCAAGGTATACAGTAAACCTGAAGTGTAACATCGGCATCTAAAACTGTACTCACAGGAGAGGTTCAAATCATAGAAAGTTAGAGTGTCAGTCCTCTTGTACTTAAGTCGGCATTGTGCCTTTTGTATTAAATTCGGATGCAAAATCTGTGTTTCAATCGTCAATAACAAGGTCAAAGGGATACAGTAAACCTGAAGTGAAGCATCGGAATCTAAAGCTGGACTCGCAGGAGAGGTTCAAATCATAGAAAGTTAGAGTGTCAGTCCTCTTGTACTTAAGTCGGCATTGTGCCTTTTGAATTTAATTCCAATGCAACTGCTGTGTTTCATCGTCAATAAGAAGGTCCAAGGTATACAGTAAACCCTTAAGTGATCCATCGGAATCTAAAACTGGACTCACAGGAGGGGTTCAAATCATAGAAAGGGAGAGTGTCAGTCCTCTTGTTCTTAAGTCGGCATTGTGCCTTTTGTATTAAATTCGGATGCAATTTCTGTGTTTCATTGTCAATAAGAAGGTGCAAGGGATACAGTAAACCTGAAGTGAAGCATCGGAATCTAAAACTGGACTCACAGGAGAGGTTCAAATCATTATAATTTAGAGTGTCAGTCCTCTTGTACTTAAGCCGGCATTGTGCTTTTTGTATTAAATTCGGGTGCAATTTCTGTGTTTCATCGTCAATTAGAAAGTCCAAGGGATACAGTAAACTTGAAGTGAAGCATCGGAATCTAAAACTAGACTCACAGGAGAGGTTCAAACCATAGAAAGTTAGAGTGTCAGTCCCCTAGTACTTAAGTCGGCATTGTGCCTTTTGTATTAAATTCAGATGCATTTTCTGTGTTTCATCGTCAATAAGAAGGTCCAAGGGATAAAGTAAACCTGAAGTGAAGCATCGGAATAAAAAACTGGAGTCACAAGAGAGGTTCAAATCATAGAAAGTGAGAGTGTCAGTCCTCTTGTACTTAAGTCGGCATTGTGCCTTTTGTATTTAATTCAGATGCAATTTCTGTGTTTCATCGTCAATACGAAGGTCCAAGGGATACAGTAAACCTGAAGTGAAGCAACGGAATCGAAAACTGGACTCACAGCAGAGGTTCAAATCATAGAAAGTGAGAGTGTCAGTCCTCTTGTACTTAAGTCGGCATTGTGCCTTTTGAATTTAATTCCGATGCAATTGCTGTGCTTCATCGTCAAAAAGAAGGTCTAACTGATAGAGTAAACCTGAAGTGAAGCATCGGAATCTAAAACTGGACTCACATTAGATGCTCAAATCATAGAAAGTTAGTGTGTCAGTCCTCTTGTACTTAAGTCGGCTTTGTGCCATTTGTATTAAATTTGGATGCAATTTCTGTGTTTCATCGTCAATATGAAGGTCAAAGGGATACAGTAAACCTGAAGTGAAGCATCGGGATCTAAAGTTGGACTCACAGGAGAGGTTCAAATCATAGAAAGTTAGAGTGTCGGTCCGCTTGTATTTAACTCGGCATTGTGCATTTGCATTTAATTCCGATGCAGTTTCTGTGTTTCATCGTCAATAAGAAGGTCCAAGGTATACAGTAAACCTGAAGTGAACCATCGGAATCTAAAACTGGACTCGCCGGAGAGGTTCAAATCATAGAAAGTTAGAGTGTCAGTCCTCTTGTACTTAAGTCGGCATTGTGCCTTTTGAAATTAATTCCGATGCAATTGGTGTGTTTCATCGTCAATAAGAAGGTCCAAGGTATACAGTAAACCTGAAGTGAACCATCGGAATCTAAAACTGGACTCACAGGAGAGGTTCAAATCATAGAAAGTGAAAGTGTCAGTCCCCTTGTACTTAAGTCGGCATTGTGCCTTTTGCATTAAATTCGGATGCAATTTCTGTGTTTCATCGTCAATAAGAAGGTCCTAGGGACACAGTAAACCTGAGGTGAATCATCGGAATCTAGAACTGGACTCACAGGAGAGGTTCAAATCATTGAAAGTTAGAGTGTCGGTCCTCTTGTACTTAAGCCGGCATTGTGCCTTTTGTATTAAATTCGGGTGCAATTTCTGTGTTTCATCGTCAATAAGAAAGTCCAAGGGATACAGTAAACCTGAAGTGAAGCATCGGAATCTAAAACTAGACTAACAGGAGAGGTTCTAATCATAGATATTTAGAGTGTCAGTCCTCTTGTCCTTAAGTCGGCATTGTGCCTTTTGTATTAAATTCGGATGCAATTTCTGTGTTTCATCGCCAATAAGAAGGTCCAAGGGATACAGTAAACCTGAAGTGAAGCATCGGAATCCAAAACAAGACTCACAGGAGAGGTTCAAATCATAGAAAGGTAGAGTGTCACTTCTCTTGTACTTAAGTCGGCATTGTGCCTTTTGTATTAAATTCGGATGCAATTTCTGTGTTTCATCATCAATAAGACGGTCCAAGTGATACAGTAAAACTGAAGTGAAGCATCGGAATCTAAAACTGGACTCACAGGAGAGGTTCAAATCATTGAAAGTTAGAATGTCAGACCTCTTGCACTTAAGCCGGCATTGCGCCTTTTGTATTAAATTCGGATGCAATGTCTGTGTTTCATCGTCAATAAGAAAGTCCAAGGGATACAGTAAACCTGAAGTGAAGCATCGGAATCTAAAACTGGACTTAAAGGAGAGGTTCAAATCATAGAAAGTTAGAGTGTCAGTCCTCTTGTACTTAAGTCGGCATTGTGCCTTTTGTATTTAATTCCGATGCAATTTCTGTGTTTCATCGTCAATAAGAAGGTCCAAGGGATACAGTAAACCTGAAGTGAAGCATCGGAATCTAAGACAGGACTCACAGGAGACGTTCAAATCATAGAAAGTGAGAGTGTCAGTTCTCTTGTACTTAAGTCGGCATTGTGCCTTTTGTATTAAATTTGGATGCAATTTCTGTCTTTCATCGTCAATAAGAAGGTCAAAGGGATACAGTAAACCTGAAGTGAAGCATCGGGATCTAAAGCTGGACTCACAGGAGAGGTTCAAATCATAGAAAGTTAGAGTGTCAGTCCGCTTGTATTTAACTCGGCATTGTGCATTTGAATTTAATTCCGATGGAATTTCTGTGCTTCATCGTCAATAAGAAGGTCCAAGGTATACAGTAAACCTGAAGTGAACCATCGGAATCTAAAACTTTACTCGCCGGAGAGGTTCAAATCATAGAAAGTTAGAGTGTCAGTCCTCTTGTACTTAAGTCGGCATTGTGCCTTTTGAAATTAATTCCGATGCAATTGGTGTGTTTCATCGTCAATAAGAAGGTCCAAGGTATACAGTAAACCTGAAGTGAACCATCGGAATCTAAAACTGGACTCACAGGAGAGGTTGAAATCATAGAAAGTGAAAGTGTCAGTCCCCTTGTACTTAAGTCGGCATTGTGCCTTTTGCATTAAATTCGGATGCAATTTCTGTGTTTCATCGTCAATAAGAAGAACCTAGGGACACAGTAAACCTGAAGTGAAGCATCGGAATCTAGAACTGGACTCACAGGAGAGGTTCAAATCATAGAAAGTTAGAGTGTCAGTCCTCTTGTACTTAAGCCGGCATTGTGCCTTTTGTATTAAATTCGGGTGCAATTTCTGTGTTTCATCGTCAATAAGAAAGTCCAAGGGATACAGTAAACCTGAAGTGAAGCATCGGAATCTAAAACTAGACTAACAGGAGAGGTTCTAATCATAGATATTTAGAGTGTCAGTCCTCTTGTCCTTAAGTCGGCATTGTGCCTTTTGTATTAAATTCGGATGCAATTTCTGTGTTTCATCGTCAATAAGAAGGTCCAAGGGATACAGTAAACCTGAAGTGAAGCATCGGAATCCAAAACAAGACTCACAGGAGAGGTTCAAATCATAGAAAGTTAGATAGTCACTTCTCTTGTACTTAAGTCGGCATTGTGCCTTTTGTATTATATTCGGATGCAATTTCTGTGTTTCATCATCAATAAGAAGGTCCAAGGGATACAGTAAACCTGAAGTGAACCATCGCAATCTAAAACAGGACTCACAGGACAGGTTCAAATCATAGAAAGTAAGAGTGTCAGTCCTCTTGTACTTAAGTCGGCATTGTGTCTACTGTATTAAATTCGGATGCAATTTCTGTGTTTCATCGTCAATAAGAAGGTCCAAGGGATTCAGTAAACCTGAAGTGAAGTATCGGAATCTAAAACTGGACTCACAGGAGAGGTTCAAATCATAGAAAGTTAGAGTGTCAGTCCTCTTGTACTTAAGACTGCATTGTGCCTCTTGAATTTAATTCCGATGCAATCTCTGTGTTTCGTAGTCAATAAGAAGGTGCAAAGTATACAGTAAACCTGAAGTGAAGCATCGGAATCTAAAACTGGACTCACAGGAGAGGTTCAAATCATAGAAAGTGAGAGTGTCAGTCCTCTTGTACTTAAGTCGGCATTGTGCCTTTTGAATTTAATTCCGATGCAATTTCTGTGCTTCATCGTCAATAAGAAGGTCCATGGTATACAGTAAACCTGAAGTGTAACATCGGCATCTAAAACTGGACTCACAGGAGAGGTTCAAATCATAGAAAGTTAGAGTGTCAGTCCTCTTGTACTTAAGTCGGCATTGTGCCTTTTGTATTAAATTCGGATGCAAAATCTGTGTTTCAATTGTCAATAACAAGGTCAAAGGGATACAGTAAACCTGAAGTGAAGCATCGGAATCTAAAGCTGGACTCGCAGGAGAGGCTCAAATCATAGAAAGTTAGAGTGTCAGTCCTCTTGTACTTAAGTCGGCAATGTGCCTTTTGAATTTAATTCCAATGCAACTGCTGTGTTTCATCGTCAATAAGAAGGTCCAAGGTATACAGTAGACCCTTAAGTGATCCATCGGAATCGAAAACTGGACTCACAGGAGGGGTTCAGATCATAGAAAGGGAGAGTGTCAGTCCTCTTGTTCTTAAGTCGGCATTGTGCCTTTTGTATTAAATTCGGATGCAATTTCTGTGTTTCATCGTCAATTAGAAAGTCCAAGGGATACAGTAAACTTGAAGTGAAGCATCGGAATCTAAAACTAGACTCACAGGAGAGGTTCAAACCATAGAAAGTTAGAGTGTCAGTCCCCTAGTACTTAAGTCGGCATTGTGCCTTTTGTATTAAATTCAGATGCATTTTCTGTGTTTCATCGTCAATAAGAAGGTCCAAGGGATAAAGTAAACCTGAAGTGAAGCATCGGAATCAAAAACTGGACTCACAAGAGAGGTTCAAATCATAGAAAGTGAGAGTGTCAGTCCTCTTGTACTTGAGTCGGCATTGTGCCTTTTGTATTTAATTCAGATGCAATTTCTGTGTTTCATCGTCAATACGAAGGTCCAAGGGATACAGTAAACCTGAAGTGAAGCAACGGAATCGAAACCTGGACTCACAGCAGAGGTTCAAATCATAGAAAGTGAGAGTGTCAGTCCTCTTGTACTTAAGTCGGCATTGTGCCTTTTGAATTTAATTCCGATGCAATTTCTGTGCTTCATCGTCAATAAGAAGGTCCATGGTATACAGTAAACCTGAAGTGTAACATCGGCATCTAAAACTGGACTCACAGGAGAGGTTCAAATCATAGAAAGTTAGAGTGTCAATCCTCTAGTACTTAAGTCGGCATTTTGCATTTCGAATTTAATTCCGATACAATTTCTGTGCTTCATCGTCATTAAGAAGGTCCAAGGGATACATTAAACCTCAAGTGAAGCATCGGAATCTAAAATTGGACTCACAGGAGAGGTTCAAATCATAGAAAGTTAGAGTGTCAGTCGGCTTGTATTTAACTCGGCATTGTGCATTTGAATTTAATTCCGATGCAATTTCTGTGCTTCATCGTCAATAAGAAGGTCCAAGGTATACAGTAAACCTGAAGTGAACCATCGGAATCTAAAACTGGACTCACAGGTGAGGTTCAAATCATAGAAAGTGAAAGTGTCAGTCCCCTTGTACTTAAGTCGGTATTGTGCCTTTTGCATTAAATTCGGATGCAATTTCTGTGTTTCATCGTCAATAAGAAGGTCCAAGGGACACAGTAAACCTGAAGTGAAGCATCGGAATCTAAAACTGGACTCACAGAAGAGGTTCAAATCATGGAAAGTTAGAGTGTCGGTCCTCTTGTACTTAAGCCGGCATTGTGCCTTTTGTATTAAATTCGGGTGCAATTTCTGTGTTTCATCGTCAATAAGAAAGTCCAAGGGATACAGTAAACCTGAAGTAAAGCATCGGAATCTAAAACTAGACTAACAGGAGAGGTTCTAATCATAGATATTTAGAGTGTCAGTCCTCTTGTCCTTAAGTCGGCATTGTGCCTTTTGTAGTAAATTCGGATGCAATTTCTGTGTTTCATCGCCAATAAGAAGGTGCAAGGGATACTGTAATCCTGAAGTGAAGCATCGGAATCCAAAACTAGACTCACAGGAGAGGTCCAAATCATAGAAAGTTAGAGTGTCACTTCTCTTGTACTCAAGTCGGCATTGTGCCTTTTGTATTAAAATCGGATGCAATTTCAGTGTTTCATCGTCAATAAGAAGGTCCAAGGGATACAGTAAACCTGAAGTGAACCATCGCAATCTAAAACTGGACTCAGAGGAGAGGTTCTAATCATAGAAAGTGAGAGTCTCAGTCCTCTTGTACTTAAGTCGGCATTGTGCCTTTTGTATTAAATTCGGATGCAATTTCTGTGTTTCATCGTCAATAAGAAGGTGCAAGGTATACAGTAAACCTGAAGTGAAGCATCGGATTCTAAAACTGGACTCACAGGAGAGGTTCAAATCATAGAAAGTAAGAGTGTCAGTCCTCTTGTACTTAAGTCGGCATTGTGCCTTCTGTATTAAATTCGGATGCAATTTCTGTGTTTCATCGTCAATAAGAAGGTCCAAGGGATTCAGTAAACTTGAAGTGAAGCATCGGAATCTAAAACGGGACTCACAGGAGAGGTTCAAATCATAGAAAGTTAGAGTGTCAGTCCTCTTGTACTTAAGACTGCATTGTGCCTCTTGAATTTAATTCCGATGCAATCTCTGTGTTTCATAGTCAATAAGAAGGTGCAAAGTATACAGTAAACCTGAAGTGAAGCATCGGAATCTCAAACTGGACACACAGGAGAGGTTCAAATCATAGAAAGTGAGAGTGTCAGTCCTCTTGTACTTAAGTCGGCATTGTGCCTTTTGAATTTAATTCCGATGCAATTTCTGTGCTTCATCGTCGAAAAGAAGGTCCATGGTATACAGTAAACCTGAAGTGTAACATCGGCATCTAAAACTGGACTCACAGGAGAGGTTCAAATCATAGAAAGTTAGAGTGTCAGTCCTCTTGTACTTAAGCCGGCATTGTGCCTTTTGTATTAAATTCGGGTGCAATTTCTGTGTTTCATCGTCAATAAGAAAGTCCAAGGGATACAGTAAACCTGATGTGAAGCATCGGAATCTAAAACTAGACTAAGAGGAGAGGTTGTAGTCATAGAAAGTGAGAGTGTCAGTCCTCTTGTCCTTAAGTCGGCATTGTGCCTTTTGTATTAAATTCGGATGCAATTTCTGTGTTACATCGTCAATACGAAGGTCCAAGGGATACAGTAAACCTGATGTGAACCATCGGAATCTAAAACTGGACTCACAGGACAGGTTCAAATCATAGAAAGTGGGAGTGTCAGTCCTCTTGTATTAAGTCGGCATTGTGCCTTTTGAATTTAATTCCGATGCTATCTCTATGTTTCATAGTCAATAAGAAAGTGCAAAGTATACAGTAAACCTGAAGTGAAGCATCGGAACCGAAAGCTGGACTCACAGCAGAGGTTCAAATCATAGAAAGTGTGAGTGTCAGTCCTCTTGTACTTAAGTCGGCATTGTGCCTTTTGTATTTAATTCCGATGCAATTTCTGTATTTCATCGTCAGTAAGAAGGTCCATGGTATACAGTAAACCTAAAGTGTAACATCGGCATCTGAAACTGGATTCACAGGAGAGGTTCAAATCATAGAAAGTTAGAGTGTCAATCCTCTAATACTTAAGTCGGCATTGTGCCTTTCGAATTTAATTCCGATGCAATTTCTGTGTTTAATCGTCAATACGGAGGTCCATGGTATACAGTAAACCTGAAGTTAGGCATCGGAAAATAAAACTGGACTCACAGGAGAGGTTCAAATCATAGTAAGTTAGAGTGTCAGTCCTCTTTTACTTAAGTCGGCATTGTGACTTTTGCATTAAATTCGGAGGCAATTTATGTGTTTCATCGTCAATATGAAGGTCCAAGGGATACAGTAAACCTGAAGTGAAGCATCAGAATCTAAAACTAGACTAACAGGAGAGGTTCTAATCATAGATATTTAGAGTGTCAGTCCTCTTGTCCTTAAGTCGGCATTGTGCCTTTTGTATTAAATTCGGATGCAATTTCTGTGTTTCATCGCCAATAAGAAGGTCCAAGGGATACAGTAAACCTGAAGTGAAGCATCAGAATCCAAAACTAGACTCACAGGAGAGGTTCAAATCATAGAAAGTTAGAGTGTCACTTCTCTTGTACTCAAGTCGGCATTGTGCCTTTTGTATTAAATTCGGATGCAATTTCAGTGTTTCATCGTCAATAAGAAGGTCCAAGGGATACAGTAAACCTGAAGTGAACCATCGCAATCTAAAACTGGACTCAGAGGAGAGGTTCAAATCATAGAAAGTGAGAGTCTCAGTCCTCTTGTACTTAAGTCGGCATTGTGCCTTTTGTATTTAATTCCGATGCAATTTCTGTGTTTCATCGTCAATAAGAAGGTGCAAGGTATACAGTAAACCAGAAGTGAAGCATCGGATTCTAAAACTGGACTCACAGGAGAGGTTCAAATCATAGAAAGTAAGAGTGTCAGTCCTCTTGTACTTAAGTCGGCATTGTGCCTTCTGTATTAAATTCGGATGCAATTTCTGTGTTTCATCGTCAATAAGAAGGTCCAAGGAATTCAGTAAACTTGAAGTGAAGCATCGGAATCTAAAACTGGACTCACAGGAGAGGTTCAAATCATTGAAAGTTAGAGTGTCAGTCCTCTTGTACTTAAGACTGCATTGTGCCTCTTGAATTTAATTCCGATGCAATCTCTGTGTTTCATAGTCAATAAGAAGGTGCAAAGTATACAGTAAACCTGTAGTGAAGCATCGGAATCTAAAACTGGACTCACAGGAGAGGTTCAAATCATAGAAAGTGGGAGTGTCAGTCTTCTTGTATTAAGTCGGCATTGTGCCTTTTGAATTTAATTCCGATGCTATCTCTGTGTTTCATAGTCAATAAGAAAGTGCAAAGTATACAGTAAACCTGAAGTGAAGCATCGGAATCTAAAACTGGACTCACAGGAGAGGTTCAAATCATAGAAAGTAAGAGTGTCAGTCCTCTTGTACTTAAGTCGGCATTGTGCCTTTTGTATTAAATTCGGATGCAATGTCTGTGTTTCATCGTCAATACGAAGGTCCAAGTGATACAGTAAACCTGAAGTGAAGCATCGGAATCGAAAGCTGGACTCACAGCAGAGGTTCAAATCATAGAAAGTGAGAGTGTCAGTCCTCTTGTACTTAAGTCGGCATTGTGCCTTTTGTATTTAATTCGGATGCAATTTCTGTATTTCATCGTCAATAAGAAGGTCCATGGTATACAGTAAACCTAAAGTGTAACATCGGCATCTAAAACTGGATTCACAGGAGAGGTTCAAATCATAGAAAGTTAGAGTGTCAATCCTCTAATACTTAAGTCGGCATTGTGCCTTTCGAATTTAATTCCGATGCAATTTCTGTGTTTAATCGTCAATACGAAGGTCCACGGTATACAGTAAACCTGAAGTTAGGCATCGGAAAATAAAACTGGACTCACAGGAGAGGTTCAAATCATAGAAAGTTAGAGTGTCAGTCCTCTTTTACTTATGTCGGCATTGTGACTTTTGCATTAAATTCGGAGGCAATTTATGTGTTTCATCGTCAATATGAAGGTCCAAGGGATACAGTAAACCTGAAGTGAAGCTTCGGAATCTAAAACTGGTCTCACAGGAGAGGTTCAAATCATAGAAGGTTAGAGTGTCAGTCCTCTTGTACTTAAGTCGGCATTGTGCCTTTTGAATTTAATTCCGATGCCATTTCTGTGTTTCATCGTCAATAAGAATGTCCACGGTATACAGTAAACCTGAAGTGAACCATCGGAATCTAAAACTGGACTCACAGGAGAGGTTCAAATCATAGAAAGTGAGAGAGTCAGTCCTCTTGTACTTAAGTCGGCATTGTGCCTTTTGCATTAAATTCGGATTCAAATTCTGTGTTTCATCGTCAATAAGACGGTTCAAGTGATACAGTAAACCTAAAGTGAAGCATCGGAATCTAAAACTGGACTCACAGGAGAGGTTCAAATCATTGAAAGTTAGGGTGTCAGACCTCTTGTACTTAAGCCGGCATTGCGCCTTTTGTATTAAATTCGGATGCAATTTCTGTGTTTCATCGTCAATAAGAAAGTCCAAGGGATACAGTAAACCTGAAGTGAAGCATCGGAATCTAAAACTGGACTTAAAGGAGAGGTTCAAACCATAGAAAGTTAGAGTGTCAGTCCTCTTGTACTTAAGTCGGCATTGTGCCTTTTGTATATAATTCTGATGCATTTTCTGTGTTTCTTCGTCAATAAGAAGGTCCAAGGGATAAAGTAAACCTGAAGTGAAGCATCGGAATCTAAAACTGGACTCACAAGAGAGGTTCAAATCATAGAAAGTGAGAGTGTCAGTCCACTTGTACTTAAGTCGGCATTGTGCCTTTTGTATTAAATTCAGATGCAATTTCTGTGTTTCATCGTCAATACGATGGTCCAAGGGATACAGTAAACCTGAAGTGAAGCTACGGAATCGAAAACTGGACTCACAGCAGAGATTCAAATCATAGAAATTGAGAGTGTTAGTCCTCTTGTACTTAAGTCGGCATTGTGCTTTTTGAATTTAATTCCGATGCAATTTCTGTGCTTCATCGTCAATAAGAAGGTCCATGGTATACAGTAAACCTGAAGTGTAACATCGGCATCTAAAACTGGACTCACAGGGGAGGTTCAAATCATAGAAAGTTAGAGTGTCAGTCCTCTTGTACTTAAGTCGGCATTGTGCTTTTTGAATTTAATTCCGATGCTATCTCTGTGTTTCATAGTCAATAAGAAGGTGCAAAGTACACAGTAAACCTGAAGTGAAGCATCGGAATCTAAAACTGGACTCACAGGACAGGTTCAAATCATAGAAAGTAAGAGTGTCAGTCCTCTTGTACTTAAGTTGGCATTGTCCCTTTTGTATTAAATTCGGATGCAATTTCTGTGTTTCATCGTCAATACGAAGGTCCTAGGGATACAGTAAACCTGAAGTGGAGCAACGGAATCGAAAACTGGATTCACAGCAGAGGTTCAAATCATAGAAAGTGAGAGTGTCAGTCCTCTTGTACTTAAGTCGGCATTGTGCCTTTTCAATTTAATTCCGATGCAATTTCTGTGCTTCATCGTCAATAAGAAGGTCCATGGTATACAGTAAACCTGAAGTGTAACATCGGCATCTAAAACTGGACTCACAGGAGAGGATCTAATCATAGAAAGTTAGAGTGTCCGTCCTCTTGTACTTAAGTCGGCATTGTGCCTTTTGAATTTAATTCCGATACCATTTCTGTGTTTCATCGTCAATAAGAAGGTCCAAGGTAAACAGTAAACCTGAAGTGAACCATCGCATCTAAAACTGGACTCACAGGAGAGGTTCAAATCGTAGAAAGTGAGAGAGTCAGTCCTCTTGTACTTAAGTCGGCATTGTGCCTTTTGCATTAAATTCGGATTCAAATTCTGTGTTTCATCGTCAATAAGACGGTCCAAGGGATACAGTAAACCTGAAGTGAAGCATCGGAATCTAAAACTGGACTCACAGCAGAGGTTCAAATCATTGAAAGTTAGAGTGTCAGACCTCTTGTACTTAAGCCGGCATTGCGCCTTTTGTATTAAATTCGGATGCAATTTCTGTGTTTCATCGTCAATAAGAAAGTCCAAGGGTTACAGTAAACCTGAAGTGAAGCATCGGAATCTAAAACTGGACTTAAAGGAGAGGTTCAAATCATTGAAAGTTAGAGTGTCAGTCCTCTTGTACTTAAGTCGGCATTGTGCCTTTTGTATTTAATTCGGATGCAATTTCTGTGTTTCATCGTCAATAAGAAGGTCCAAGGGATACAGTAAACCTGAAGTGGATCATCGGAATCTAAAACTGGACTCACAGGAGAGGTTCTAATCATAGAAAGTGAGAGTGTCAGTCCTCTTGTACTTAAGTCGGCATTGTGCCATTTATATTAAATTTGGATGCATTTTCTGTGTTTCATCGACAATAAGAAGGTCCAAGGGATACAGTAAACCTGAAGTGAAGCATCGGAATCTAAAACTGGACTCACAAGAGAGGTTCAAATCATAGTAAGTGAGAGTGTCAGTCCTCTTGTACTTAAGTCGGCATTGTGCCTTTTGTATTAAATTCGGATGCAATATCTGTGTTTTATCGTCAATTAGAAGGTGCAAGGTATGCAGTAAGCCTGAAGTGAAGCATAGGAATCTAAAAATGGACTCACAGGAGAGGTTCAAATCATAGAAAGTTAGAGTATCGGCCCTCTTGTACTTAAGTCGGCATTGTGCCTTTTGAATTTAATTCCGATGCTATTTCTGTGTTTCATCGCCAACACGAAGGTGCAAGGTATGCAGTAAACCAGACGTTAAGCATCAGAATCTAAAACTGGGCTCACAGGAGAGGTTCAAATCATAGAAAGTTAGAGTGTCAGTCCTCTTGTACATAAGTCGGCATTGTGCCTTTTGTATTAAATTCGGATGCAATTTCTGTTTTTCGACGTCAATAAGAAGGTCCAAGGGATACAGTAAACCTGAAGTGAAGCATCGGAATCTAAAACTGGACTCACAGGAGAGGTTCAAATCATTGAAAATTAGAGTGTCAGACCACTTGTACTTAAGCCGGCATTGCGCCTTTTGTATTAAATTCGGATGCAATTTCTGTGTTTCATCGTCAATAAGAAAGTCCAAGGGATACAGTAAACCTTAAGTGAAGCATCAGAATCTAAAACCGGACTTAAAGGAGAGGTTCAAATCATAGAAATTTAGAGTGTCAGTCCTATTGTACTTCAGTCGGCATTGTGCCTTTTGTATTTAATTCGGATGCAATTTCTGTGTTTCATCGTCAATAAGAAGGTCCAAGGGATACAGTAAACCTGAAGTGAAGCATCGGAATCTAAAACTGGACTCACAGGAGAGGTTCTAATCATAGAAAGTGAGAGTGTCAGTCCTCTTGTACTTAAGTCGGCATTGTGCCATTTGTATTAAATTCTGATGCATTTTCTGTGTTTCGTCGTCAATAAGAAGGTCCAAGGGATACAGTAAACCTGAAGTGAAGCATCGGAATCTTAAACTGGACTCACAAGAGAGGTTCAAATCATAGAAAGTGAGAGTGTCAGTCCTCTTGTACTTAAGTCGGCATTGTGCCTTTTGTATTAAATTCGGATGCAATTTCTGTGTTTCATCGTCAATCAGAAGGTGCAAGGTATGCAGTAAGCCTGAAGTGAAGCATAGGTATCTAAAAATGGACTCACAGGAGAGGTTCAAATCATAGAAAGTTAGAGTATCGGCCCTTTTGTACTTAAGTCGCCATTGTGCCTTTTGAATTTAATTCCAATGCAATTTCTGTGTTTCACTGCCAACACGAAGGTCCAAGGTATGCAGTAAACCTGACGTTAAGCATCGGAATCTAAAACTGGGCTCACAGGAGTGGTTCAAATCATTGAAAGTTATAGTGTCAGTCCTCTTGTACGTAAGTCGGCATTGTGCCTTTTGTATTATATTCGGATGCATTTTCTGTGTTTCATCGTCAGTAAGAAAGTCCAAGGGATACAGTAAACCTGAAGTGAAGCATCGGAATCTAAAACTGGACTCACAGGAGAGGCTCAAAACATACAATGTTAGAGTGTCAGTCCTCTTGTACTTAAGTCTGCATTAAGCCTTTTGAATTTAATTCCGTTGCCATTTCTGTGTTTCATCGTCAATTAGGAGGTCCAAGGTATACAGTAAACCTGAAGTGAACCATCGGAATCTAAAACTGGAGTCACAAGATAGATTCAAATCATAGAAAGTGAGAGAGTCAGTCCTCTTGTACTTAAGTCGGCATTGTGCCATTTGCATTAAATTCAGATTCAATTTCTGTGTTTCATTGTCAATAATAAGGTCCAAGGGATACAGTAAACCTGAAGTGAAGCATCGGAATCTAAAACTGGACTCACAGGAGAGGTTCAAAGCATTGAAAGTTAGACTGTCAGTCCTCTTGTACTTAATTCGGCATTGTGCCTTTTGTATTAAATTCGGATGCAATTTCTGTGTATCATCGTCAATAGGAAGGTGCAAGGTATACAGTAAACCTGAAGTCAAGCATTGAAATCTAAAACTGGACTCACAGGAGAGATTCAAATCATAGAAGGGGAGAGTGTCAGTCCTCTTGTACTTAAGTCGCCAATGTGCCTTTTGTATTGAATTCGGATGCAATTTCTGTGTTTCATCGTTAATAAGAAGGTCCAAGAAATACAGTAAACCTGAAGTGAAGCATGGGATTCTAAAACTAGACTCACAGGAGAGGTTGAAATCATAGAAAGTTAGAGTGTCAGTCCTCTTGTACTTAAGACTGCATTGTGCCTTTTAAATTTAATTCCGATGCAATTTCTGTGTTTCATCGCCAACACGAAGGTCTAAGGTATGCAGTAAACCTGAAGTTAAGCACGGAATCTAAAACTGGGCTCACAGGAGAGGTTCAAATCATAGAAAGTTAGAGTGTCAGTCCTCTTGTACTTAAGTCGGCATTGTGCCTTTTGTATTAAATTCTGATGCAATTTCTGTGTTTCATCGTCAATACGAGGGTCCAAGGGATACAGTAAACCTGAACTGAAGCATCGGAATCGAAAACTGGACTCACAGGAGAGGTTCAAATCATAGAAAGTGAGAGTGTCAGTCCTCTTGTACTTAAGTCGGCATGGGCTTTTGAATTTATTTCTGATGCAATTTCTGTGTTTCATCGTCAATAAGAAGGTGCAAGGTATACAGTATACCTGAAGTGAAGCATCAGAATCTAAAACTAGACTCACAGGAGAGGTTCAAATCATAGAAAGTTAGAGTCTCAGTCCTCTATTACTTAAGTCGGCATTGTGCCTTTTGCATTATATTCGGATTCAAATTCTGTGTTTAATCGTCAATAAGACGGTCCAAGGGATACAGTAAACCTGAAGTGAAGCATCGGAATCTAAAACTGGACTCACAGGAGAGGTTCAAATCATTGAAAATTAGAGTGTCAGACCACTTGTACTTAAGCCGGCATTGCGCCTTTTGTATTAAATTCGGATGCAATTTCTGTGTTTCATCGTCAATAAGAAAGTCCAAGGGATACAGTAAACCTTAAGTGAAGCATCAGAATCTAAAACCGGACTTAAAGGAGAGGTTCAAATCATAGAAATTTAGAGTGTCAGTCCTATTGTACTTCAGTCGGCATTGTGCCTTTTGTATTTAATTCGGATGCAATTTCTGTGTTTCATCGTCAATAAGAAGGTCCAAGGGATACAGTAAACCTGAAGTGAAGCATCGGAATCTAAAACTGGACTCACTGGAGAGGTTCTAATCATACAAAGTTAGAGTCTCAGTCCTCTTGTACTTAAGTCGGCATTGTGCCTTATGCATTAAATTCGGATTCTAATTCTGTGTTTAATCGTCAATAAGACGGTCCAAGGGATACAGTAAACCTGAAGTGAAGCATCGGAATCTAAAACTGGACTCACAGGAGAGGTTCAAATCATTGAAAATTAGAGTGTCAGACCACTTGTACTTAAGCCGGCATTGCGCCTTTTGTATTAAATTCGGATGCAATTTCTGTGTTTCATCGTCAATAAGAAAGTCCAAGGGATACAGCAAACCTTAAGTGAAGCATCAGAATCTAAAACCGGACTTAAAGGAGAGGTTCAAATCATAGAAATTTAGAGTGTCAGTCCTCTTGTACTTAAGTCGGCATTGTGCCTTTTGTATTTAATTCGGATGCAATTTCTGTGTTTCATCGTCAATAAGAAGGTCCAAGGGATACAGTAAACCTGAAGTGAAGCATCGGGATCTATAACTGGACTCACAAGACAGGTTCAAATCATAGTAAGTGAGAGTGTCAGTCCTCTTGTACTTAAGTCGGCATTGTGCCTTTTGTATTATTTCGGATGCAATTTCTGTTTTTCGACGTCAATAAGAAGGTCCAAGGGATACAGTAAACCTGAAGTGAGTAATCGGAATCTAAAACTGGACTCACTGGAGAGGTTCAAATCATGGAAAGTTAGAGTGTCAGTCCGCTTGTACTTAAGTCGGCATTATGCCTTTTGAATTTAATTCCGATGCAATTTCTGTGTTTCATCGTCAATAAGAAGGTGCAAGGTATACAGTAAACCTGAAGTGAAGCATTGGAATCTAAAAGTGGTCTCACAGGAGAGGTTCAAATCATAGAAAGTTAGAGTGTCAGTCGTCTTGTACTTAAGTTGACATTGTGCCTTTTGTATTAAAGTCGTATGGAATGTCTTTGTTTCATCGTCAATAAGAATTTCCAAGGGATACAGTAAACCTGAAGTGAAGCATCGGAATCTAAACCTGGACTCACCAGCGAGGTTCTAATTATAGAAAGTTAGAGAGTGTCAGTCCTCTTGTACTTAAGTCGTCATTGTGCCTTTTGAATTTAATTTGGATGCAATTTCTGTGTTTCATCGTCAATAAGAAGGTCCCAGGGATACAGTAAACCTAAGTGAAGGATCGGAATCTAAAACTGGACTCACAGGTGTGGTTCAAATCATTGAAAGTTCGAGTGTCAGTCCTCTTGTACGTAAGTCGGCATTGTGCTTTTTGTATTAAATTCGGATGCAATTTCTGTGTTTCATCGTCAATAAGAAAGTCCAAGGGATACAGTAAACCTGAAGTGAAGCATCGGAATCTAAAACTGGACTCACAGGAGATGCTCAAATCATACAATGTTAGAGTGTCAGTCCTCTTGTACTTAAGCCTGCATTAAGCCTTTTGAATTTAATTCCGTTGCCATTTCTGTGTTTCATCGTCAATTAGGAGGTCCAAGGTATACAGTAAACCTGATGTGAAGCATCGGAATCTAAAACTGGACTCACAAGAGAGGTTCAAATCATAGAAAGTGAGAGAGTCAGTCCTCTTGTACTTAAGTCGGCATTGCGCCATTTGCATTAAATTCGGATTCAATTTCTGTGTTTCATCGTCAATAAGAAGGTCCATGGGATACAGTAAACCTGAAGTGAAGCATCGGAAACTAAAACGGGTCTCACAGGAGAGGTTCATATCATAGAAAGTTAGAGTGTCAGTCCTCTTGTACTTAATTCGACATTGTGCCTTTTGTATTAAATTCGGATGCAATTTCTGTGTTTCATCGTCAATAAGAATGTCCCAGGGATACAGTAAACCAGAAGTGAAGCATCGGAATCTAAAACTGGACTCACAGGAGAGGTTCAAATCATTGAAAGTTAGAGTGTCAGTCCTCTTGTACTTAAGTCGGCATTATGCCTTTTAAATTTAATTCCGATGCCATTTCTGTGTTTCATCGTCGTTAAGAAGGTCCAAGCTATACAGTAAACCTGAAGTGAACCATCGGAATCTAAAACTGGACTCACAGGAGAGGTTCAAATCGTAGAAAGTGAGAGAGTCAGTCCTCTTGTACTTAAGTCGGAATTGTGCCTTATGCATTATATTCGGATTCTAATTCTGTGTTTAATCGTCAATAAGACGGTCCAAGGGATACAGTAAACCTAAAGTGAAGCATCGGAATCTAAAACTGGACTCACAGGAGAGGTTCAAATCATTGAAAATTAGAGTGTCAGACCACTTGTACTTAAGCCGGCATTGCGCCTTTTTTATTAAATTCGGATGCAATTTCTGTGTTTCATCGTCAATAAGAAAGTCCAAGGGATACAGCAAACCTTAAGTGAAGCATCAGAATCTAAAACCGGACTTAAAGGAGAATTTCAAATCATAGAAATTTAGAGTGTCAGTCCTCTTGTACTTAAGTCGGCATTGTGCCTTTTGTATTTAATTCGGATGCAATTTCTGTGTTTCATCGTCAATTAGAAGGTCCAAGGGATACAGTAAACCTGAAGTGAAGCATCGGGATCTAAAACTGGACTCACAAGACAGGTTCAAATCATAGTAAGTGAGAGTGTCAGTCCTCTTGTACTTAAGTCGGCATTGTGCCTTTTGTATTATTTCGGATGCAATTTCTGTTTTTCGACGTCAATAAGAAGGTCCAAGGGATACAGTAAACCTGAAGTGAGTAATCGGAATCTAAAACTGGACTCACTGGAGAGGTTCAAATCATGGAAAGTTAGAGTGTCAGTCCGCTTGTACTTAAGTCGGCATTATGCCTTTTGAATTTAATTCCGATGCAATATCTGTGTTTCATCGTCAATAAGAAGGTGCAAGGTATACAGTAAACCTGAAGTGAAGCATTGGAATCTAAAAGTGGTCTCACAGGAGAGGTTCAAATCATAGAAAGTTAGAGTGTCAGTCGTCTTGTACTTAAGTTGACATTGTGCCTTTTGTATTAAATTCGTATGGAATGTCTGTGTTTCATCGTCAATAAGAATTCCCAAGGGATACAGTAAACCTGAAGTGAAGCATCGGAAACTAAACCTGGACTCACCAGCGAGGTTCTAATTATAGAAAGTTAGAGAGTGTCAGTCCTCTTGTACTTAAGTCGTCATTGTGCCTTTTGAATTTAATTTGGATGCAATTTCTGTGTTTCCTCGTCAATAAGAAGGTCCAAGGGATACAGTAAACCTAAGTGAAGGATCGGAATCTAAAACTGGACTCACAGGGGTGGTTCAAATCATTGAAAGTTCGAGTGTCAGTCCTCTTGTACGTAAGTCGGCATTGTGCTTTTTGTATTAAATTCGGATGCAATTTCTGTGTTTCATCGTCAATAAGAAAGTCCAAGGGATACAGTAAACCTGAAGTGAAGCATCGGAATCTAAAACTGGACTCACAGGAGATGCTCAAATCATACAATGTTAGAGTGTCAGTCCTCTTGTACTTAAGCCTGCATTAAGCCTTTTGAATTTAATTCCGTTGCCATTTCTGTGTTTCATCGTCAATTAGGAGGTCCAAGGTATACAGTAAACCTGATGTGAAGCATCGGAATCTAAAACTGGACTCACAAGAGAGGTTCAAATCATAGAAAGTGAGAGAGTCAGTCCTCTTGTACTTAAGTCGGCATTGCGCCATTTGCATTAAATTCGGATTCAATTTCTGTGTTTCATCGTCAATAAGAAGGTCCATGGGATACAGTAAACCTGAAGTGAAGCATCGGAAACTAAAACGGGTCTCACAGGAGAGGTTCATATCATAGAAAGTTAGAGTGTCAGTCCTCTTGTGCTTAAGTCGGCATTGTGCCTATTGTATTAAATTCGGATACAATTTCTGTGTTTCATCGTAAATAAGAAGGTCCAAGGGATACAGAAAACCTGAAGTGAAGCATCGGAATCTAAAACTGGACTCACAGGAGAGGTTCAAATCATAGAAAGTGAGAGTGTCAGTCCTCTTGTACTTAATTCGACATTGTGCCTTTTGTATTAAATTCGGATGCAATTTCTGTGTTTCATCGTCAATAAGAATGTCCAAGGGATACAGTAAGCCCGAAGTGAAGCATCGGAATCTAAAACTGGACTCACAGGAGAGGTTCAAATCATTGAAAGTTAGAGTGTCAGTCCTCTTGTACTTAAGTCGGCATTATGCTTTTTAAATTTAATTCCGATTCCATTTCTGTGTTTCATCGTCAATAAGAAGGTCCAAGCTATACAGTAAACCTGAAGTGAACCATCGGAATCTAAAACTGGACTCACAGGAGAGGTTCAAATCATAGAAAGTGAGAGAGTCAGTCCTCTTGTACTTAAGTCGGCATTGTGCCTTTTGCATTAAATTCGGATTCAAATTCTGTGTTTAATCGTCAATAAGACGGTCCAAGGGATACAGTAAACCTGAAGTGAAGCATCGGAATCTAAAACTGGACTCACAGGAGAGGTTCAAATCATTGAAAATTAGAGTGTCAGACCTCTTGTACTTAAGCCGGCATTGCGCCTTTTGTATTAAATTCGGATGCAATTTCTGTCTTTCATCGTCAATAAGAAAGTCCAAGGGATACAGTAAACCTTAAGTGAAGCATCGGAATCTAAAACCAGACTTAAAGGAGAGGTTCAAATCATAGAAATTTAGAGTGTCAGTCCTCTTGTACTTAAGTCGGCATTGTGCCTTTTGTATTTAATTCGGATGCAATTTCTGTGTTTCATCGTCAATAAGAAGGTCCAAGGGATACAGTAAACCTGAAGTGAAGCATCGGAATCTAAAACTGGACTCACAGGAGAGGTTCTAATCATAGAAAGTGAGAGTGTCAGTCCTCTTGTACTTAAGTCGGCATTGTGCCATTTGTATTAAATTCGGATGCATTTTCTGTGTTTCGTCGTCAATAAGAAGGTCCAAGGGATACAGTAAACCTGAAGTGAAGCATCGGAATCTTAAACTGGACTCACAAGAGAGGTTCAAATCATAGAAAGTGAGAGTGTCAGTCCTCTTGTACTTAAGTCGGCATTGTGCCTTTTGTATTAAATTCGGATGCAATTTCTGTGTTTCATCGTCAATTAGAAGGTGCAAGGTATGCAGTAAGCCTGAAGTGAAGCATAGGAATCTAAAAATGGACTCACAGGAGAGGTTCAAATCATAGAAAGTTAGAGTATCGGCCCTTTTGTACTTAAGTCGCCATTGTGCCTTTTGAATTTAATTCCGATGCAATTTCTGTGTTTCACTGCCAACACGAAGGTCCAAGGTATGCAGTAAACCTGACGTTAAGCACCGGAATCTAAAACTGGGCTCACGGGAGTGGTTCAAATCATTGAAAGTTACAGTGTCAGTCCTCTTGTGCGTAAGTCGGCATTGTGCCTTTTGTATTATATTCGGATGCAATTTCTGTGTTTCATCGTCAATAACAAAGTCCAAGGCATACAGTACACCTGCAGGGAAGCATCGGAATCTAAAACTGGACTCACAGGAGAGGCTCAAAACATACAATGTTAGAGTGTCAGTCCTCTTGTACTTAAGTCTGCATTAAGCCTTTTGAATTTAATTCCGTTGCCATTTCTGTGTTTCATCGTCAATTAGGAGGTCCAAGGTATACAGTAAACCTGAAGTGAACCATCGGAATCTAAAACTGGAGTCACAAGAGAGATTCAAATCATAGAAAGTGAGAGAGTCAGTCCTCTTGTACTTAAGTCGGCATTGTGCCATTTGCATTAAATTCAGATTCAATTTCTGTGTTTCATTGTCAATAATAAGGTCCAAGGGATACAGTAAACCTGAAGTGAAGCATCGGAATCTAAAACTGGACTCACAGGAGAGGTTCAAAACATTGAAAGTTAGACTGTCAGTCCTCTTGTACTTAATTCGGCATTGTGCCTTTTGTATTAAATTCGGATGAAATTTCTGTGTTTCATCGTCAATAGGAAGGTGCAAGGTATACAGTAAACCTGAAGTCAAGCATTGAAATCTAAAACTGGACTCACAGGAGAGATTCAAATCATAGAAGGGGAGAGTGTCAGTCCTCTTGTACTTAAGTCGCCAATGTGCCTTTTGTATTAAATTCGGATGCAATTTCTGTGTTTCAACGTTAATAAGAAGGTCCAAGAAATACAGTAAAACTGAAGTGAAGCATGGGATTCTAAAACTAGACTCACAGGAGAGGTTCAAATCATAGAAAGTTAGAGTGTCAGTCCTCTTGTACTTAAGACTGCATTGTGCCTTTTAAATTTAATTCCGATGCAATTTCTGTGTTTCATCGCCAACACGAAGGTCTAAGGTATGCAGTAAACCTGAAGTTAAGCACGGAATCTAAAACTGGGCTCACAGGAGAGGTTCAAATCATAGAAAGTTAGAGTGTCAGTCCTCTTGTACTTAAGTCCGCATTATGCCTTTTGTATTAAATTCTGATGCAATTTCTGTGTTTCATCGTCAATACGAGGGTCCAAGGGATACAGTAAACCTGAACTGAAGCATCGGAATCGAAAACTGGACTCACAGCAGAGGTTCAAATCATAGAAAGTGAGAGTGTCAGTCCTCTGGTACTTAAGTCGGCATGGGCTTTTGAATTTATTTCTGATGCAATTTCTGTGTTTCATCGTCAATAAGAAGGTGCAAGGTATACAGTATACCTGAAGTGAAGCATCAGAATCTAAAACTAGACTCACAGGAGAGGTTCAAATCATAGAAAGTTAGAGTCTCAGTCCTCTATTACTTAAGTCGGCATTGTGCCTTTTGCATTATATTCGGATTCAAATTCTGTGTTTAATCGTCAATAAGACGGTCCAAGGGATACAGTAAACCTGAAGTGAAGCATCGGAATCTAAAACTGGACTCACAGGAGAGGTTCAAATCATTGAAAATTAGAGTGTCAGACCACTTGTACTTAAGCCGGCATTGCGCCTTTTGTATTAAATTCGGATGCAATTTCTGTGTTTCATCATCAATAAGAAAGTCCAAGGGATACAGTAAACCTTAAGTGAAGCATCAGAATCTAAAACCGGACTTAAAGGAGAGGTTCAAATCATAGAAATTTAGAGTGTCAGTTCTCTTGTACTTCAGTCGGCATTGTGCTTTTTGTATTTAATTCGGATGCAATTTCTGTGTTTCATCGTCAATAAGAAGGTCCAAGGGATACAGTAAACCTGAAGTGAAGCATCGGAATCTAAAACTGGACTCACTGGAGAGGTTCTAATCATACAAAGTTAGAGTCTCAGGCCTCTTGTACTTAAGTCGGCATTGTGCCTTTTGCATTATATTCGGATTCTAATTCTGTGTTTAATCGTCAATAAGACGGTCCAAGGGATACAGTAAACCTGAAGTGAAGCATCGGAATGTAAAACTGGACTCACAGGAGAGGTTCAAATCATAGAAAATTAGAGTGTCAGACCACCTGTACTTAAGCCGGCATTGCGCCTTTTGTATTAAATTCGGATGCAATTTCTGTGTTTCATCGTCAATAAGAAAGTCCAAGGATACAGTAAACCTTAAGTGAAGCATCAGAATCTAAAACCGGACTTAAAGGAGGGGTTCAAATCATAGAAATTTAGAGTGTCAGTCCTCTTGTACTTAAGTCGGCATTGTGCCTTTTGTATTTAATTCGGATGCAATTTCTGTGTTTCATAGGCAATAAGAAGGTCCAGGGGATACAGTAAACCTGAAGTGAAGCATCGGAATCTAAAACTAGACTCACAAGACAGGTTCAAATCATAGTAAGTGAGAGTGTCAGTCCTCTTGTACTTAAGTCGGCATTGTGCCTTTTGTATTAAATTCGGATGCAATTTCTGTGTTTCATCGTCAATTAGAAGGTGCAAGGTATGCTGTAAGCCTGAAGTGAAGCATAGGAATCTAAAAATGGACTCACAGGACAGGTTCAAATCATAGAAAGTTAGAGTATCGGCCCTCTTGTACTTAAGTCGGCATTGTGCCTTTTGAATTTAATTCCGATGCAATTTCTGTGTTTCATCGCCAACACGAAGGTCCAAGGTATGCAGTAAATCTGACGTTAAGCATCAGAATCTAAAACTGGGCTCACAGGAGAGGTTCAAATCTTAGAAAGTTAGAGTGTCAGTCCTCTTGTACATAAGTCGGCATTGTGCCTTTTGTATTATTTCGGATGCAATTTCTGTTTTTCGACGTCAATAAGAAGGTCCAAGGGATACAGTAAAACTGAAGTGAGTAATCGGAATCTAAAACTGGACTCACTGGAGAGGTTCAAATCATGGAAAGTTAGAGTGTCAGTCCGCTTGTACTTAAGTCGGCATTATGCCTTTTGAATTTAATTCCGATGCAATTTCTGTGTTTCATCGTCAATAAGAAGGTGCAAGGTATACAGTAAACCTGAAGTGAAGCATTGGAATCTAAAAGTGGTCTCACAGGAGAGGTTCAAATCATAGAAAGTTAGAGTGTCAGTCGTCTTGTACTTAAGTTGACATTGTGCCTTTTGTATTAAATTCGTATGGAATGTCTGTGTTTCATCGTCAATAAGAATTTCCAAATGATACAGTAAACCTGAAGTGAAGCATCGGAATCTAAAACTGGACTCACAGGAGATGCTCAAATCATACAATGTTAGAGTGTCAGTCCTCTTGTACTTAAGCCTGCATTAAGCCTTTTGAATTTAATTCCGCTGCCATTTCTGTGTTTCATCGTCAATTAGGAGGTCCAAGGTATACAGTAAACCTGATGTGAAGCATCGGAATCTAAAACTGGACTCACAAGAGAGGTTCAAATCATAGAAAGTGAGAGAGTCAGTCCTCTTGTACTTAAGTCGGCATTGCGCCATTTGCATTAAATTCGGATTCAATTTCTGTGTTTCATCGTCAATAAGAAGGTCCAAGGGATACAGTAAACCTGAAGTGAAGCATCGGAATCTAAAACTGGACTCACAGGAGAGGTTCAAATCATTGAAACTTAGAGTGTCAGTCCTCTTGTACTTAAGCCTGCATTGCTCCATTTGTATTAAATTCGGATGCAATTTCTGTGTTTCATCGTCAATAAGAAGGTCCTAGGGATACAGTAAACCTGAAGTGAAGCATCGGAAACTAAAACGGGTCTCACAGGAGAGGTTCATATCATAGAAAGTTAGAGTGTCAGTCCTCTTGTACTTAAGTCGGCATTGTGCCTATTGTATTAAATTCGGATACAATTTCTGTGTTTCATCGTAAATAAGAAGGTCCAAGGGATACAGAAAACCTGAAGTTAAGCATCGGAATCTAAAACTGGACTCACAGGAGAGGTTCAAATCATAGAAAGTGAGAGTGTCAGTCCTCTTGTACTTAATTCGACATTGTGCCTTTTGTATTAAATTCGGATGCAATTTCTGTGTTTCATCGTCAATAAGAATGTCCAAGGGATACAGTAAACCAGAAGTGAAGCATCGGAATCTAAAACTGGACTCACAGGAGAGGTTCAAATCATTGAAAGTTAGGGTGTCAGTCCTCTTGTACTTAAGTCGGCATTATGCCTTTTGAATTTAATTCCGATGCCATTTCTGTGTTTCATCGTCAATAAGAAGGTCCAAGCTATACAGTAAACCTGAAGTGAACCATCGGAATCTAAAACTGGACTCACAGGAGAGGTTCAAATCGTAGAAAGTGAGAGAGTCAGTCCTCTTGTACTTAAGTCGGCATTGTGCCTTTTGCATTAAATTCGGATTCAAATTCTGTGTTTAATCGTCAATAAGACGGTCCAAGGGATACAGTAAACCTGAAGTGAAGCATCGGAATCTAAAACTGGACTCACAGGAGAGGTTCAAATCATAGAAAGTGAGAGTGTCAGTCCTCTTGTACTTAAGTCGGCATTGTGCCATTTGTATTAAATTCGGATGCATTTTCTGTGTTTCGTCGTCAATAAGAAGGTCCAAGGGATACAGTAAACCTGAAGTGAAGCATCGGAATCTTAAACCGGACTCACAAGAGAGGTTCAAATCATAGAAAGTGAGAGTGTCAGTCCTCTTGTACTTAAGTCGGCATTGTGCCTTTTGTATTAAATTCGGATGCAATTTCTGTGTTTCATCGTCAATTACAAGGTGCAAGGTATGCAGTAAGCCTGAAGTGAAGCATAGGAATCTAAAAATGGACTCACAGGAGAGGTTCAAATCATAGAAAGTTAGAGTATAGGCCCTTTTGTACTTAAGTCGCCATTGTGCCTTTTGAATTTAATTCCGATGCAATTTCTGTGTTTCTCTGCCAACACGAAGGTCCAAGGTATGCAGTAAACCTGACGTTAAGCATCGGAATCTAAAACTGGACTCACTGGAGAGGCTCAAAAGATACAATGTTAGAGTGTCAGTCCTCTTGTACCTAAGTCTGCATTAAGCCTTTTGAATTTAATTCCGTTGCCATTTCTGAGTTTCATCGTCAATTAGGAGGTCCAAGGTATACAGTAAACCTGAAGTGAACCATCGGAATCTAAAACTGGAGTCACAAGAGAGATTCAAATCATAGAAAGTGAGAGAGTCAGTCCTCTTGTACTTAAGTCGGCATTGTGCCATTTGCATTAAATTCAGATTCAATTTCTGTGTTTCATTGTCAATAATAAGGTCCAAGGGATACAGTAAACCTGAAGTGAAGCATCGGAATCTAAAACTGGACTCACAGGAGAGGTTCAAAACATTGAAAGTTAGACTGTCAGTCCTCTTGTACTTAATTCGGCATTGTGCCTTTTGTATTAAATTCGGATGCAATTTCTGTGTTTCATCGTCAATAGGAAGGTGCAAGGTATACAGTAAACCTGAAGTCAAGCATTGAAATCTACAACTGGACTCACAGGAGAGATTCAAATCATAGAAGGGGAGAGTGTCAGTCCTCTTGTACTTAAGTCGCCAATGTGACTTTTGTATTAAATTCGGATGCAATTTCTGTGATTCTTCGTTAATAAGAAGGTCCAAGAAATACAGTAAACCTGAAGTGAAGCATGGGATTCTAAAACTAGACTCACAGGAGAGGTTCAAATCATAGAAAGTTAGAGTGTCAGTCCTCTTGTACTTAAGACTGCATTGTGCCTTTTAAATTTAATTCCGATGCAATTTCTGTGTTTCATCGCCAACACGAAGGTCTAAGGTATGCAGTAAACCTGAAGTTAAGCACGGAATCTAAAACTGGGCTCACAGGAGAGGTTCAAATCATAGAAAGTTAGAGTGTCAGTCCTCTTGTACTTAAGTCGGCATTGTGCCTTTTGTATTAAATTCTGACGCAATTTCTGTGTTTCATCGTCAATACGAGGGTCCAAGGGATACAGTAAACCTGAACTGAAGCATCGCAATTGAAAACTGGACTCACAGGAGAGGTTCAAATCATAGAAAGTGAGAGTGTCAGTCCTCTTGTACTTAAGTCGGCATGGGCTTTTGAATTTATTTCTGATGCAATTTCTGTGTTTCAACGTCAATAAGAAGGTGCAAGGTATACAGTATACCTGAAGTGAAGCATCAGAATCTAAAACTAGACTCACAGGAGAGGTTCAAATCATAGAAAGTTAGAGTCTCAGTCCTCTTGTACTTAAGTCGGCATTGTGCCTTTTGCATTATATTCGGATTCAAATTCTGTGTTTAATCGTCAATAAGACGGTCCAAGGGATACAGTAAACCTGAAGTGAAGCATCGGAATCTAAAACTGGACTCACAGGAGAGGTTCAAATCATTGAAAATTAGAGTGTCAGACCACTTGTACTTAAGCCGGCATTGCGCCTTTTGTATTAAATTCGGATGCAATTTCTGTGTTTCATCGTCAATAAGAAAGTCCAAGGGATACAGTAAACCCTAAGTGAAGCTTCAGAATCTAAAACCGGACTTAAAGGAGAGGTTCAAATCATAGAAATTTAGAGTGTCAGTCCTCTTGTACTTAAGTCGGCATTGTGCCTTTAGTATTTAATTCGGATGCAATTTCTGTGTTTCATCGTCAATAAGAAGGTCCAAGGGATACAGTAAACCTGAAGTGAAGCATCGGAATCTAAAACTGGACTCACTGGAGAGGTTCTAATCATAGAAAGTGAGAGTGTCAGTCCTCTTGTACTTAAGTCGGCATTGTGCCATTTGTATTAAATTCGGATACATTTTCTGTGTTTCATCGTCAATAAGAAGGTCCAAGGGATACAGTAAACCTGAAGTGAAGCATCGGAATCTTAAACTGGACTCACAAGAGAGGTTCAAATCATAGAAAGTGAGAGTGTCAGTCCTCTTGTACTTAAGTCGGCATTGTGCCTTTTGTATTAAATTCGGATGCAATTTCTGTGTTTCTGCGTCAATTAGAATGTTCAAGGTATGCAGTAAGCCTGAAGTGAAGCATAGGAATCTAAAAATGGACTCACAGGAGAGGTTCAAATCATAGAAAGTTAGAGTATCGGCCCTCTTGTACTTAAGTCGCCATTGTGCCTTTTGAATTTAATTCCGATGCAATTTCTGTGTTTCATCGCCAACACGAAGGTCCAAGGTATGCAGTAAACCGGACGTTAAGCATCGGAATCTAAAACTGGGCTCACAGGAGTGGTTCAAATCATTGAAAGTTATAGTGTCAGTCCTCTTGTACGTAAGTCGGCATTGTGCCTTTTGTATTAAATTCGGATGCTATATCTGTGCTTCATCGTCAAAAAGAAGATCCAAGGGATTCAGTAAACCTGAAGTGAAGCATCGGAATCTAAAACTGGACTCACATTAGAGGTTCAAATCATAGAAAGTTAGAGTGTAAGTCCTCTTGTACTTAAGTCGGCATTGTGCCTTTTGTATTAAATTCGGATGCAATTTCTGTGTTTCATCGTCATTAAGAAGGTTAAAGGGATACAGTAAATCTGAAGTGAAGCATCGTAATCTAAAGCTGGACTCACTGGAGAGGCTCAAATCATAGAAAGTTAGAGTGTCAGTCCTCTTGTACTTAAGTCGCCATTGTGCATTTGAACTTAACTCCGATGCAATTTCTATGCTTCATCGTCAATAAGAAGGTCCAAGGTACACAGAAAATCTGAAGTGAAGCATCGGAATCTGAAACTGGACTCACAGAAGAGGTTCAAGTCATAGAAAGTTAGAGTATCAGCCCTCTTGTACTTAAGTCGGCATTGTGCCTTTTGAATATAATTCCGATGCAATTTCTGTGTTTCATCGTCAACACGAAGGTCCACGGGATACAGTAAACCTGAAGTTAAGCATCGGAATCTAAAACTGGACTCACAGGAGAGGATCAAATGATTGAAAATTAGAGTGTCAATCCTCTTGTACATAAGTCAGCATTGTGCCTTTTGTATTAAATTCGTATGCAATTTCTGTGTTTCATCGTCAATAAGAAAGTCCAAGGGATACAGTAAACCTGAAATGAAGCATCGGAATGTGAAACTGGACTCACAGGAGAGTTTCAAATAATAGAAATTTAGAGTGTCAGTCCTCTAGTAGTTAAGTCGGCACTCAGCCTTTTGTATTAAATTCGGATGCAATTTCTGTGTTTCATCGTCAATAAGAAGGTCCAAGGGATACAGTAAACCTGAAGTGAAGCATCGGAATCTAAAACTGGACTCACAGGTGCGGTTCAAATCATTGAAAGTGAGAGTGTCAGTCCTCTTTTACTTAAGTCGGCATTGTGCCTTTTGTATTAAATTCGGATGCAATATCTGTGTTTCATCGTCAATAAGAAGTTCCAAGGGTTACAGTGAACCTGCAGTGAAGTATCGGAATCTAAAACTGGACTAACAGGAGAGGTTCAAATCATAGAAAGGGAGAGTGTCAGTCCTCTTGTACTTAAGTCGGCAATGTGCCTTTTGTATTAAATTCGGATGCAATTTCTGTGTTTCATCGTTAATACGAAGGTGCAAGGTATACTGTAAACCTGAAGTGAAGCATCGGAATCTAAAACTGGACTCACAGGAGAGGTTCAAATCAAGAAAGTGAGAGTGTCAGTCCCCTTGTTCTTAAGTCGGCATTGTGCCTTTTGTATTAAATTCGGATGCAATTTCTGTGATTCATCGTCAGTAAGAAGGTCCAAGGGATACAGTAAACCTGAAGTGAAGCTTCGGAATCCAAAACTGGTCTCACAGGAGAGGTTCATATCATAGAAAGTTATAGTGTCAGTCCTCTTGTACTTAAGTCGGCATTGTGCCTTTTGTATAAAATTCGGATACAATTTCTGTGCTTCATCGTAAATAAGAAGGTCCAAGGGATACAGTAAACCTGAAGTGAGGCATCGGAATCTAAAACTGGACTCACATTAGAGGTTCAAATCAAGGAAAGTTAGAGTGTAAGTCCTCTTGTACTAACGTCGGCGTTGTGCCTTTTGTATTAAATTCGGATGCTATTTCTGTGTTTCATCGTCAATAAGAAGGTTAAAGGGATACAGTAAACCTGAAGTGAAGCATCGTAATCTAAAGCTGGACTCACAGGTGAGGTTCAAATCATAGAAAGTTAGAGTGTCAGTCCTCTTGTACTTAAGTCGCCATTGTGCATTTGAATTTAATTCCGATGCAATTTCTATGCTTCATCGTCAATAAGAAGGTCCAAGGTACACAGTAAATCTGAAGTGAAGCATCAGAATCTGAAACTGGACTCACAGGAGAGGTTCAAATCATACAAAGTTAGAGTATCAGCCCTCTTGTACTTAGGTCGGCATTGTGCCTGTTGAATATAATTCCGATGCAATTTCCGTGTTTCATCGTCAACACGAAGGTCCACGGGATACAGTAAACCTAAAGTTAAGCATCGGAATCTAAAACTGGACTCACAGGAGAGGTTCAAATCATTGAAAATTAGAGTGTCAGTCCTCTTGTACGTAAGTCAGCATTGTGCCTTTTGTATTACATACGTATGCAATTTCTGTGTTTCATCGTCAATAAGAAGGTCCAAGGGATACAGTAAACCTGAAGTGAAGCATCGGAATCTAAAACTGGACTCACAGGTGCGGTTCAAATCATTCAAAGTGAGAGTGTGAGTCCTCTTTTACTTAAGTCGTCATTGTACCTTTTGTATTAAATTCGGATGCAATTTCTGTGTTTCATCGTCAATAAGAAGTTCCAAGGGTTACAGTGAACCTGCAGTGAAGCATCGGAATCTAAAACTGGACTAACAGGAGAGGTTCAAATCATAGAAAGGGAGAGTGTCAGTCCTCTTGTACTTAAGTCGGCAATGTGCCTTTTGTATTAAATTCGGATGCAATTTCTGTGTTTCATCGTTAACACGAAGGTGCAAGGTATACTGTAAACCTCAAGTGAAGCATCGGAATCTAAAACTGGACTCACAGGAGAGGTTCAAATCATAGAAAGTGAGAGTGTCAGTCCTCTTGCACTTAAGTCGGCATTGTGCCTTTTGTATTAAATTCGGATGCAATTTCTGTACTTCATCGTAAATATGAAGGTCCAAGGGATACAGTAAACCTGAAGTGAAGCATCGGAATCTAAAACTGGACTCACAGGAGAGGTTCAATCATTGAAAGTGAGAGTGTCAGTCCACTTGTACTTAATACGGCATTGTGCCTTTTGTATTAAATTCGGATGCAATTTCTGTGTTTCAACGTCAGTGAGAATGTCCAAGGGATACAGTAAACCTGAAGTGAAGCATCGGAATTTAAAACTGGACTCACAGGAGAGGTTCAAATCATTGAAAGTTAGAGTGTCAGTCCTCTTGTACTTAAGTCGGCATTATGCCTTTTGAATTTAATTCCGATGCAACTTCTGTGTTTCATCGTCAATCGGAAGGTGCAAGGTATACAGTAAACCTGAAGTGATGCATTGGAATCTAAAACTGGACTCACAGGAGAGGTTCAAATCGTAGAAAGTGAGAGAGTCAGTCCTCTTGTACTTAAGTCGGCATTGTGCCTTTTGCATGAAATTCGGATTCAAATTCTGTGTTTAATCGTCAATAAGACGGTCCAAGGGATACAGTAAACCTGAAGTGAAGCATCGGAATCTAAAACTGGACTCACAGGAGAGGTTCAAATCATTGAAAATTAGAGTGTCAGACCTCTTGTACTTAAGCCGGCATTGCGCCTTTTGTATTAAATTCGGATGCAATTTCTGTGTTTCATCGTCAATAAGAAAGTCCAAGCGATACAGTAAACCTTAAGTGAAGCATCGGAATCTAAAACCGGACTTAAAGGAGAAGTTCAAATCATAGAAATTTAGAGTGTCAGTCCTCTTGTACTTAAGTCGGCATTGTGCCTTTTGTATTTAATTCGGATGCAATTTCTGTGTTTCATCGTCAATAAGAAGGTCCAAGGGATACAGTAAACCTGAAGTGAAGCATAGGAATCTAAAACTGGACTCACATGAGAGGTTCTAATCATAGAAAGTGAGAGTGTCAGTCCTCTTGTACTTAAGTCGGCATTGTGCCATTTGTATTAAATTCGGATGTATTATCTGTGTTTCGTCGTCAATAAGAAGGTCCAAGGGATACAGTAAACCTGAAGTGAAGCATCGGAATCTTAAACTGGACTCACAAGAGAGGTTCAAATCATAGAAAGTGAGAGTGTCAGTCCTCTTGTACTTAAGTCGGCATTGTGCCTTTTGTATTATATTCGGATGCAATTTCTGTGTTTCATCGTCAATAAGAAAGTCCAAGGGATACAGTAAACCTGAAGTGAAGCATCGGAATCTAAAACTGGACTCACAGGAGAGGCTCAAAACATACAATGTTAGAGTGTCAGTCCTCTTGTACTTAAGTCTGCATTAAGCCTTTTGAATTTAATTCCGTTGCCATTTCTGTGTTTCATCGTCAATTAGGAGGTCCAAGGTATACAGTAAACCTGAAGTGAACCATCGGAATCTAAAACTGGAGTCACAAGAGAGATTCAAATCATAGAAAGTGAGAGAGTCAGTCCTCTTGTACTTAAGTCGGCATTGTGCCATTTGCATTAAATTCAGATTCAATCTCTGTGTTTCATTGTCTATAATAAGGTCCAAGTTATACAGTAAACCTGAAGTGAAGGATCGGAATCTAAAACTGGACTCACAGGAGAGGTTCAAAACATTGAAAGTTAGACTGTCAGTCCTCTTGTACTTAATTCGGCATTGTGCCTTTTGTATTAAATTCGGATGCAATTTCTGTGTTTCATCGTCAATAGGAAGGTGCAAGGTATACAGTAAACCTGATGTCAAGCATTGAAATCTAAAACTGGACTCACAGATGAGATTCAAATCATAGAAGGGGAGAGTGTCAGTCCTCTTGTACTTAAGTCGCCAATGTGCCTTTTGTATTAAATTCGGATGCAATTTCTGTGTTTCATCGTTAATAAGAAGGTCCAAGAAATACAGTAAACCTGAAGTGAAGCATGGGATTCTAAAACTAGACTCACAGGAGAGGTTCAAATCATAGAAAGTTAGAGTGTCAGTCCTCTTGTACTTAAGACTGCATTGTGCCTTTTAAATTTAATTCCGATGCAATTTCTGTGTTTCATCGCCAACACGAAGGTCTAAGGTATGCAGTAAACCTGAAGTTAAGCACGGAATCTAAAACTGGGCTCACAGGAGAGGTTCAAATCATAGAAAGTTAGAGTGTCAGTCCTCTTGTACTTAAGTCGGCATTGTGCCTTTTGTATTAAATTCTGATGCAATTTCTGTGTTTCATCGTTAATACGAAGGTGCAAGGTATACTGTAAACCTGAAGTGAAGCATCGGAATCTAAAACTGGACTCACAGGAGAGGTTCAAATCAAGAAAGTGAGAGTGTCAGTCCCCTTGTTCTTAAGTCGGCATTGTGCCTTTTGTATTAAATTCGGATGCAATTTCTGTGATTCATCGTCAATAAGAAGGTCCAAGGGATACAGTAAACCTGAAGTGAAGCTTCGGAATCCAAAACTGGTCTCACAGGAGAGGTTCATATCATAGAAAGTTATAGTGTCAGTCCTCTTGTACTTAAGTCGGCATTGTGCCTTTTGTATAAAATTCGGATACAATTTCTGTGCTTCATCGTAAATAAGAAGGTCCAAGGGATACAGTAAACCTGAAGTGAGGCATCGGAATCTAAAACTGGACTCACATTAGAGGTTCAAATCAAGGAAAGTTAGAGTGTAAGTCCTCTTGTACTAACGTCGGCGTTGTGCCTTTTGTATTAAATTCGGATGCTATTTCTGTGTTTCATCGTCAATAAGAAGGTTAAAGGGATACAGTAAACCTGAAGTGAAGCATCGTAATCTAAAGCTGGACTCACAGGTGAGGTTCAAATCATAGAAAGTTAGAGTGTCAGTCCTCTTGTACTTAAGTCGCCATTGTGCATTTGAATTTAATTCCGATGCAATTTCTATGCTTCATCGTCAATAAGAAGGTCCAAGGTACACAGTAAATCTGAAGTGAAGCATCAGAATCTGAAACTGGACTCACAGGAGAGGTTCAAATCATACAAAGTTAGAGTATCAGCCCTCTTGTACTTAGGTCGGCATTGTGCCTGTTGAATATAATTCCGATGCAATTTCCGTGTTTCATCGTCAACACGAAGGTCCACGGGATACAGTAAACCTAAAGTTAAGCATCGGAATCTAAAACTGGACTCACAGGAGAGGTTCAAATCATTGAAAATTAGAGTGTCAGTCCTCTTGTACGTAAGTCAGCATTGTGCCTTTTGTATTACATACGTATGCAATTTCTGTGTTTCATCGTCAATAAGAAGGTCCAAGGGATACAGTAAACCTGAAGTGAAGCATCGGAATCTAAAACTGGACTCACAGGTGCGGTTCAAATCATTCAAAGTGAGAGTGTGAGTCCTCTTTTACTTAAGTCGTCATTGTACCTTTTGTATTAAATTCGGATGCAATTTCTGTGTTTCATCGTCAATAAGAAGTTCCAAGGGTTACAGTGAACCTGCAGTGAAGCATCGGAATCTAAAACTGGACTAACAGGAGAGGTTCAAATCATAGAAAGGGAGAGTGTCAGTCCTCTTGTACTTAAGTCGGCAATGTGCCTTTTGTATTAAATTCGGATGCAATTTCTGTGTTTCATCGTTAACACGAAGGTGCAAGGTATACTGTAAACCTCAAGTGAAGCATCGGAATCTAAAACTGGACTCACAGGAGAGGTTCAAATCATAGAAAGTGAGAGTGTCAGTCCTCTTGCACTTAAGTCGGCATTGTGCCTTTTGTATTAAATTCGGATGCAATTTCTGTACTTCATCGTAAATATGAAGGTCCAAGGGATACAGTAAACCTGAAGTGAAGCATCGGAATCTAAAACTGGACTCACAGGAGAGGTTCAATCATTGAAAGTGAGAGTGTCAGTCCACTTGTACTTAATACGGCATTGTGCCTTTTGTATTAAATTCGGATGCAATTTCTGTGTTTCAACGTCAGTGAGAATGTCCAAGGGATACAGTAAACCTGAAGTGAAGCATCGGAATTTAAAACTGGACTCACAGGAGAGGTTCAAATCATTGAAAGTTAGAGTGTCAGTCCTCTTGTACTTAAGTCGGCATTATGCCTTTTGAATTTAATTCCGATGCAACTTCTGTGTTTCATCGTCAATCGGAAGGTGCAAGGTATACAGTAAACCTGAAGTGAAGCATAGGAATCTAAAACTGGACTCACATGAGAGGTTCTAATCATAGAAAGTGAGAGTGTCAGTCCTCTTGTACTTAAGTCGGCATTGTGCCATTTGTATTAAATTCGGATGTATTATCTGTGTTTCGTCGTCAATAAGAAGGTCCAAGGGATACAGTAAACCTGAAGTGAAGCATCGGAATCTTAAACTGGACTCACAAGAGAGGTTCAAATCATAGAAAGTGAGAGTGTCAGTCCTCTTGTACTTAAGTCGGCATTGTGCCTTTTGTATTATATTCGGATGCAATTTCTGTGTTTCATCGTCAATAAGAAAGTCCAAGGGATACAGTAAACCTGAAGTGAAGCATCGGAATCTAAAACTGGACTCACAGGAGAGGCTCAAAACATACAATGTTAGAGTGTCAGTCCTCTTGTACTTAAGTCTGCATTAAGCCTTTTGAATTTAATTCCGTTGCCATTTCTGTGTTTCATCGTCAATTAGGAGGTCCAAGGTATACAGTAAACCTGAAGTGAACCATCGGAATCTAAAACTGGAGTCACAAGAGAGATTCAAATCATAGAAAGTGAGAGAGTCAGTCCTCTTGTACTTAAGTCGGCATTGTGCCATTTGCATTAAATTCAGATTCAATCTCTGTGTTTCATTGTCTATAATAAGGTCCAAGTTATACAGTAAACCTGAAGTGAAGGATCGGAATCTAAAACTGGACTCACAGGAGAGGTTCAAAACATTGAAAGTTAGACTGTCAGTCCTCTTGTACTTAATTCGGCATTGTGCCTTTTGTATTAAATTCGGATGCAATTTCTGTGTTTCATCGTCAATAGGAAGGTGCAAGGTATACAGTAAACCTGATGTCAAGCATTGAAATCTAAAACTGGACTCACAGATGAGATTCAAATCATAGAAGGGGAGAGTGTCAGTCCTCTTGTACTTAAGTCGCCAATGTGCCTTTTGTATTAAATTCGGATGCAATTTCTGTGTTTCATCGTTAATAAGAAGGTCCAAGAAATACAGTAAACCTGAAGTGAAGCATGGGATTCTAAAACTAGACTCACAGGAGAGGTTCAAATCATAGAAAGTTAGAGTGTCAGTCCTCTTGTACTTAAGACTGCATTGTGCCTTTTAAATTTAATTCCGATGCAATTTCTGTGTTTCATCGCCAACACGAAGGTCTAAGGTATGCAGTAAACCTGAAGTTAAGCACGGAATCTAAAACTGGGCTCACAGGAGAGGTTCAAATCATAGAAAGTTAGAGTGTCAGTCCTCTTGTACTTAAGTCGGCATTGTGCCTTTTGTATTAAATTCTGATGCAATTTCTGTGTTTCATCGTCAATACGAGGGTCCAAGGGATACAGTAAACCTGAACTGAAGCATCGGAATTGAAAACTGGACTCACAGGAGAGGTTCAAATCATAGAAAGTGAGAGTGTCAGTCCTCTTGTACTTAAGTCGGCATGGGCTTTTGAATTTATTTCTGATGCAATTTCTGTGTTTCATCGTCAATAAGAAGGTGCAAGGTATACAGTATACCTGAAGTGAAGGATCAGACTCTAAAACTAGACTCACAGGAGAGGTTCAAATCATAGAAAGTTAGAGTCTCAGTCCTCTAGTACTTATGTCGGCATTGAGCCTTTTGTATTAAATTCGGAAGCAATTTCTGTGTTTCATCTTCAATAAGAAGGTCCAAGGGATACAGTAAACCTGAAGTGAACCATCGGAATTTAAAACTGGACCCACAGGAGCGGTTCAAATCATAGAAAGTGAGAAAGTCAGTTCTCTTTTACTTAAGTCGGCATTGTGACTTTTGTATTAAATTCGGATGCAATTTCTGTGTTTCATCGTCAATAAGAAGGTCCAAGGATTACGGTAAACCTGAAGTTAAGCATCGGAATCTAAAACTGGACTCACAGGAGAGGTTCAAATCATAGAAATGGAGAGTGTCAGTCCTCTTGTACTTAAGTCGGCAATGTGCCTCTTGTATTAAATTGGATGCAATTTCTGTGTTTCATCGTTAATAAGAAGGTGCAAGGTATACTGTAAACCTGAGGTGAAGCATCGGAATCTAAAATTGGACTCACAGGAGAGGTTCAAATCATAGAAAGTGAGAGTGTCAGTCCTCTTGTACTAAAGTCGGCAATGTGCCTCTTGTATTAAATTTGGATGCAATTTCTGTGTTTCATCGTCAATAGGAAGGTGCAAGATATACAGTATATTTGAAGTCAAGCATTGAAATCTAAAACTGGACTCACAGGAGAGGTTCAAATCATAGAAAGTGAGGGTGTCAGTCCTCTTGTACTTAAGTCGGCATTGTGCCTTTTGTATAAAATACGGATGCAATTTCTGTGTTTCATCGTCAATAAGAAGGTCCAAGGGTTACAGTAAACCTGAAGTGAAGCATCGGAATCTAAAACTGGACTCACAGAAGAGGTTCAAATCATAGAGAGGGAGAGGGTCAGTCCTCTTGTACTTAAGGCGGCAATGTGCTTTTTGTATTAAATTCGGATGCTATTTCTGAGTTTCATCGTCAATAAGGAGGTGCAAAGTATACTGTAAACCTGAAGAGAAGCATCGGAATCTAAAACTGGGCTCACAAGACAGGTTCAAATCATAGAAAGTTAGAGTGTCAATCCTCTTGTACTTAAGTCGGCATTGTGCCTTTTGTATTAAATTCGGATACAATTTCTGAATTACATCGTCAATAAGAAGGTCCAGGGGATACAGTAAACCTCAAGTGAAGCATCGGAATCCAAAGCTGGACTCGCAGCAGAGGTTCAAACAATAGAAAGTTAGAGTGTCAGACCTCTTGTACTTAAGTCAGCATTGTGCCTTTTGAATTGAATTCCGATGCAATTTCTGTGTTCCATCGTCAATAAGAAGGTCGAAGGTAAACAGTAAACCTGAAGTGAACCATCGGAATCTAAATTGGACTTACAGGAGAGGTTCAAACCACAGAAAGTGAGAGTATCAGTCGTCTTTTACTTAAGTCGGCATTGTGCCTTTTGTATTAAATTCGGATGCAATTTCTGTGTTTCAAAGTCAATAAGAAGGTCCAAGGGATACAGTAAACCTGAAGTGAAGCATCGGAATCTAAAACTGGACTCACAAGAGAGCTTCAAATCATTGAAAGTTAGAGTGTCAGTCCTCGTGTACTTAAGTCGGCATTGTGCCTTTTGTATTAAATTCGGATGCAATTTCTGTGTTTCATCGTCAGTAAGAAAGTCCAAGGGATACAGTTAACCTGAAGTGAAGCATCGGAATCTAAAACTGGACTCACAGGATCGTTTCAAATCATAGAAAGTGTGAGTGTCAGTCCTCTTTTACTTAAGTCGGCATTGTGCCTTTTGTATAGAATTCGGATGCAATTTCTGTGTTTCATCGTCACTAACAAGGTCCAAGGGTTACAGTAAACCAGAAGTGAAGCATCGGAATCTAAAACTGGACTCACAGGAGAGGTTCAAAGCATAGAAAGGGAGAGTGTCAGTCCTCTTGTACTTAAGTCGGCAATGTGCCTTTTGTATTAAATTCGGATGCAATTTCTGTGTTTCATCGTTAATAAGGAGGTGCAAGGTATACTGTAAACCTGAAGAGAAGCATCGGAATGTAAAACTGGACTCACATGAGAGGTTCAAAACATAGAAAGTTATAGTGTCAGTCCTCTTTTACGTAACTCGGCATTGTGCCTTTTGTATTAAATTCGTATGCAATTTCTGTGTTTCATCGTCAATAAGAATGTTCAAGGGATACAGTAAACCTGAAGTGAAGCATCGAAATCTAAAACTGGACTCTCAGGAGTGGTTCAAATCATAGAATGTTAGAGTGTCAGTCCTCTAGTACTTAAATCGGCATTGAGCCTTTTGTATTAAATTCGGATTCAATTTCTGTGTTTCATCGTCAATAAGAAGGTCGAAGGTAAACAGTAAACCTGAAGTGAACCATCGGAATCTAAAATTGGACTCACAGGAGAGGTTCAAACCATAGAAAGTGAGAGTGTCAGTCGTGTTTTACTTAAGTCGGCATTGTGCTTTTTGTATTACATTCGGATGCAATTTCTGTGTTTCATCGTCAATAAGAAGGTCCAAGGGATACAGTAAACATGAAGTGAAGCATCGGAATATAAAACTGGACTCACAGGAGAGCTTCAAATCATTGAAAGTTAAGGTGTCAGTCATATTGTACTTAAGTCGGCATTGTGCCTTTTGTATTAAATTCGTATGCAATTTCTGTGTTTCATCGTCAATAAGAAAGTCCAAGGGATACAGTTAACCTGAAATAAAGCATCGAAATCTAAAACTGGACTCACAGAAGAGGTTCAAATCATAGAAAGTTAGAGTGTCAGTCCTCTAGTACTTAAGTCGGCATTGAGCCTTTTGTATTAAATTCGGAAGCAATTTCTGTGTTTCATCTTCAATAAGAAGGTCAAGGGATACAGTAAACCTGAAGTGAACCATCGGAATTTAAAAGTGGACCCACAGGAGCGGTTCAAATCATAGAAAGTGAGAAAGTCAGTCCTCTTTTACTTAAGTCGGCATTGTGCCTTTTGTATTAAATTCGGATGCAATTTCTGTGTTTCATCGTCAATAAGAAGGTCCAAGGGTTACGGTAAACCTGAAGTTAAGCATCGGAATCTAAAACTGGACTCACAGGAGAGGTTCAAATCATAGAAATGGAGAGTGTCAGTCCTCTTGTACTTAAGTCGGCAATGTGCCTCTTGTATTAAATTCGGATGCAATTTCTGTGTTTCATCGTTAATAAGAAGGTGCAAGGTATACTGTAAACCTGAAGTGAAGCATCGGAATCTAAAACTGGACTCACAGGAGAGGTTCAAATCATAGAAAGTGAGAGTGTCCGCCCTCTTGTAGTTAAGTCGGCATTGTGGATTTCGTATTAAATTCGGATGCAATTTCTGTCTTTCATCGTTAGTAAGAAGGTGCAAGGCATACTGTAAACCTGAAGTGAAGCATCGAAATCTAAAACTGGACTCACCGGAGAGGTTCAAATCATAGAAAGTTAGAGTGTCAGTCATCTTGTACTTAAGTCGGCATTATCCCTTTTGAATTTAATTCCGATGCAATTTCTGTGTTTCATCGTCAATAGGAAGGTGCAAGATATACAGTAAAATTGAAGTCAAGCATTGAAATCTAAAACTGGACTCACAGGAGAGGTTCAAGTCATAGAAAGTTAGAGTGTCAGTCCTCTTTTACGTAAGTCGGCATTGTGCCTTTTGTATTAAATTCGTTTGGAATTTCTGTGTTTCATCGTCAATAAGAAGGTCCAGGGGATACGGTAAACCCGAAGTGAAGCATCGGAATCTAAAACTGGACCCACAGAAGAGGTTCAAATCATAGAGAGGGAGAGGGTCAGTCCTCTTTACTTAAGGCGGCAATGTGCTTTTTGTATTAAATTCGGATGCAATTTCTGTGTTTCATCGTCGATAAGGAGGTGCAAGGTATACTGTAAACCTGAAGAGAAGCATCGGAATCTAAAACTGAACTCGCAGGAGAGGTTCAAATCATAGAAAGTTAGAGTGTCAGACCTCTTGTACTTAAGTCAGCATTGTGCCTTTTGAATTTAATTCCGATGCAATTTCTGTGTTCCATCGTCAATAAGATGGTCGAAGGTAAACAGTAAACCTGAAGTGAACCATCGGAATCTAAAATTGGACTCACAGGAGAGGTTGAAACCACAGAAAGTGAGAGTATCAGTCGTCTTTTACTTAAGTCGGCATTGTGCCTTTTGTATTAAATTCGGATGCAATTTCTGTGTTTCATAGTCAATAAGAAGGTCCAAGGGATACAGTAAACCTGAAGTGAAGCATCAGAATCTAAAACTGGTCTCACAGGAGAGGTTCATATCATAGAAAGTTTGAGTGTCAGTCCTCTTGTACTTAAGTCGGCATTGTGCCTATTGTATTAAATTCGGATACAATTTCTGTGTTTCATCGTAAATAAGAAGGTCCAAGGGTTACAGTAAACCTGAAGTGAAGCATCGGAATCTAAAACTGGACTCACAGAAGAGGTTCAAATCATAGAGAGGGAGAGGGTCAGTCCTCTTGTACTTAAGGCGGCAATGTGCTTTTTGTATTAAATTCGGATGCAAGTTCTGTGTTTCATCGTCAATAAGGAGGTACAAGGTATACTGTAAACCTGAAGAGAAGCATCGGAATCTAAAACTGGACTCACAGGAGTGGTACAAATCGAAGAAACTGAGAGTGTCAGTCGTCTTTTACTTAAGACGGCATTGTGCCTTTTGTATTAAATTCGGATGCAATTTCTGTGTTTCGTCGACAATAAGAAGTCCAAGGGATACAGTAAACCTGAAGTGAAGCTTCGGAATCTAAAACTGGGCTCACAGGACAGGTTCAAATCATAGAAAGTTTGAGTGTCAGTCCTCTTGTACTTATGTCGGCATTGTGCCGTTTGTATTAAATTCGGAAACAATTTCTGTATTTCATCGTCAATAAGAAGGTCCAGGGGATACAGTAAACCTGAAGTGAAGCATCGGAATCTAAAACTGGACTCGCAGGAGAGGTTCAAATCATAGAAAGTTAGAGTGTCAGACCTCTTGTACTTCAGTCAGCATTGTGCCTTTTGAATTCAATTCCGATGCAATTTCTGTGTTCCATCGTCAATAAGAAGCTCGAAGGTAGACAGTAAACATGAAGTGAACCATCGGAATCTAAAATTGGACTCACAGGAGAGGTTCAAACCACAGAAAGTGAGAGTATCAGTCGTCTTTTACTTAAGTCGGCATTGTGCCTTTTGTATTAAATTCGGATGCAATTTCTGTGTTTCATAGTCAATAAGAAGGTCCAAGGGATACAGTAAAGCTGAAGTGAAGCATCGGAATCTAAAACTGGACTCACAGGATCGTTTCAAATCATAGAAAGTGTGAGTGTCAGTCCTCTTTTACTTAAGTCGGCATTGTGCCTTTTGTATTGAATTCGGATGCAATTTCTGTGTTTCATCGTCAATAAGAAGGTCCAAGGGTTACAGTAAACCAGAAGTGAAGCATCGGAATCAAAAACTGGACTCACAGGAGTGGTTCAAAGCATAGATAGGGAGAGTGTCAGTCATCTTGTACTTAAGTCGGCAATGTGCCTTTTGTATTAAATTCGGATGCAATTTCTGTGTTTCATCGTTAATAAGGAGGTGCAAGGTATACTGTAAACCTGAAGAGAAGCATCGGAATCTAAAACTGGACTCACATGAGAGGTCCAAAACATAGAATGTTAGAGTGTCAGTCCTCTTTTACGTAAGTCGGCATTGTGCCTTTTGTATTAAATTCGGATGCAACTTCTGTGTTTCATCGTCAACAAGAAGGTCCAAGGGATACAGTAAACATGAATTGAAGCATCGGAATATAAAACTGGACTCACAGGAGAGCTTCAAATCATTGAAAGTTGAGGTGTCAGTCCTCTTGTACTTAAGTCGGCATTGTGCCTTTTGTATTAAATTCGTATGCAATTTCTGTGTTTCATCGTCAATAAGAAAGTCCAAGAGATACAGTAAACCTGAAGTGAAGCATCGAAATCTAAAACTGGACTCACAGGAGAGATTCAAATCATAAAAAGTTAGAGTCTCAATCCTCTTGTACTTAAGTCGCATTCAGCCTTTTGTATTAAATTCGGATGCAATTTCTGTGTTTCATCGTCAATAAGAAGGTCCAAGGGATACAGTAAACCTGAAGTGAACCATCGGAATTTAAAACTGGACCCACACCAGCGGTTCAAATCATAGAAAGTGAGAGTGTCAGTCCTCTTTTACTTAAGTCGGCAATGTGCCTTTTGTATTAAATTCGGATGCAATTTCTGTGTTTCATCGTTAATAAGAAGGTGCAAGGTATACTGTAAACCTGAAGTGAAGCATCGAAATCTAAAACTGGACTCACAGGAGAGGTTCAAATCATAGAAAGTTTGAGTGTCAGTCCTCTAGTACTTAAATCGGCATTGAGCCTTTTGTATTAAATTCGGTTGCAATTTCTGTGTTTCATCGTCAATAAGAAGGTCCAAGGGTTACAGCAAACCTGAAGTTAAGCATCGGAATCTATAACTGGACTCACAGGAGAGGTTCAAATCATAGAAATGGAGAGTGTCAGACCTCTTGTACTTAAGTCGGCAATGTGCCTTTTGTATTAAATTCGAATGCAATTTCTGTGTTTCATCGTTAATAAGAAGGTGCAAGGTATACTGTAAACCTGAAGTGAAGCATCGGAATCTAAAACTGGACTCACAGGAGAGGTTCAAATCATAGAAAGTGAGAGTGTCAGTCCTCTTGTACTTATGTCGGCATTGTGCCTTTTGTATTAAATTCGGATGCAATTTCTGTGTTTCATCGCCAATAAGTGGGTCCAAGGGATACAGTAAACCTGAAGTGAAGCTTCGGAATCTAAAACTGGTCTCACAGGAGAGGTTCATATAATAGAAAGTTAGAGTGTCAGTCCTCTTGTACTTAAGTCGGCATTGTGCCTTTTGTATTAAATTCGGATACAATTTCTGTGTTTCATCGTAAATAAGAAGGTCCAATGGATACAGTAAACCTAAAGTGAAGCGTCGGAATCTAAAACTGGACTCACAGGAGAGCTTCAAATCATAGAAAGTGAGAGTGTCAGTCATCTTGTACTTAATTCGGCATTGTGCCTTTTGTATTAAATTCGGATGCAATTTCTGTGTTTCATCGTCAATAAGAATGTCCAAGGGATACAGTAAACCTGAAGTGAAGCATCGGAATCTAAAACTGGACTCACAGTTGTGGTTCAAATCATAGAAAGTTAGAGTGTGTGTCCTCTTGTACTTAAGTCGGCATTATGCCTTTGGAATTTAATTCCGATGCAATTTCTGTGTTTCATCGTCAATAGGAAGGTGCAAGGTATACAGTAAACCTGAAGTGAAGCATTGGAATCTAAAACTGGACTCATATGAGAGGTTCAAATCATAGAAAGTTAGAGTGTCAGTCCTCTTTTATGTAAGTCGGCATTGTGCCTTTTGTATTAAATTCGTATGCAATTTCTGTGATTCATCGTCAATTAGAAAGTCCAAGGGATACAGTGAACCTGAAGTGAAGCATCGTAATCTAAAACTGGACTCACAGGCGAGGTTCAAATCATAGAAAGTTAGTGTGTCAGTCCTCTAGTACTTAAGTCGGCATTGAGCCTTTTGTATTAAATTCGGATGCAATTTCTGTGTTTCATCGTCAATAAGAAGGTCCAGGGAATACAGTAAAGCTGAAGTGAAGCATCGGAATCTAAAACTGGACTCACAGGATCGGTTCGATTCATAGTAAGTGAGAGTGTCAGTCGTCTTGTACTTAAGTCGGCATTGTGCCTTTTGTATTAAATTCGGATACAATTTCTGTGTTTCATCATCAATAAGAAGGTCCAGGGGATACAGTAAACATGAATTGAAGCATCGGAATATAAAACTGGACTCACAGGAGAGCTTCAAATCATTGAAAGTTGAGGTGTCAGTCCTCTTGTACTTAAGTCGGCATTGTGCCTTTTGTATTAAATTCGTATGCAATTTCTGTGTTTCATCGTCAATAAGAAAGTCCAAGAGATACAGTAAACCTGAAAAGAAGCATCGTAATCTAAAACTGGACTCACAGGAGAGATTCAAATCATAATAAGTTAGAGTCTCAATCCTCTTGTACTTAAGTCGCATTCAGCCTTTTGTATTAAATTCGGATGCAATTTCTGTGTTTCATCGTCAATAAGAAGGTCCAAGGGATACAGTAAACCTGAAGTGAACCATCGGAATTTAAAACTGGACCCACACCAGCGGTTCAAATCATAGAAAGTGAGAGTGTCAGTCCTCTTTTACTTAAGTCGGCATTGTGCCCTTTGTATTAAATTCGGATGCAATTTCTGTGTTTCATCGTCAATAAGAAGGTCCAAGGGTTACAGTAAACCTGAAGTGAAGCATCGGAATCTAAAACTGGACTCACAGGAGAGGTTCAAATCACAGAAAGGGAGAGTGTCAGTCCTCTTGTACTTAAGTCGGCAATGTGCCTTTTGTATTAAATTCGGATGCAATTTCTGTGTTTCATCGTTAATAAGAAGGTGCAAGGTATACTGTAAACCTGAAGTGAAGCATCGAAATCTAAAACTGGACTCACAGGAGAGGTTCAAATCATAGAAAGTTTGAGTGTCAGTCCTCTAGTACTTAAGTCGGCATTGAGCCTTTTGTATTAAATTCGGTTGCAATTTCTGTGTTTCATCGTCAATAAGAAGGTCCAAGGGTTACAGTAAACCTGAAGTTAAGCATCGGAATCTATAACTGGACTCACAGGAGAGGTTCTAATCATAGAAATGGAGAGTGTCAGACCTCTTGTACTTAAGTCGGCAATGTGCCTTTTGTATTAAATTCGAATGCAATTTCTGTGTTTCATCGTTAATAAGAAGGTACAAGGTATACTGTAAACCTGAAGTGAAGCATCGGAATCTAAAACTGGACTCACAGTTGTGGTTGAAATCATAGAAAGTTAGAGTGTGTGTCCTCTTGTACTTAAGTCGGCATTATGCCTTTGGAATTTAATTCCGATGCAATTTCTGTGTTTCATCGTCAATAGGAAGGTGCAAGGTATACAGTAAACCTGAAGTGAAGCATTGGAATCTAAAACTGGACTCATATGAGAGGTTCAAATCATAGAAAGTTAGAGTGTCAGTCCTCTTTTATGTAAGTCGGCATTGTGCCTTTTGTATTAAATTCGTATGCAATTTCTGTGATTCATCGTCAATTAGAAAGTCCAAGGGATACAGTGAACCTGAAATGAAGCATCGTAATCTAAAACTGGACTCACAGGCGAGGTTCAAATCATAGAAAGTTAGTGTGTCAGTCCTCTAGTACTTAAGTCGGCATTGAGCCTTTTGTATTAAATTCGGATGCAATTTCTGTGTTTCATCGTCAATAAGAAGGTCCAGGGAATACAGTAAACCTGAAGTGAAGCATCGGAATCTAAAACTGGACTCACAGGATCGGTTCAATTCATAGTAAGTGAGAGTGTCAGTCCTCTTTTACTTACGTCGGCATTGTGCCTTTTGTATTAAATTTGGATGCAATTTCTGTGTTTCACCGTCAATAAGAAGGTCCAACGGTTTCAGTAAACCTGAAGTGAAGCATCGGAATCTAAAACTGGAATCACAATAGAGGTCCAAATCATAGAAAGGGAGAGGTTCAGTCCTCTTGTACTTAAGTCGGCAATGTGCCTTTTTTATTAAATTTGGATGCAATTTCTGTGTTTCATCGTCAATAAGAAGGTGCAAGGTATACTGCAAACCAGAAGAGAAACATCGGAATCTAAAACTGGACTGACAGGAGAGGTTCAAATCATAGAAACTGAGAGTGTCAGTCGTCTTGTACTTAAGTCGGCATTGTGCCTTTTGTATTAAATTCGGATACAATTTCTGTGTTTCATCATCAATAAGAAGGTCCAGGGGATACAGTAATCCTGAAGTGAAGCATCGGAATTTAAAACTGGACTCGCAGGAGAGGTTCTATTCATAGAAAGTTAGAGTGTCAGTCCTCTTGTACTTAAGTCGGCATTGTGCCTTTTGAATTTAATTCCGATGCAATTACTGTGTTTCATCGTTAATAAGAAGATCCAAGGTAAACAGTAAACCTGAAGTGAACCATCGGAATCTAAAATTGGACTCACAGGAGAAGTTCAAACCATAGAAAGTGAGAGTGTCAGTCGTCTTTTACTTAAGTCGGCATTGTGCCTTTTCTATTAAATTCGGATACAATTTCTGTGTTTCATCATCAATAAGAAGGTCCAGGGGATACAGTGATCCAGAAGTGAAGCATCGGAATTTAAAACTGGACTCGCAGGAGAGGTTCTATTCATAGAAAGTTAGAGTGTCAGTCCTCTTGTACTTATGTCGGCATTGTGCCTTTTGAATTTAATTCCGATGCAATTTCTGTGTTTCATCGTCAATAAGAAAGTTCCAGGGATACAGTAAACCTGAAGTGAAGCATCGGAATCTAAAACTTGACTTACAGGAGAGCTTCAAATCATAGAAAATTGGAGTGTCAGTCCTCTTGTACTAAAGTCGGCAATGTGAATTTTGTATTAAATTCGGATGCAATTTCTGTGTTTCATCGTCAATAAGAAGTTCCAAGGGATACAGTAAACCTGAAGTTAAGCATCGGAATCTAAATTTGGACTCACAGGAGAGGTTCAAATCATTGAAAGTTAGAGTGTCAGTCCTCCTGTACGTAAGTCGGCATTGTGCCTTTTGTCTTAAATTCGGATGCAATTTCTGTGTTTCATCGTCAATAAGAAGGTCCAAGGGTTACAGTAAACCTGAAGTGAAGCGTTGGAATCTAAAACTGGACTCACAGGAGAGGTTCAAATCATAGAGAGTTAGAGTGTCTGTCCTCTTTTAATGAAGTCGGCATTGTGCCTTTTGAATTTAATTCCGATGCAATTTCTGTGTTTCATCGTCAATAAGAAGGTGCAAGGTATACAGTAAACCTGAAGTGAAGCATCGGAATCTAAAACTGGACTCACAGGAGATGTCAAATCATTGCTAGTGAGAGTGTCAGTCCTCTTGTACCTAAGTCGGCATTGTGCCTTTTTTGTATTAAATTTGCATGCAATATCTGTGTTTCATCGTCAATAAGAAGGTGGAAGGTATACATTAAACCTGAAGTGATGCATCGGAATCTAAAACTGGACTCACAGGAGCAGTTCAAATCATAGAAAGTTAGAGTGTCAGTCCTCTTGTACTTAAAACGGCATTGTGCCTTTTGTATTAAATTCGGATGCAATTACTGTGTTTCATCGTCAATAAGAAGGCCCAGGGGATACAGTACACCTGAAGTGCAGCATCGAAATCTAAAACTGGACTCGAAGGAGGGGTTCAAATCATAGAAAGTAAGAGTGTCAGTCCTCTTGTACTTAAGTCAGCATTGTGCCTTTTGAATTTAATTCCGATGCAATTACTGTGTTTCATCGTCAATAAGAAGATCCAAGGTAAACAGTAAACCTAAAGTGAACCATCGGAATCTAAAATTGGACTCACAGGAGAAGTTCAAACCATAGAAAGTGAGAGTGTCAGTCGTCTTTTACTTAAGTCGGCATTGTGCCTTTTGTATTAAATTCGGATGCAATTTCTGTGTTTCATCGTCAATAAGAAGGTCCAAGGGATACAGTAAACTTGAAGTGAAGCATCGGAATCTAAAACTGGACTCACAGGAGAGCTTCAAATCATTGAACGTTAGAGTGTCAGTCCTCTTGTACTTAAGCCGGCATTATGCCTTTAGTATTAAATTCGGATGCAATTTCTGTGTTTCATCGTCAATAAGAAAGTTCCAGGGATACAGTAAACCTGAAGTGAAGCATCGGAATCTAAAACTTGACTTACAGGAGAGCTTCAGATCATAGAAAATTGGAGTGTCAGTCCTCTTGTACTAAAGTCGGCAATGTGAATTTTGTATTAAATTCGGATGCAATTTCTGTGTTTCATCGTCAATAAGAAGTTCCAAGGGATACAGTAAACCTGAAGTTAAGCATCGGAATCTAAAAATGGACTCACAGGAGAGGTTCAAATCATTGAAAGTTAGAGTGTCAGTCCTCCTGTACGTAAGTCGGCATTGTGCCTTTTGTCTTAAATTCGGATGCAATTTCTGTGTTTCATCGTCAATAAGAAGGTCCAGGGGTTACAGTAAACCTGAAGTGAAGCGTTGGAATCTAAAACTGGACTCACAGGAGAGGTTCAAATCATAGAGAGTTAGAGTGTCTGTCCTCTTTTAATGAAGTCGGCATTGTGCCTTTTGAATTTAATTCCGATGCAATTTCTGTGTATCATCGTCAATAAGAAGGTGCAAGGTATACAGTAAACCTGAAGTGAAACATCGGAATCTAAAACTGGACTCACAGGAGATGTCAAATCATTGCTAGTGAGAGCGTCAGTCCTCTTGTACCTAAGTCGGCATTCTGCCTTTTTTGTATTAAATTTGCATGCAATTTCTGTGTTTCATCGTCAATAAGAAGGTGGAAGGTATACATTAAATCTGAAGTGATGCATCGGAATCTAAAACTGGACTCACAGGAGCAGTTCAAATCATAGAAAGTTAGAGTGTCAGTCCTCTTGTACTTAAAACGGCATTGTGCCTTTTGTATTAAATTCGGATGCAATTACTGTGTTTCATCGTCAATAAGAAGGCCCAGGGGATACAGTACCCCTGAAGTGCAGCATCGAAATCTAAAACTGGACTCGAAGGAGGGGTTCAAATCATAGAAAGTAAGAGTGTCAGTCCTCTTGTACTTAAGTCAGCATTGTGCCTTTTGAATTTAATTCCGATGCAATTACTGTGTTTCGTCGCCAATAAGAAGGTCCAAGGTATACAGTAAACCTGAAGAGAAACATCGGAATCTAAAACTGGACTCACAGGAGAGATTCAAATCATAGAAAGTGAGAGTGTCAGTCGTATTGTACTTAAGTAGGCCTTGTGCCTTTTGTATTAAACTCGGATGCAATTTCTGTGTTTCATCGTCATTAAGAAGGCCCAAGGGATACAGTAAACCTGAAGTGAAGCATCGGAATCTAAAACTGGACTCACAGGAGAGGTTCAAATCATTGAATATTAGAGTGTCAGTCCTCTTGTACTTAAGTCGGCATTGTGCCTTTTGTATTAAATTCGGATGCAATTTCTGTGTTTCATCGTCAATAAGAAAGTCCAAGGGATACAGTAAACCTGAAGTGAAGCATCGGAGTCTAAAACTAGACTCACAGTAGAGGTTCAAATCATAGAAAATTAGAGTGTCAGTCCTTTTGTACTTAAGTTAGCTTTTTGCCTTTTGTATTAAATTCGGATGCAGTTTCTGTGTTCATCGTCAATTAGAAGGTCCAAGGGATACAGTGAACCTGAAGTGCAGCATCGGAATCTAAAACTGGACTCACAGGAGAGGTTCAAATCATTGAAATTAGAGTGTCAGTCCTCTTGTACGTAAGTCGGCATTGTGCCTTTTGTATTAAATTCGGATGCAATTTCTGTGTTTCATCGTCAATAAGAAAGTCCAAGGGATACAGTACACCTGAAGTGAAGCATCGGAATCTAAAACTGGACTCACTGGAGAGGTTCAAATCATAGAAATTTAGAGTGTCAGTCCTCTAGTACTTAAGTCGGCAATGTGCCTTTTGTATTAAATTCTGATGCAAATTCTGTGTTTCATCGTCAATAAGAAGGTGCAAGGTATACTGTAAACCTGAAGTGAAGCATCGGAAACTAAAACTGGTCTCACAGGAAAGGTTCAAATCATCGAAAGTAAGAGTGTCAGTCCTCATGTACTTAAGTCAGCATTGTGCCTTTTGTATTGAATTCGGATGCAATTTCTGTGTTTCGCCGTCAATAAGAAGGTCCAAGGGATACAGTAAACCTGAAGTGAAGCATCGGAATCTAAAACTGGACTCACAGGAGAGGTTCAAATCATTGAAAGTTAGAGTGTTAGTCCTCTTGTACTTAAACCGGCATTGTGCATTTTGTATTAAATTCGGATACAATTTCTGTGTTTCATCGTCAATAAGAAGGTCCAGGGGATACAGTAAACCTGAAGTGAAGTATCGGTATCTAAAACTGGACTCGCAGGAGAGGTTCGAATCATAGAAAGTTAGAGTGTCAGTCCTCTTGTACTTACGTTAGCATTGTGCCTTTTGAATTTAATTCCGATGCAATTTCTGTGTTTCATCGTCAATAGGAAGGTCCAAGGTATACTGTAAAACTGAAGTGAACCATCGGAAACTAAAACTAGCCTCACGGGAGAGGTTCAAATCATAGAGTGTCAGTCCTCTTGTACTTAATTCAGCATTGTGCCTCCTGTATTAAATTTGGATGCAATTTCTGTGTTTCATCGTCAATAAGAAGGTGCAAGGTATACAGTAAACCTGAAGTGAAGCATCGGAATCTAAAACTGGACCCATAGGAGAGGTTCAAATCATAGAAAGGGAGAAGGGCAGTCCTCTTGTACTTAAGTCGACAATGTGCCTTTTGTATAAAATTCGGATGCAATTTCTGTGTTTCATCGTCAATAAGAAGGTCCAAGGGATTCAGTAAACCTGAAGTTAAGCATCGGAATCTAAAATTGGACTCACAGGTGAGGTTCTAATCATTGAAAGTTAGAGTGTCAGGCTTCCTGTACGTATGTCGGCATTGTGTCTTTTGTATTAAATTCGTATGCAATTTCTGTGTTTCATCGTCAATAAGAAAGTCCAAGGGATACAGTAAACCTGAAGTGAAGCATCGGAATCTAAAACTGGACTCACAGGAGATGTTCAAATCATAGAAAGTTAGAGTGTCAGTCCTCTAGTACTTAAGTCGGCATTGAGCCTTTTGTATTAAATTCGGAAGCAATTTTTGTGTTTCATCGTCAATAAGAAGGTCCAAGGGACACAGTAAACCTGAAGTGAAGCATCGGAATCTAAAACTGGACTCACAGGAGCGGTTCAAATCATAGAAAGTGAGTCAGAACTCTTTTACTTAAGTCGGCATTGTGCCTTTTGTCTTAAATTCGGACGCAATTTCTGTGTTTCATCGTCAATAAGAAGGTCCAAGTGTTACAGAAAACCTGAAGTGAAGCTTTGGAATCTAAAACTGGACTCACAGGAGAGGTTCAAATCATAGAGAGTTAGAGTGTCAGTCCTCTTTTAATGAAGTCGGCATTGTGCCTTTTGAATTTAATTCCGATGCAATTTCTGTGTTTCATCGTCAATAAGAAGGTGCAAGGTATACAGTAAACCTGAAGTGAAGCATCGGAATCTAAAACTGGACTCACAGGAGAGGTTCAAATCATAGATAGTGAGAGTGTCAGTCCTCTTGTACCTAAGTCGGCATTGTGCCTTTTGTATAAAATTTGGATGCAATTTCTGTGTTCCATCGTCAATAAGAAGGTGCAAGGTATACATTAAACCTGAAGTGATGCATCGGAATCTAAAACTGGACTCACAGGAGCAGTTCAAATCATAGAAAGTTAGAGTGTCAGTCCTCTTGTACTTAAAACGGCATTGTGCCTTTTGTATTAAATTCGGATGCAATTTCTGTGTTTCATCGTCAATTAGAAGGCCCAGGGGATACAGTACACCTGAAGTGCAGCATCGGAATCTAAAACTGGACTCGAAGGAGGGGTTCAAATCATAGAAAGGAAGAGTGTCAGTCCTCTTGTACTTAAGTCAGCATTGTGCCTTTTGAATTTAATTCCGATGCAATTTCTGTGTTTCGTCTCCAATAAGAAGGTCCAAGGTATACAGTAAACCTGAACCATCGGAATCTAAAACTGGACTCACAGGAGAGATTCATATCATAGAAAGTGAGAGTGTCAGTCGTATTGTACTTAAGTAGGCCTTGTGCCTTTTGTATTACACTCGGATGCAATTTCTGTGTTTCATCGTCAATAAGAAGGCCCAAGGGATACAGTAAACCTGAAGTGAAGCATCGGAATCTAAAACTGGACTCACAGGAGAGGTTCAAATCATTGAAAATTAGAGTGTCAGTCCTCTTGTACTTAAGTCGGCATTGTGCCTTTTGTATTAAATTCGGATGCAATTTCTGTGTTTCATCGTCAATAGGAAAGTCCAAGTGATACAGTAAACCTGAAGTGAAGCATCGGAATCTAAAACTAGACTCAAAGGAGAGGTTCAAATCATAGAAAATTAGAGTGTCAGTCCTTTTGTACTTAAGTCAGCTTTGTGCCTTTTGTATTAAATTCGGATGCAATTTCTGTGGTTCATCATCAATTAGAAGGTCCAAGGGATACAGTAAACCTGAAGTGCAGCATCGGAATCTAAAACTGGACTCGCAGGAGAGGTTCAAATCATTGAAATTAGGGTGTCAGCCCACTTGTACGTTAGTCGGCATTGTGCCTTTTGTATTAATTTCGGATGCAATTTCTGTGTTTCATTGTCAATAGGAAAGTCCAAGGGATACTGTACACCTGAAGTGAAGCTTCGGAATCTAAAACTGGACTCACAGGAGAGGTTCAAATCACAGAAATTTAGAGTGTCAGTCCTCTAGTACTTAAGTCGGCAATGTGCCTTTTGTATTAAATTCTGATGCAAATTCTGTGTTTCATCGTCAATAAGAAGGTGCAAGGTATACTGTAAACCTGAAGTGAAGCATCAGAAACTAAAACTGGTCTCACAGGAAAGGTTCAAATCATAGAAAGTAAGAGTGTCAGTCCTCATGTACTTAAGTCAGCATTGTGCCTTTTGCATTAAATTCGGATGCAATCTCTGTGTTTCGTCGTTAGTAAGAAGGTCCAAGGGATACAGTAAACCTGAAGTGAAACATCGGAATCTAAAACTGGACTCACAGGAGAGGTTCAAATCATTGAAAGTTAGTGTCAGTCCTCTTGTACTTAAACCGGCATTATGCCTTTTGTATTAAATTCGGATACAATTTCTGTGTTTCATCGTCAATAAGAAGGTCCAGGGGATACAGTAAACCTGAAGTGAAGCATCGGAATCTAATACTGGACTCACAGGAGAGGTTCAAATCATAGAAAGTGAGAGTGTCAGTCCCCTTGTACATAAGTCGGCATTGTGAATTTTGTATTTAATTCGGATACAATTTCTGTGTTTCATCGTCAATAAGAAGGTGCAAGGTATACAGTAAACTTGAAGTGAAGCATCTGAATCTGAAACTGGACTCACAGGAGCGGTTCAAATCATAGAAAGTGAGAGTGTCAGTCCTCTTTTACTTAAGTCGGCATTGTGCTTTTTGTATTAAATTCGGATGCAATTTCTGTGTTTCATCGTCAATAAGAAGGTCCAAGAATTACAGTAAACCTGAAGTGAAGCATCGGAATCTAAAACTGGACCCATAGGAGAGGTTTAAATCATAGAAAGGGAGAGGGGCAGTCCTCTTGTACTTAAGTCTGCATTGTGCCTTTTCTATTAAATTCGGATGCAATTTCTGTGTTTCATCGTCAATACGAAGGTCACAGGGATAGAGTAAACCTGATGTGAAGCATCGGATTATAAAACTGGACTCACAGGAGGGGTTCAAATCATAGAAAGTGAGAGTGTCAGCCCTCTTTACTTAAGTTGGCATTGTGCCTTTTGAAATAAATTCGGATTTAATTTCTGTGTTTCATTGTCAATAAGAAGGTGCAAGGTAAACAGTAAAGCTGAAGTAAAGCATCGGAATCTAAAACAGGACTTACAGGAGAGGTTCATATTGTAGAAAGTGAGAGTGTCAATCCTCTTGTACTTAAGTCGGCATTGTGCCTTTTGTATTAAATTCGGATGCAATTTCTGTGTTTCATCGTCAATAAGAACGTCCAAGGGATACAGTAAAATAGAAGCGAAGCATGGGAATTTAAAACTGGACTCACAGAAGAGGTTCTAATAATAGAAAATTAGAGTGTCAGTTCTCTTGTACTTAAGTCGGCATTGTGCCTTTTGTATTAAATTCGGATGCAATTTCTGTGTTTCATCATCAATATGAAAGTCCAAGGGATACAGTAAACCTGAAGTGAAGCATCGGAATCTAAAACTGGACTCACAGGAGAGGCTCAAATCATAGAAAGTTAGAGTATCGGTCCTCTAGTACTTAAGTCGGCATTGTGCCTTTTGTATTAAATTCGGATGCAATATCTGTGTTTCATCGTCAATAAGAAGGTGCAAGGTATACAGTAAACCTGAAGTGAAGCGTCGGAATCAAAAACTGGACTCTCAGGAGCGGTTCCAATCATAGAAAGGGAGAGTGTCAGTCCTCTTGTACTTAAGTCGGCATTGTGCATTTTGTATTAAATTCCGATGCAATTTCTGTGTTTCATCGTCAATAAGAAGGTGCAAGGTATACAGTAACCTTGAAGTGAAGCATCGGAATCTAAAACTGGACTCACAGGTGAGGATCAAATCATAGAAAGTGAGAGTGTCAGTCCTCTTTTACTTAAGTCGGCATTGTGCCTTTTGTATTAAATTCGGATTCAATTTCAGTGTTTCATCGTCAATAAGAAGGTCCACGGGATACCGTAAACCTGAAGTGAAGCATCGTAATCTAAAACTGGACTCACAGGAGAGGTTCAAATCATAGAAAGTGAGAGTGTCAGTCTTCTTGTACTTAAGTCGGCATTGTGCCTTTTGTATTAAATTCGGATGCAATTTCTGTGTTTCATCGTCAATAAGAAGGTCCAAGGGATACAGTAAACCTGAAGTGAAGCATCAGCATCTAAAACTGGACTCACAGGAGAGGTTCAAATCATAGAAAGTGAAAGTGTCAGTCCTCTTGTACTTAAGTCGGCATTGTGCCATTTGTATTAAATTCTGTTGCAATTTCTGTGTTTCATCGTCAACAAGAAAGTGCATGGTATACAGTAAACCTGAAGTGAAACATCGGAATCTAAAACTGGACTCACATGTGAGGTTCAAATCGTAGAAAGTGACAGTGTCAGTCCTCTTGTACTTAAGTCGGCATTGTGCCTTTTGTATTAAATTCGGATGCAATTTCTGTGTTTCATCGTCATTAAGAATGTCCAAGGGATACAGTAAACCTGAAGTGAAGCATCGGAATCTAAAGCTGGTCTCACAGGAGAGTTTCAAATCATAGAAATTTTGAGTGTCAGTCCTCTTGTACTTAAGTCGGCATTATGCCTTTTGAATTTAAATCCGATGCAATTACTGTGTTTCATCGTCAATAAGAAGGTGCAAGGTATACAGTAAATCTGAAGTGAAGCATCGGAATCTAAAACTGGACTCACAGGAGAGATTCAAATCATAGAAAGTGGGAGTGTCAGTCCTCTTGCACTTAAGTCGGCATTGTGCCTTTTGTATTAAATTCGGATGCAATTTCTGTGTTTCATCGTCAATAAGAAGGTCCAAGGGATAGAGTAAACCTGAAGTGAAGCATCGGAATCTAAAACTGGACTCACAGGAGCGGTTCAAATAATTTAAAGTTAGAGTGTCAGTCCTCTTTTACGTAAGTCGGCATTGTGCCTTTTGTATTAAATTCGGATGCAATTTCTGTGTTACATCGTCAATAAGAAAGACCAAGGGATACAGTAAACCTGGAGTGAAGCATCGGAATCTAAAACTGGACTCACAGGAGTGGTTCAAATCATAGAAAAATGGAGTGTCAGTCCTCTTGAACTTAAGTCGGCATTGTGCCTTTTGTATTAAATTCGGATGCAATTTCTGTGTTTCACCGTCAATAAGAAGGTGCAAGGTATACTGTAAACCTGAGGTGAAGCATCGGAATCTAAAACTGGACTCACAGGAGAGGTTCAAAGCATAGAAATTGAGAATGTCAGTCCCCTTGTAGTTATGTCGGCATTGTGCCTTTTGTACTAAATTCGGATGTAATTTCTGTGTTTCATCGTCAATAAGAAGGTCCAAGGGATACAGTAAACCAGAAGTGACGCATTGGAATCTAAAACTGGACTCATAGGAGAGGTTCAAATCATAGAAAGTTAGATTGTCAGTCCTCTTGTACTTAAGTCGGCATTGTGCCTTTTGAATTTAATGCCGATGCAATTTCTGTGTTTCATCGTCAATAAGAAGGTGCAAGGTATACAGGAAACCTGAAGTGAAGCATCGGAGTCTAAAACTGGACTCACAGGAGAGGTTCAAATCATAGAGACTTAGATTGTAAGTCCTCTTGTACTTAAGTTGGCATTGTGCCTTTTGAATTTAATTTCGATGCAAATTCTGTGTTTCATCGTCAGTAAGAAGGTGCAAGGTATACAGGAAACCTGAAGTGAAGCATCGGATCCTAAAACTGGACACACAGGAGTGGTTCAATTCATAGAAAGTGAGAGTGTCAGTCCTCTTGTACTTAAGTCGGCATTGTGCCTTTTGTATTAAATTCCGATGCAATTTCTGTGTTTCATCGTCAATAAGGAGGTGCAAGGTATACAGAAACCCTGAAGTGAAGCATCGGAATCTAAAACTGGACTCACGGGGGAGGTTCAAATCATAGAAAGTGAGAGCGTCAGTCCTCTTTCACTTAAGTCGGCATTGTGTCTTTTGTATTAAATTCGGATTCAATTACTGTGTTTCATCGTCAATAAGAAGGTCCAAGGGATACAGTAAATCTGAAGTGATGCATCGGAATCTAAAACTGGACTCAGAGGAGAGGTTCAAATCTTAGAAAGTTAGAGTGTCAGCCCTCTTTACTTAATTCGGCAATGTGCCTTTTGAATTGAATTCGGATGCAATATCTGTGTTTCATTGTCAATAAGAAGGTGCAAGGTAAACAGTAAATCTGAAGTGAAGCATCGCAATCTAAAACAGGGCTCACAGGAGAGGTTCATATCGTAGAAAGTGAGAGTGTCAGTATTCTTGTACTTAAGTCGGCGTTGTGCCTTTTGTATTAAATTCGGATGCAATTTCTGTGTTTCATCGTCAATAAGAAGGTCCAAGGGAAACAGTAAACCTGAAGTGAAGCATCGGAATCAAAAACTGGACTCACAGGAGAGGTTTAAATCTTAGAAAGTGAGAGAGTCAGTCCTCTCCTACTTAGGTCGGCATTGTGCCTTTTGAATTTATTTCCGATGCTTTTTCTGTGCTTCATCCTCAATAAGAATGTCCATCGTATACAGTTAACCTGAAGTGTAGCATCGTAATCTAAAACTGGACTCACAGGTGATGTTCAAATCATCGAAAGTTAGAGTGTCCGTCCACTTGTACTTAAGTCGGCATTGTGCCTTTTGTATTAAATTCGGATGCAATATCGATTTTTCATCGTCAATAAGAAGGTGCAATGTATACAGTAATAAAGAAGTGCAGCATCGGAATCTAAAACTGGACTCACAGGAGAGGTTGAAATCATAGAAAGAGCGAGTGACAGTCCTCTTTTACTGAAGCCGGCATTGTGCCTTTTGAGTTTAATTCCGATGCAATTTCTGTGTTTCATCGTCAATAAGAAGGTCCAAAGTATACAGTAAACCTGAAGTGAAGCATCGGAATCTAAAACTGGACTCACAGGAGAGGTGCAAATCATAGAAAGTTAGAGTGTCCGTCCTCTTGTACTTAAGTCGGCATTGTGCCTTTTGAATTTAATTCCGATGCAATTTCTGTGTTTCAACGTCAATAGGAAGGTGCAAGGTATACAGTAAACCTGAACTGAAGCATCGGAATCTAAAACGGGACTCACAGTAGATGTTCAAATCATAGAAATTTAGAGACTCAGTTCTCTTGTACTTAAGGTGCATTGTGACTTTTGAATTTAACTCCGAAGCAATTTCTGTGCTTCTCCGTCAATAAGAAGGTCCATGGTATACAGTAAACCCGAAGTGTATCATCGGCATCTAAAACTGGACTCACTGGAGAGGTTCAAATCATAGAAAGTGAGAGTGTCAGACCTCTTTTACTTAAGTCGGCATTGTGCCTTTTGTATTAAATTCGGATTCAGTTTCTGTGTTTCATCGTCAGTAAGAAGGTCCAAGGGATACAGTAAACCTGAAGTGAAGCATCGTAATCTAAAATTGTACTCACAGGAGAGGTTCAAATCATAAAAAGTGAGAGTCTCAGTCCTCTTGTACTTAGGTCGGCATTGTGCCTTTAGTATTAAATTCGGATGCAATTTCTGTGTTTCATCCTCAATAAGAAGGTCAAAGGAATACAGTAAACCTGAAGTGAAGCATCGGAATCTAAAACTGGACTCAGAGGAGAGGTTCAAATCATAGAAAGTTAGAGTGCCAGTTCTCTTGTACTTAGGTCGGCATTGTGCCTTTTGTATTAATTTGGGATGCAATTTCTGTGTTTCATCGTTAATATGAAGGTCCAAGGTAAACAGTAATCCTGAAGTGAAGCATCGGAATCTAAAACTGGACTCAGAGGAGAGGTTCAAATCATAGAAAGTAAGAGTGTCAGTCCTCTTTTACTTAATTCGGCGTGTGCCTTTTGTATTAAATTCAGATGCAATTGCTGTGTTTCATCGTCAATAAGAAGGTCCAAGGATTACAGTAAACCTGAAGTGAAGCATCGGAATCTGAAACTGGAATCAAAGGAGAGGTAGAAAGTGAGAGTGTCAGTCCTCTTGTACTTAAGTGGGCATTGTGCCATTTGTAATATATTCGGATGCAATTTCTATGTTTCATTGTCAATAAGAAGGTGCAAGGAAAACAGTAAACCTGAAGTGAAGCATCGGAATCTAAGACACTACTCACAGGAGAGTTTCAAATCGTAGAAAGTGAGAGTGTCAATCCTCTTGTACTTAGGTCGGCATTGTGCCTTTTGTATTAAATTCGGATGCAATATCTGTATTTCATCGTCAATAAGAAGGTCCAAGGGAAACAGTAAACCTGAAGTGAAGCATCGGAATCTGAAACTGGACTCACAGGAGAGGTTCAAATCATACAAAGTGAGAGAGTCAGTGCTCTTGTACTTAGGTCGGCATTGTGCCTTTTGAATTTATTTCCGATGCTTTTTCTGTGCTTCATCCTCAATAAGAATGTCCATCGTATACAGTTAACCTGAAGTGTAGCATCGTAATCTAAAACTGGACTCACAGGTGAGGTTCAAATTATCGAAAGTTAGAGTGTCCGTCCTCTTGTACTTAAGTCGGCATTGTGCCTTTTGAATTTAATTCTGATGCAATTTCTGTGTTTCATCGTCAAAAGGAGGTCCAAGGGATACAGTAAACCTGAAGTGAAGCATCGGATTCTGAAACTGGACACACAGGAGAGGTTCAAATCATAGAAAGTGAGAGTTTCAGACCTCTTGTACTTAAGTCGGCATTGTGCCTTTTGTATTAAATTCCGATGCAATTTCTGTGTTTCATCGTCAATAAGGAGGTGCAAGGTATACAGAAACCCTCAAGTGAAGCATCGGAATCTAAAACTGGACTCACGGGAGAGGTTCAAATCATAGAAAGTGAGAGTGTCAGTCCTCTTTTACTTAAGTCGGCATTGTGCCTTTTGTATTAAATTCGGATGCAATTTCTGTGTTTCATCGTTAATACGAAGGTCACAGGGATACAGTAAACCTAAAGTGAAGCATCGGATTATAAAACTGGACTCACAGGAGAGGTTCAAATCATAGAAAGTGAGAGTTTGAGCCCTCTTTACTTAAGTCGGCATTGTGCCTTTTGAATTAAATTCGGATGCAATTTCAGTGTTTCATTGTCAATGAGAAGGTGCAAGGTAAACAGTAAACCTGAAGTGAAGCATCGGAATCTAAAACTGGTCTCACAGGAGAGGTTCAAATCATAGAAAGTGAGAATGTCAGTCCCCTTGTAGTTATGTCGGCATTGTGCCTTTTGTACTAAATTCGGATGTAATTTCTGTGTTTCATCGTCAATAAGAAGGTCCAAGGGATACAGTAAACCAGAAGTGAAGCATCGGAATATAAAACTGGACTCATAGGAGAGGTTCACATCATAGAAAGTTAGATTGTCAGTCCTCTTGTACTTAAGTCGGCATTGTGCCTTTTGAATTTAATGCCGATTCAATTTCTGTGTTTCATCGTCAATAAGAAGGTGCAAGGTATACAGTAAACCTGAAGTGAAACATCGGAGTCTAAAACTGGACTCACAGGAGAGGTTCAAATCATAGAGACTTAGAGTATAAGTCCTCTTGGACTTAAGTTGGCATTGTGCCTTTTGAATTTAATTCCGATGCAAATTCTGTGTTTCATCGTCAGTAAGACGGTGCAAGGCATACAGTAAACCTGAAGTGAAGCATCGGATTCTAAAACTGGACACACAGGAGTGGTTCAAATCATAGAAAGTGAGAGTGTCAGTCCTCTTGTACTTAAGTCGGCATTGTGCCTTTTGTATTAAATTCCGATGCAATTTCTGTGTTTCATCGTCAATAAGGAGGTGCAAGGTATACAGAAACCCTGAAGTGAAGCATCGGAGTCTAAAACTGGACTCACGGGAGAGGTTCAAATCATAGAAAGTGAGAGCGTCAGTCCTCTTTTACTTAAGTCGGCATTGTGCCTTTTGTATTAAATTCGAATTCAATTTCTGTGTTTCATCGTCAATAAGAAGGTCCAAGGGAAACAGTAAACCTGAAGTGAAGCATCGGAATCTGAAACTGGACTCACAGCAGAGGTTCAAATCATAGAAAGTGAGAGAGTCAGTGCTCTTGTACTTAGGTCGGCATTGTGCCTTTTGAATTTATTTCCGATGCTATTTCTGTGATTCATCCTGAATAAGAATGTCCATCGTATACAGTTAACCTGAAGTGTAGCATCGTAATCTAAAACTGGACTCACAGGTGAGGTTCAAATTATGGAAAATTTGAGTGTCCGTCCTCTTGTACTTAAGTCGGCATTGTGCCTTTTGAATTTAATTCCGATCCAATTTCTGTGTTTCATCGTCAAAAGGAGGTCCAAGGGATACAGTAAACCTGAAGTGAAGCTTCGGAATCTGAAACTGGACTCACAGGAGAGGTACAAATCATAGAAAGTGAGAGAGTCAGTGCTTTTGTACTTAGGAGGGCATTGTGCCATTTGTATTAATTTCGGATGCAATTTCTGTGTTTCATCGTCAATATGAAGTTCCAAGGTATACAGTAATCCTGAAGTGAAGCATCGGAATCTAAAACTGGACTCACAGGAGAGGTTCAAATCATAGAAAGTAAGAGTGTCAGTCCTCTTTTACTTAATTCGGCGTGTGCCTTTTGTATTAAATTCGGATGCAATTTCTGTGTTTCATCGTCAATAAGAAGGTCCAAGGAATACAGTAAACCTGAAGTGAAGCATCGGAACCTGAAACTGGACTCAAAGGAGAGGTAGAAAGTGAGAGTGTCAGTCTTCTTGTACTTAAGTCGGCATTGTGCCATTTGTAATATATTCGGATGCAATTTCTGTGTTTCATTGTCAATAAGAAGGTGCAAGGTAAACAGTAAACCTGAAGTGAAGCATCGGAATCTAAAACACTACTCACAGGAGAGTTTCAAATCGTAGAAAGTGAGAGTGTCAGTCCTCTTGTACTTAGGTCGGCATTGTGCCTTTTGTATTAAATTCGGATGCAATATCTGTATTTCATCGTCAATAAGAAGGTCCAAGGGAAACAGTAAACCTGAAGTGAAGCATCGGAATCTAAAACTGGACTCATAGGAGAGGTTCAAATCATAGAGACTTAGAGTGTAAGTTCTCTTGTACTTCAGTTGGCATTGTGCCTTTTGAATTTAAATCCGATGCAAATTCTGTGTTTCATCGTCAGTAAGAAGGTGCAAGGCATACAGTAAACCTGAAGTGAAGCATCGGAATCTAAAACTGGAATCACAGAAGAGGTTCAAATCATAGAGAGTTAGAGTGTCAGTCCTCTTGTACTTATGTCGGCATTGTGCCTTTTGAATTTAATTCCGATGCAATTTCTGTCTTTCATCGTCAATAAGAAGGTGCAAGGTATACAGTAAACCTGAAGTGAAACATCGGAATCTAAAACTGGACTCACAGGGCAGGTTCAAATCATAGAAAGTGAGAGTGTCAGTCCTCTTTTACTTAAGTCGGCATTGTGGCTTCTGTATTAAATTCGGATGCAATTTCTGTGTTTCATCGTCAATACGAAGGTCACAGGGATACAGTTAACGTGAAGTGAAGCATCGTATTATAAAACTGGACTCACAGGAGAGGTTCAAATCATAGAAAGTGAGAGTGTCAGCCCTCTTTACTTAATTCGTTAATGTGCCTTTTGAATTAAATTCGGATGCAATTTCTGTGTTTCATCGTCAATAAGAATGTCCAAGGGAAACAGTAAACCTGAAGTGAAGCATCGGAATCTAAAACTGGACTCACAGGAGTGGTATAAATCTTAGAAAGTGAGAGAGTCAGTCCTCTCGTACTTAGGTCGGCATTGTGCCTTTTGAATTTATTTCCCATGCTTTTTCTGTGCCTCATCGTCAAAAGAAGGTCCAAGGGATACGGTTAACCTGAAGTGAAGCATCGGAATCTAAAACTGGGCTCACAGGTGAGGTTCAAATCATCGAAAGTTAGAGTGTCCGTCCACTTGTACTTAAGTCGGCATTGTGCCTTTTGTATTAAATTCGGATGCAATATCGGTTTTTCATCGTCAATAAGAAGGTGCAATGTATACAGTAATCCAGAAGTGAAGCATCGGAATCTAAAACTGGACTCACAGGAGAGGTTGAAATCATAGAAAGAGCGAGTGACAGTCCTCTTTTACTTAAGCCGGCATTGTGCCTTTAGAGTTTAATACCGATGCAATTTCTGTGTTTCATAAGAAGGTCCATGGTATACAGTAAACCTGAAGTGAAGCATCGGAATCTAAAACTGGATTCACAGGAGAGGTTCAAATCATAGAAAGTTAGAGTGTCAGTCCTCTTGTACTTTAGTCGGCATTGTGCCTTTTGAATTTAATTCCGATGCAATTTCTGTTTTTCAATGTCAATAGGAAGGTGCAAGGTATACAGTAAACCTGAAGTGAGGCATCGGAATCTAAAACTGGACTCACAGTAGAGGTTCAAATCATAGAAATTTAGAGTCTCAGTTGTGTTGTCTTTAAGGCGCGTTGTGACTTTTGAATTTAACTCCGATGCAATTTCTGTGCTTCTTCCTCAATAAGAAGGTCCATGGTATACAGCAAACCTGAAGTGAAGCATCGTAATCTAAAACTGTTCTCACAGGAGAGGTTCAAATCATAGAAAGTGTGAGTGTCAGTCCACTTGTACTTAGGTCGCCATTGTGCCTTTTGTATTAAATTCGGATGCAATTTCTGTGTTTCATCCTCAATAAGAAGGTCCAAGGGATACAGTAAACCTGAAGTGAAGCATCGGAATCTAAAACTGGACTCACAGGAGAGGTTCAAATCATAGAATGTTAGAGTGCCAGTTCTCTTGTACTTAGGTCGGCATTGTGCATTTTGTATTAATTTCGGATGCAATTTCTGTGTTTCATCGTCAATATGAAGGTCCAAGGTATACAGTAAACCTGAAGTGAAGCATCGGAATCTAAAACTGGACTCACAGGAGAGGTTCAAAACATAGAAAGTAAGAGTGTCAGTCCTCTTTTACTTAATTCGGCGTGTGCCTTTTGTATTATATTCGGATGCAATTTCTGTGTTTCATCGTCAATAAGAAGGTCCAAGGGATACAGTAAACCTGAAGTGAAGCATCGGAATCTGAAACTGGACTCAAAGGAGAGGTAGAAAGTGAGAGTGTCAGTCCTCTTGTACTTAAGTCGGCATTGTGCCATTTGTAATATATTCGGATGCAATTTCTGTGTTTCATTGTCAATAAGAAGGTGCAAGGTAAACAGTAAACCTGAAGTGAAGCATCGGAATCTAAAACAGGACTCACAGGAGAGTTTCAAATCGTAGAAAGTGAGAGTGTCAGTCCTCTTGTACTTAGGTCGGCATTGTGCCTCTTGTATTAAATTCGAATGCAATATCTGTATTTCATCGTCAATTAGAAGGTCCAAGGGAAACAGTAAACCTGAGTTAAGCATCGGAATCTAAAACTGGACTCACAGGAGAGGTTCAAATCATAGAAAGTGAGAGAGTCAGTGCTCTTGTACTTAGGTCGGCATTGTGCCTTTTGAATTTATTTCCGATGCTCTTTCTGTGCTTCATCCTCAATAAGAATGTCCATCGTATACAGTTAACCTGAAGTGTAGCATCGTAATCTAAAACTGGACTCACAGGTGAGGTTCAAATTATCGAAAGTTAGAGTGTCCGTCCTCTTGTACTTAAGTCGGCTTTGTGCCTTTTGAATTTAATTCCGATGCAATTTCTGTGTTTCATCGTCAAAAGGAGGTCCAAGGGAAACAGTAAACCTGAAGTGAAGCATCGGAATCTAAAACTGGACTCACAGGTGAGGTTCAAATCATCGAAAAATAGGGTGCCCGTCGCCTTGTACTTAAGTCGGCATTGTGCCTTTTGTATTAAATTCGGATGCAATATCGGTTTTTCATCGTCAATAAGAAGGTGCAATGTATACAGTAATCCAGAAGTGAAGCACCGGAATCTAAAACTGGACTCACAGGAGAGGTGGAAATCATAGAAAGAGCGAGTGACAGTCCTCTTTTACTTAAGTCGGCATTGTGCCTTTTGAGTTTAATTCCGATGCAATTTCTGTGTTTCATTGTCAACAAGAAGGTCCAAGGTATACAGTAAACCTGAAGTGAAGTATCGGAATCTAAAACTGGATTCACAGGAGGGGTTCAAATCATAGAAAGTTTGAGTGTCAGTCCTCTTGTACTTTAGTCGGCATTGTGCCTTATGAATTTAATTCCGATGCATTTTCTGTGCTTCATCTTCAATAAGAAGGTCCATGGTATACTGTAAACGTGAAGTGTATCATCGGAATCTAACACTGGACTCACAGGAGAGGTGCAAATCATACAAAGTTTGAGTGTCCGTCCTCTTGTACTTAAGTCGGCATTGTGCCTTTTGAATTTAATTCCGATGCAATTTCTGTAATTCAACGTCAATAGGAAGGTGCAAGGTATACAGTAAACCTGAAGTGAAGCATCGGAATCTAAAACTGGACTCACAGTAGAGGTTCAAATCATAGAAATTTAGAGTCTCAGTTCTCTTGTACTTAAGGCGCATTTTGACATTTGAATTTAACTCTGATGCAATTTCTGTGATTCTTCGTCAATAAGAAGGTCCATGGTATACAGTAAACCTGAAGTGTAACATCGGCATCTAAAACTGGACTCACTGGAGAGGTTCAAATCATAGAAAGTGAGAGTGTAAGTCCTCTTTAACTTAAGTCGGCATTGTGCCTTTTGTATTTAATTCGGATTCAGTTTCTGTGTTTCATCGTCAATAAGAAGGTCCAAGGGATACAGTAAACCTGAAGTGAAGCATCGTAATCTAAAACTGTACTCACAGGAGAGGTTCAAATCATAGAAAGTGAGAGTGTCAGTCCTCTTGTACTTAGGTCTGCATTGTGCCTTTTGTATTAAATTAGGATGCAATTTCTGTGTTTCATCCTCAACAAGATGGGCCAAGGGATACAGTAAACCTGAAGTGAAGCATCGGAATCTAAAACTGGACTCACAGGAGAGGTTCAAACCATAGAAAGTTTGAGTTCCAGTTCTGTTGTACTTAGGTCGGCATTGTGCCTTTTGTATTAATTTCGGATGCAATTTCTGTGTTTCATCGTCAATATGAAGGTCCAAGGTATACAGTAAACCTGAAGTGAAGCATCGGAATCTAAAACTGGACTCACAGGAGAGGTTCAAATCATAGAAAGTAAGAGTGTCAGTCCTCTTTTATTTAATTCGGCGTGTGCCTTTTGTATTAAATTCGGATGCAATTTCTGTGTTTCATCGTCAATAAGAAGGTCCAAGGGATACAGTAAACCTGAAGTGAAGCATCGTTATCTGAAACTGGACTCAAAGGAGAGGTAGAAAGTGAGAGTGTCAGTCCTCTTGTACCTAAGTCGGCATTGTGCCATTTGTAATATATTCGGATGCAATTTCTGTGTTTCATTGTCAATAAGAAAGTGAAAGGTAAACAGTAAACCTGAAGTGAAGCATCGGAATCTAAAACAGGACTCACAGGACAGTTTCAAATCGTAGAAAGTGAGAGTGTCAGTCCTCTTTCACTTAAGTCTGCATTGTGCCTTTTGTATTAAATTCGGATGCAATTTCTGTGTTTCATCGTCAATACGAAGGTCACAGGGATAGAGTAAACCTGATGTGAAGCATCGGATTATAAAACTGGACTCACAGGAGGGGTTCAAATCATAGAAAGTGAGAGTGTCAGCCCTCTTTACTTAAGTTGGCATTGTGCCTTTTGAATTAAATTCGGATGCAATTTCTGTGTTTCATTGTCAATAAGAAGGTGCAAGGTAAACAGTAAACCTGAAGTAAAGCATCGGAATCTAAAACAGGACTTACAGGAGAGGTTCATATTGTAGAAAGTGAGAGTGTCAATCCTCTTGTACTTAAGTCGGCATTGTGCCTTTTGTATTAAATTCGGATGCAATATCGGTGTTTCATCGTCAATAAGAAGGTGCAAGGTATACAGTAATCCAGAAGGGAAGCATCGGAATCTAAAACTGGACTCACAGGAGAGGTTCAAATCATAGAAAGTGAGAGTGTCAGTCGTCTTGTACTTAAGTCGGCATTGTGCCTTTTGTATTAAATTCGTATGCAATTTCTGTGTTTCATCGTCAATAAGAAGGTCCAAGGGATACAGTAAACCTGTAGTGAAGCATCGGAATCTAAAACTGGACTCACAGGTCAGGTTCAAATCATAGAAAGTTAGAGTGTCAGTTCTCTTGTACTTAAGTCGGCATTGTGCTTTTTGTAATAAATTCGGATGCAATTTCTGTGTTTCATCGTCATTATGAAGGTCCAAGGTATACAGTTATCCTGAAGTGAAGCATCGGAATATAAAACTGGACTCACAGGAGAGGTTCTAATCTTAGAAAGTTAGAGTGTCAATCCTCTTGTACTTAAGTCGGCATTGTGCCTTTTGAATTTAAATCCGATGCAATTTCTGTGTTTCGTCGTCAATAAGATTGTGCAAGGTATACGGTAAACCTGAAGTGAAACATCGGAGTCTAAAACTGGACTCACAGGACAGGTTCAAATCATAGAAAGTGAGAGTGTCAGTCCTCTTTTACTTAAGTCGGCATCGTGCTTTTGTATTATATTCGGATGCAATTTCTGTTTTTCATCGTCAATACGAAGGTCACAGGGACACAGTAAACCAGAAGTGAAGCATCGGATTATAAAACTGGACTCACAGGAGAGGTTCAAATCATAGAAATTGAGAGTGTCAGTCCTCTTTTACTTAAGTCGGCAATGTGCCTTTTGTATTAAATTCGGATGCAATTTCTGTGTTTCATTGTCAATAAGAAGGTGCAAGGTAAACAGTAAACCTGAGGTGAAGCATCGGAATCTAAAACAGGACTTATGGGAGAGGTTCATATCGTTTAAAATGAGAGTGTCAGTCCTCTTATACTTAACTCAGCATTGTGCCTTTTGTATTAAATTCGGATGCAATTTCTGTGTTTCATCGTCAATATGAAGGTCCAAGGTATACAGTAAACCTGAATTGAAGCATCGGAATCTAAAACTGGACTCACAGGAGAGGTTCAAATCATAGAAAGTAAGAGTGTCAGTCTTCTTTTATTTAATTCGGCGTGTGCCTTTGTATTAAATTCGGATGCAATTTCTGTGTTTCATCGTCAATAAGAAGGTCCAAGGGATACAGTAAACCTGAAGTGAAGCATCGGAATCTGAAACTGGACTCAAAGGAGAGGTAGAAAGTGAGAGTGTCAGTCCTCTTGTACCTAAGTCGGCATTGTGCCATTTGTAATATATTCGGATGCAATTTCTGTGTTTCATTGTCAATAAGAAAGTGAAAGGTAAACAGTAAACCTGAAGTGAAGCATCGGAATCTAAAACAGGACTCACAGGACAGTTTCAAATCGTAGAAAGTGAGAGTGTCAGTCATCTTGTACTTAGGTCGGCATTGTGCCTTTTGTATTAAATTCGGATGCAATGTCTGTATTTCATCGTCAATAAGAAGGTCCAAGGGAAACAGTAAACCTGAAGTGAAGCATCGGAAACTAAAACTGGACTCACAGGAGAGTTTCAAATCGTAGAAAGTGAGAGACTCAGTGCTCTTGTACTTGGGTCGGCATTGTGCCTTTTCAATTTATTTCCGATGCTTTTTCTGTGCTTCATCCTCAATAAGAATGTCCATCGTATACAGTTAACCTGAAGTGTAGCATCGTAATCTAAAACTGGACTCACAGGTAAGGTTCAAATTACCGAAAGTTAGAGTGTCCGTCCTCTTGTACTTAAGTCGGCATTGTGCCTTTTGAACTTAATTGCGATGCAATTTCTGTGTTTCATCGTCAAAAGGAGGTCCAAGGGATACAGTAAACCTGAAGTGAAGCATCGGAATCTAAAACTGGACTCACAGGTGAGGTTCAAATCATCGAAAAATAGAGTGTCCGTCCTCTTGTACTTAAGTCGGCATTGTGCCTTTGGTATTAAATTCGGTTGCAATTTCTGTGTTTCATCGTCAACAAAAAGGTGCAAGGTATACAGTAAACAAGAAGTGAAGCATCGGAATCTAAACTGGACTCACAGGAGAGGTTGATATCATAGAAAGAGAGAGTGACAGTCCTCTTTTATATAAGTCGGCATTGTGCCTTTTGAATTTAATTCCGATGCAATTTCTGTGTTTCATCGTCAGTAAGATGGTGCAAGGTATACAGTAAACCTGAAGTGAAGCATCGGATTCTGAAACTGGACACAAAGGAGAGGTTCAAATCATAGAAAGTGAGAGTGTCAGACCTCTTGTACTTAAGTCGGCATTGTGCCTTTTGTATTAAATTCCGATGCAATTTCTGTGTTTCATCGTCAATAAGGAGGTGCAAGGTATACAGAAACCCTGAAGTGAAGCATCGGAATCTAAAACTGGACTCACGGGAGAGGTTCAAATCATAGAAAGTGAGAGTGTCAGTCCTCTTTCACTTAAGTCGGCATTGTGCCTTTTGTATTAAATTCGGATGCAATTTCTGTGTTTCATCGTCAATACGAAGGTCACAGGGATAGAGTAAACATGAAGTGAAGCATCGAATTATAAAACTGGACTCACAGGAGAGGTTCAAATCAAAGAAAGTGTGAGTGTCAGCCCTCTTTACTTAAGTCGGCATTGTGCCTTTTGAATTAAATTCGAATGCAATTTCTGTGTTTCATTGTCAATAAGAAGGTGCAAGGTAAACAGTAAACCTGAAGTAAAGCATCGGAATCTAAAACAGGACTTACAGGAGAGGTTCATATTGTAGAAAGTGAGAGTGTCAATCTTCTTGTACTTAAGTCGGCATTGTGCCTTTTGTATTAAATTCGGATGCAATTTCTGTGTTTCATCGTCAATAAGAGGGTCCAAGGGAAACAGTAAACCTGAAGTGAAGCATCGGAATCTAAAACTGGACTCACAGGAGAGGTTTAAATCATAGAAAGTGAGAGAGTCGGTCCTCTCGTACTTAGGTCGTCATTGTGCCTTTTGAATTTATTTCCGATGCTTTTTCTGTGCTTCATCGACAATAAGAATGTCCATCCTATACAGTAAACCTGAAGTGTAGCATCGGAATCTAAAACTGGACTCAAAGGTGAGGTTCAAATCATCGAAAGTTAGAGTGTTCGTCCTCTTGTACTTAGGTTGGCATTGTGCCTTTTGAATTTAATTCCGATGTAATTTCTGTGTTTCATCGTCAAAAGAAGGTGCAAGGTATACAGTAATCCAGAAGTGAAGCATCGGAATCTAAAACTGGACTCACAGGAGATGTTGAAATTATAGAAAGAGAGAGTGACAGTCGTCTTGTACTTAAGTCGGCATTGTGCCTTTTGTATTAAATTCGGATGCAATATCGGTGTTTCATCGTCAATAAGAAGGTGCAAGGTATACAGTAATCCAGAAGTGAAGCATCGGAATCTAAAACTGGACTCACAGGAGAGGTTGAAATCATAGAAAGAGCGAGTGACAGTCCTCTTTTACTTAAGCCGGCATTGTGCCTTTTGAGTTTAATTCCGATGCATTTTCTGTGTTTCATCGTCAACACGGAGGTGCAAGGTATACAGTAACCCTGAAGTGAAGCATCGGAATCTAAAACTGGACTCACAAGAGAGGTTCAAATCATAGAAAGTGAGAGTGTCAGTCGTCTTGTACTTAAGTCGGCATTGTGCCTTTTGTATTAAATTCGTATGCAATATCTGTGTTTCATCGTCAATAAGAAGGTCCAAGGGATACAGTAAACCTGAAGTGAAGCATCGGAATCTAAAACTGGACTCACAGGTCAGGTTCAAATCATAGAAAATTAGACTGTCAGTTCTCTTGTACTTAAGTCGGCATTGTGCTTTTTGTGATAAATTCGGATGCAATTTCTGTGTTTCATCGTCATTATGAAGGTCCAAGGTATACAGTAAACCTGAAGTGAAGCATCGGAATATAAAACTGTACTCACAGGAGAGGTTCTAATCTTAGAAAGTTAGAGTGTCAGTCCTCTTGTACTTAAGTCGGCATTGTGCCTTTTGAATTTAAATCCGATGCAATTTCTGTGTTTCGTCGTCAATAAGATTGTGCAAGGTATACAGTAAACCTGAAGTGAAACATAGGAGTCTAAAACTGGACTCACAGGACAGGTTCAAATCATAGAAATTGAGAGTGTCAGTCCTCTTTTACTTAAGTCGGCAATGTGCCTTTTGTATTAAATTCGGATGCAATTTCTGTGTTTCATTGTCAATAAGAAGGTGCAAGGTAAACAGTAAACCTGAGGTGAAGCATCGGAATCTAAAACAGGACTTACGGGAGAGGTTCATATCGTTTAAAGTGAGAGTGTCAGTCCTCTTGTACTTAAGTCGGCATTGTGCTTTTTGTATTAAATTCGGATGCAATTTCTGTGTTTCATCGTCAATAAGATGGTCCAAGGGAAACAGTAAACCTGAAGTGAAGTATCGGAATCTAAAACTGGACCCACAGGAGAGATTTAAATCATAGAAAGTGAGAGAGTCAATCCTCTTGTACTTAGGTCGGCATTGTGCCTTTTGAATTTATTTAAGATGCTTTTTCTGTGCTTCATCGTCAATAAGAATGTCCATCGTATACAGTAAACCTGAAGTGTAGCATCAGAATCTAAAACTGGACTCAATGAAGAGATTCAAATCATCGAAAGTTAGAGTGTCCATCCTCTTGTACTTAAGTCAGCATTGTGCCTTTTGAATTTAGTTCCGATGTAATTTCTGTGTTTCATCGTCAAAAGAAGGTCCAAGGGATACGGATAACCTGAAGTGAATCATCGGAATCTAAAACTTGACTCACAGGTGAGGTTCAAATCATCGAAAGTTAGAGTGTCCGTCCCCTTGTACTTAACTCAGCATTGTGCCTTTTGTATTAAATTCGGATGCAATTTCTGTGTTTCATCGTCAATAAGAAGATCCAAGGGATACAGTAAACCTGAAGTGAAGCATCGGAATCGTAAACTGGACTCACAGGAGAATTTCAAATAATAGAAAGTTAGAGTGTCAGTCCTCTTGTACTTAAGTCGGCATTGTGCCTTTTGAATTTAATTCCGGTGCAATTTCTGTGTTTCATCGTCAATAAGAAGGTGCAAGGTATACAGTAAACCATAAGTGAAGCATCGGAATCTAAAACTGGACTCACAGGAGAAGTTCAAACATAGAGAGTTAGAGTGACAGTCCTCTTGTACTTTAGTCGGCACTGTGCCTTTAGAATTTCATTCCGATGCAATTTCTGTGTTTCATTGTCAATCAGAAGGTGCAAGGTATACAGTAAACCTGAAGTGAAACATCGGAATCCAAAACTGGACTCACAGGAGAGGTTCAAATCATAGAAAGGGAGAGTGTCAGTCCTCTTTTACTTATGTCGGCATTGTGCCTTTTGTACAAAATTTGGGATGCAATTTCTGTATTTCATCGTCAATAAGAAGGTCCAAGGGATGCAGTAAACCTGAAGTGAAGCATCGGAATCTAAAACTGGACTCACAGGAGAGGTTGAAAGTGAGAGTGTCAGTCCTCTTGTACTTAAGTCAGCATTGTGCTTTATGTATAAAATTCGGATGCAATTTCTGTGGTTCATCGTCAATAAGAAGGTGCAAGGTAAACAGTAATCTTGAAGTGAAGCATCGGAATCTAAAACTGGACTCTCAGGAGAGATTCAAATCGTAGAAAGTGAGAGTGTCAGTCCTCTTGTACTTAGTCGGCATTGTGCCTTTTGTATTAAATTCCGATTCAATTTCTGTGTTTCATCGGCAATAAGAAGGTGAAAGGTAAACAGTAATCTTGAAGTGAAGCATCGGAATCTAAAACTGGACTCTCAGGAGAGATTCAAATCGTAGAAAGTGAGAGTGTCAGTCCTCTTGTACTTAAGTCGGCATTGTACGTTTTGTATTAAATTCCGATGCAATTTCTGTGTTTCATCGTCAATAAGAATGTCCAAGGGATACAGAAAACCTGAAGTGAAGCATTGGAATCTAATACTGGACTCACAGGAGAGGTTCAAATCATAGAAAGTGAGAGTGTCAGTCCTCTTTTACTTAAGTCGGCATTGTGTCTTTTGTATTAAATTCGGATGCAATTTCTGTGTTTCATTGTCAATTAGAAGGTCCAAGAGATACAGTAAACCTGAAGTGAAGCATCGGAACCTAAAACTAAACTCACAGGTGAGGTTCAAATCATAGAAATGTGAGTGTCAGTCCTCTTGTACTTAAGTCAGCATTGTGCCTTTTGTATTATATTCGGATGCAATTTCTGTGGTTCATCGTCAATAAGAAGGTGCAAAGTAAACAGTAATCTTAAAGTGAAGCATCGGAAACTAAAACTGGACTCTCAAGAGAGATTCAAATCGTAGAAAGTGAGAGTGTCAGTCCTCTTGTACTTAGTCGGCATTGTGCCTTTTGTATTAAATTCCGATGCAATTTCTGTGTTTCATCGGCAATAAGAAGGTGTAAGGTATACAGTAAACCCGCAGTGAAGCATCGGAATCTAAATCTGAACTCACATGAGAGGTTCAAGTCATAGAAGGAGAGAGTGACAGTCCTCTTTTACTTATGTCGGCATTGTGCCTTTTGTACAAAAATCGTATGCAATTTCTATATTTCATCGTCAATAAGAAGGTCCAAGGGATACAGTAAACCTGAAGTGAAGCATCGGAATCTAAAACTGGATTCACAGGAGAGGTTCAAATCAAAGAAAGTGAGAGTGTCAGTGGGCTTGTACTTAAGTCGGCATTGTGCCCTTTGTATTAAATTCGGATGCAATTTCTGTGTTTTATCGTCAATAAGAAGGTCCAAGGGATATAGTAAACCTGAAGTGAAGCATCGGAATCTAAAACTGGACTCACAGGAGAATTTCAAATCATAGAAAGCTAGTGTGTCAGTCCTCTTGTACTTAAGTCTGCATTGTGCCTTTTGAATTTATTTCCGATGCAATTTCTGTGTTTCATCGTCAATAAGAAGGTGCAAGGTATACAGTAAACCTGAAGTAAAGCATCGGAATCTGAAACGGGACTCACAGGAGAGGTTCAAATCATAGAAGGAGAGAGTGTCAGTCCTCTTTTACTTATGTCAGCATTGTACATTTTGTATTATATTCGGATGCAATTTTGTGTTTCAACGTCAATAAGAAGGTCTAACGGATACAGTAAACCTGAAGTGAGGCATCGGAATCTAAAACTGGAATCACAGGAGAGGTTCAAATCATAGAAATTTAGGGTGTCAGTCCTCTTGTACTTAAGTCGGCATTGTGCCTTTTGAATTTAATTCCGGTGCAATTTCTGTATTTCATCGTCAATAAGAAGGTGCAAGGTATACAGTAAACCTGAAGTGAAGCATCAGAATCTAAAACTGTACTCACAGGAGTGGTTCATACATAGAGAGTTAGAGTGTCATTCCTCTTGCACTTAAGTCGGCATTGTACCTTTTGAAATTAATTCCGTTGCAATTTCTGTGTTTCACCGTCAATAAGAAGGTGCAAGGTTTACAGTAAACCTGATGTGAGGCATCGGAATCTAAATCTGGACTCACTGGAGAAGTTCAAATCATAGAAAGAGAGAGTGTCAGTTCTCTTTTACTTATGTCGGCTTACAGCCTTTTGTATAACATTCGGATGCAATTTCTGTATTTCATCGTCAATAAGAAGGTCCATGGGATACAGTAAACCTGAAGTGAAGCATCGGATTCTGAAACTGGACTCACAGAAGAGGTTCAAACATAGAGGGTTTGAGTGTCATTCCTCTTGTACTTAAGTCGGCATTGTTCCTTTTGAATTTAATTCCGATACAATTTCTGTGTTTCATCGTCAATACGAAGGTGCAAGGTATACACTAAACCTGAAGTGGAGCATCGGAATCTATAACTGGACTCACAGGAGAGGTTCAAATCATTGAAAGAGAGAGTGTCAGTCCTCTTTTACGTAAGTCGGCATTGTGCCTCTTGTATTAAATTCGGATGCAATTTCTGTGTTTCATCGACAATAAGAAGGTCCAAGGGATACAGTAAACCTGAAGTGAAGCTTCGGAATCTAAAACTGGACTCACAGGTGAAGTTCAAATCATAGAAACTGAGAGTGTCAGTCCTCTTGTACGTAAGTCAGCATTGTGCCTTTTGTATTAAATTCGGATGCAATTTCTGTGTTTCATCGTCAATAAGAAGATCCAAGGGATACAGTAAACCTGAAGTGAAGCATCGGAATCGTAAACTGGACTCACAGGAGAATTTCAAATAATAGAAAGTTAGAGTGACAGTCCTCTTGTACTTTAGTCGGCACTGTGCCTTTAGAATTTCATTCCGATGCAATTTCTGTGTTTCATTGTCAATAAGAAGGTGCAAGGTATACAGTAAACCTGAAGTGAAGCATCGGAATCCAAAACTGGACTCACAGGAGAGGTTCAAATCATAGAAATAGAGAGTGTCAGTCCTCTTTTACTTATGTCGGAATTGTGCCTTTTGTACAAAATTTGGGATGCAATTTCTGTATTTCGACGTCAATAAGAAGGTCCAAGGGATGCAGTAAACCTGAAGTGAAGCATCGGAATCTAAAACTGGACTCACAGGAGAGGTTCAAATCATAGAAAGTGAGAGTGTCAGTCCTCTTTTACTTAATTCGGCATGTGCATTTGTATTAATTTCGGATGCAATTTCTGTGTTTCATCGTCAATAAGAAGGTGCAAGGTAAACAGTAAACCTGAAGTGAAGCATCGGAATCTAAAACAGGACTCACAAGAGAGGTTCAAATCGTAGAAAGTGAGATTGCCAGTCCTCTTTTACTTAAGCCGGCATTGTGCCTTAATTTTTAAATTCGGATGCAATTTCTGTGTTTCATCGTCAATAAGAAGGTGCAAGGTATACAGTAAACCTGAAGGGAAGCATCGGAATCTAAAACTGGACTCACAGGAGAGTTTCAAGTCATAGAAAGTGAGAGAGTCAGTCCTGTTGTACATAAGTCGGCATTGTGCCTTTTGAATTTAATTCCAAAGCAATTTCTGTGTTTCACCATCAATAAGAAGGTGCAAGGTATAAAGAAAACCTGAAGTGAAGAATCGAAATCTAACACTGGACTCACAGGCGAGGGTCAAATCATAGAAAGTGAGAGTGTCAGTCCTTTTGTACTTAAGTCGGCATTGTGCCTTTTGTACTAAATTCTGATGCAATTTCTGTGTTTCATCGTCAATAAGAAGGTCCAAGCGATACAGTAAACCTCTAATTTCTGTGTTTCATCATCAATAAAGAGGTGCAAGGTATACAGTAAACCTTAAGTGATGCATCGAAATCTAAAACTGGACTCACAGGAGAGGTTCAAATCATAGATAGAGAGAGTGTCAGTCCTCTTGTACTTAAGTCGGCATTGGTCCTATTGTATTTAATTCGTATGCAATTTCTGTGTTTCATCGTCAATAAGAAGGTCCACGGGATACAGTAAACCTGAAGTGAAGCATCGGAATCTAAAACTGGACTCACAGGAGAATTTCAAATAATAGAAAGTTAGAGTGTCAGTCCTCTTGTACTTATGTCGGCATTGTGCCTTTTGAATTTAATTCCGATGCAATTTCTGTGTTTCATCGTCGACAAGAAGGTCCAAGGGATACAGTATACCAGAAGTGAAACATCGGAATCTAAAACTGGACTCACAGGAATAGTTCAAACATAGAGAGTTAGAGTGTCCATCCTCTTGTACTTAAGTCGGCATTGTTTCTTTTGAAATTAATTCCGATGCAATTTCTGTGTTTTATCGTCAATAAGAAGGTTCAAGGTATACAGCAAACCTGCAGTGAAGCATCGGAATCTAAAACTGGACTCACTGGAGAGGTTCAAATCATAGAAAGAAAGTCAGTCCTCTTTTACTTAAGTCGGCATTGTGCCTCTTGTATTAAATTCCGATTCAATTTCTGTGTTTCATCTTCAATAAGATGGTTCAAGGTATACAGCAAACCTGCAGTGAAGCATCGGAATTTAAAACTGGAATGACAGGAGAGGGTCAAATCAAAGAAAGGGAGAGTGTCAGTCCTCTTGTACTTAAGTCGGCATTGTGCCTTTTGTATTAAATTCGGATGCAATTTTTGTGGTCCATCGTCAATAAGAAGGTGCAAGATAAACAGTAATCTTGAAGTGAAGCATCGGTATCTAAAACTGGACCCACAGGAGAAGTTCAAATCGTAGAAAGTGAGATTGTCAGTCCTCTTGTACTGAAGTCGGCATTGTGGCTTTGATATTAAATTCGTATGCAATTTCAGTGTTTCATCGTCATTAAGAAGGTGCAAGGTATACAGTAAACCTGAAGTGTAGCATCGGAATCTAAAACTGGACTCACAGGAGGGGTTCAAATCGTAGAAAGTGAGAGTGTCAATCTTCTTGTACTTAAGTCGGCATTGTGCCTTTTGTATTAATTTCGGATGCAATTTCTGTGTTTCATCATCAATAAGAAGGTCCAAGGGAGACAGTAAACCTGAAGTGAAGCATCGGAATCTAAAACTGGACTCACAGGAGAATTTCAAATCATAGAAAGTTAGAGTGTCAGTTCTCTTGTACTTATGTCTGCATTGTGCCTTTTGAATTTAATTCCGATGCTATTTCTGTGTTTCATCGTCAATAAGAAGGTGCAAGGTATACTGTAAACCTGAAGTGAAGCATCGGAATCTGAAACTGGACTCACAGGAGAGGTTCAAATCATAGGAAGTTATAGTGTCAGTCCTCTTGTACTTAAGTCGGCATTGTGCCTTCTGAATTTAATTCCCATGCAATTTCTGTGTTTCATCGTCAATAAGACGGTGCAAGGTATACAGTGAACATGAAGTGAACCATTGGTATCTAAAACTGGACTCACCGGAGAGGTTCATATCATAGAAAGAGAGAGTGTCAGTCCTCTTTTGCTTAAATCGGGATTGTGCCTTTTGTATTAAATTCGGATGCTATTACTATGGTTCATAGTCAATAAGAAGGTGCAAGGTAAACAGTAAATTTGAAGAGAAGCATCGGAATCAAAAACTGGACTCACAGGTGAGGTTCAAATCGTAGAAAGTTAGAGTGTCAGTCCTCTTGTGCTTAAGTCGGCATTGTGCCTTTTGTATTAAATTCCGATGCAATTTCTGTGTTTCATCGTCAATAAGAAGGTCCAAGGGATACAGTAAACCTGAAGTGAAGCATCGGAATCTAAAACTTTACTCACAGGAGAGGTTCAAATCATAGGAATTTAGGGTGTCAGTCCTCTTGTACTTCAGTCGGCATTGGGCCTTTTGTATTAAATTCGGATGCAATTTCTGTGTTTCATTGTCAATAAGAAGGTCCAAGGGATACAGTAAACCGGAAGTGAAGCATTGGAATCTAAAACTGGATTCACTGGAGAGGTTCAAATCATAGAAAGGGAGAGTGTCAGTCCTGTTGTACTTAAGTCGGCATTGTGCCTTTTGTATTAAATTCGGATGCAATTTCCGTGTTTCATCGTCAATAAGAAGGTGCAAGGTAAACAGTAAACCTTAAGTGTAGCATCGGAATCTAAAACTGGACTCACAGTACTGGTCCATATCATAGAAAGTGAGAGTGTCAGTCCTCTTGTACTTAAGTCTGTATTGGCCTTTTGTATTAAATTCGTATACAATTTCTGTGTTTCATCGTCAATAAGAAGGTCCAAGGGATACAGTAACCCTGAAGTGAAGCATCGGAATCTAAAACTGGACTCACAGGAGAATTTCAAATAAAAGAATGTTAGAGTGTCAGTCCTCTTGTACTTATGTCGGCATTGTGCTTTTAAATTTAATTCCGATGCAATCTCTGTGTTTCAACGTCAATAAGAAGGTGCAAGGTATACAGTAAACCTGAAGTGAAGCATCGGAAACTAAAACTGGACTCACAGGAGACGTTCAAACATAGAGAGTTTGAGTGTCATTCCTCTTGTACTTAAGTCGGCATTGTTCCTTTTGAATTTAATTCCGATGCAATTTCTGTGTTTCATCGTCAATAAGAGGGTGCAGGGTATACAGTAAACCTGAAGTGAAGCATCGGAATCTAAAACTGGACTCACTGGAGAGGTTCAAATCATAGAAAGAAAGTCAGTCCTCTTTTACTTAAGTCGGCATTGTGCCTCTTGTATTAAATTCCGATTCAATTTCTGTGTTTCATCGTCAATAAGATGGTTCAAGGTATACAGCAAACCTGCAGTGAAGCATCGGAATTTAAAACTGGAATGACAGGAGAGGGTCAAATCAAAGAAAGGGAGAGTGTCAGTCCTCTTGTACTTAAGTCGGCATTGTGCCTTTTGTATTAAATTCGGATGCAATTTTTGTGGTCCATCGTCAATAAGAAGGTGCAAGATAAACAGTAATCTTGAAGTGAAGCATCGGTATCTAAAACTGGACCCACAGGAGAAGTTCAAATCGTAGAAAGTGAGATTGTCAGTCCTCTTGTACTGAAGTCGGCATTGTGGCTTTGATATTAAATTCGTATGCAATTTCAGTGTTTCATCGTCATTAAGAAGGTGCAAGGTATACAGTAAACCTGAAGTGTAGCATCGGAATCTAAAACTGGACTCACAGGAGGGGTTCAAATCGTAGAAAGTGAGAGTGTCAATCTTCTTGTACTTAAGTCGGCATTGTGCCTTTTGTATTAATTTCGGATGCAATTTCTGTGTTTCATCATCAATAAGAAGGTCCAAGGGAGACAGTAAACCTGAAGTGAAGCATCGGAATCTAAAACTGGACTCACAGGAGAATTTCAAATCATAGAAAGTTAGAGTGTCAGTTCTCTTGTACTTATGTCTGCATTGTGCCTTTTGAATTTAATTCCGATGCTATTTCTGTGTTTCATCGTCAATAAGAAGGTGCAAGGTATACTGTAAACCTGAAGTGAAGCATCGGAATCTGAAACTGGACTCACAGGAGAGGTTCAAATCATAGGAAGTTATAGTGTCAGTCCTCTTGTACTTAAGTCGGCATTGTGCCTTCTGAATTTAATTCCCATGCAATTTCTGTGTTTCATCGTCAATAAGACGGTGCAAGGTATACAGTGAACCTGAAGTGAACCATTGGTATCTAAAACTGGACTCACCGGAGAGGTTCATATCATAGAAAGAGAGAGTGTCAGTCCTCTTTTGCTTAAATCGGGATTGTGCCTTTTGTATTAAATTCGGATGCTATTACTATGGTTCATAGTCAATAAGAAGGTGCAAGGTAAACAGTAAATTTGAAGAGAAGCATCGGAATCAAAAACTGGACTCACAGGGGAGGTTCAAATCGTAGAAAGTTAGAGTGTCAGTCCTCTTGTGCTTAAGTCGGCATTGTGCCTTTTGTATTAAATTCCGATGCAATTTCTGTGTTTCATCGTCAATAAGAAGGTCCAAGGGATACAGTAAACCTGAAGTGAAGCATCGGAATCTAAAACTTTACTCACAGGAGAGGTTCAAATCATAGGAATTTAGGGTGTCAGTCCTCTTGTACTTCAGTCGGCATTGGGCCTTTTGTATTAAATTCGGATGCAATTTCTGTGTTTCATTGTCAATAAGAAGGTCCAAGGGATACAGTAAACCGGAAGTGAAGCATTGGAATCTAAAACTGGATGCACTGGAGAGGTTCAAATCATAGAAAGGGAGAGTGTCAGTCCTGTTGTACTTAAGTCGGCATTGTGCCTTTTGTATTAAATTCGGATGCAATTTCCGTGTTTCATCGTCAATAAGAAGGTGCAAGGTAAACAGTAAACCTTAAGTGTAGCATCGGAATCTAAAACTGGACTCACAGTAGTGGTCCATATCATAGAAAGTGAGAGTGTCAGTCCTCTTGTACTTAAGTCTGTATTGGCCTTTTGTATTAAATTCGTATACAATTTCTGTGTTTCATCGTCAATAAGAAGGTCCAAGGGATACAGTAACCCTGAAGTGAAGCATCGGAATCTAAAACTGGACTCACAGGAGAATTTCAAATAAAAGAATGTTAGAGTGTCAGTCCTCTTGTACTTATGTCGGCATTGTGCTTTTAAATTTAATTCCGATGCAATCTCTGTGTTTCAACGTCAATAAGAAGGTGCAAGGTATACAGTAAACCTGAAGTGAAGCATCGGAAACTAAAACTGGACTCACAGGAGACGTTCAAACATAGAGAGTTTGAGTGTCATTCCTCTTGTACTTAAGTCGGCATTGTTCCTTTTGAATTTAATTCCGATGCAATTTCTGTGTTTCATCGTCAATAAGAGGGTGCAGGGTATACAGTAAACCTGAAGTGAAGCATCGGAATCTAAAACTGGACTCACAGGAGAGGTTCAAATCAAAGAAAGAGAGAGTGTCAGTCCTCTTTTACGTAAGTCGGCATTGTGCCTTTTGTATTATATTCGGATGCAATTTCTGTGTTTCCTCGTCAATAAGAAGGACCATGGGATACAGTAAACCTGAAGTGAAGCATCGGAAACCAAAATTGGACTCACAGGAGAGGTTCAAATCATAGAAAGGTAGAGTGTCAGTCCTCTTGTACTTAAATCAGCATTATGCCTTTTGTATTAAATTCGGAAGCAATTTCTGTGTTTCATCGTCAAATAGAAGGTCCAAGTCATAGAGTAAACCTGAAGTGAAGCATCGGAATCAGAAACTGGACTCACAGGAGAGGTTCAAATCATAGAAAGAGAGAGTGTCAGTGCTCTTTTACTTAAGTCGGCATTGAGCCATTTTTGTATTAAATTCGGTTGCAATTTCTGTATTTCATCGTCAATAAGAAGGTCCAAGGGATACGGTAAACCTGAAGTGAAGCATCGGAATCTAAAACTGGACTCACAGGAGAGGTTCAAATCATAGAAAGTTATAGTGTTAGTCCTCTTGTGCTTAAGTCGGCATTGTGCCTTTTGTATTAATTTTGGATGCAATTTCAGTGTATCATCGTCAATAAGAAGGTCCAAGGGATACGGTAAACCTGAAGTGAAGCATCGGAATCTAAAACTGGACTCACAGGAGAATTTCAAATCATAGAAAGTTAGAGTGTCAGTTCTCTTGTACTTATGTCTGCATTGTGCCTTTTGAATTTAATTCCGATGCTATTTCTGTGTTTCATCGTCAATAAGAAGGTGCAAGGTATACAGTAAACCTGAAGTGAAGCATTGGAATCTGAAACTGGACTCACAGGAGAGGTTCAAATCATAGAAAGTTATAGTGTTAGTCCTCTTGTGCTTAAGTCGGCATTGTGCCTTTTGTATTAAATTCCGATGCAATTTCTGTGTTTCATCGTCAATAAGAATGTCCAAGGGATACAGTAAAACTGAAGTGAAGCATCGGAATCTAAAACTTTACTCACAGGAGAGGTTCAAATCATAGGGATTTAGGGTGTCAGTCCTCTTGTACTTCAGTCGGCATTGGGCCTTTTTTATTAAATTCGGATGCAATTTCTGTGTTTCATTGTCAATAAGAAGGTCCAAGGGATACAGTAAACCTGAAGTGAAGCATTGGAATCTAAAACTGGATTCACTGGAGAGGTTCAAATCATAGAAAGGGAGAGTGTCAGTCCTGTTGTACTTAAGTCGGCATTGTGCCTTTTTTATTAAATTCGGATGCAATTTCCGTGTTTCATCGTCAATAAGAAGGTGCAAGGTAAACAGTAAACCTTAAGTGTAGCATCGGAATCTAAAACTGGACTCACAGTAGTGGTTCATATCATAGAAAGTGAGAGTGTCAGTCCTCTTGTACATAAGTCTGTATTGGCCTTTTGTATTAAATTCGTATACAATTTCTGTGTTTCATCGTCAATAAGAAGGTCCAAGGGATACAGTAACCCTGAAGTGAAGCATCGGAATCTAAAACTGGACTCACAGGAGAATTTCAAATAATAGAAAGTTAGAGTGTCAGTCCTCTTGTACTTATGTCGGCATTGTGCCTTTTGAATTTAATTCCGATGCAATTTCTGTGTTTCATCGTCGACAAGAAGGTCCAAGGGATACAGTATACCAGAAGTGAAACATCGGAATCTAAAACTGGACTCACAGGAATAGTTCAAACATAGAGAGTTAGAGTGTCAGTCCTCTTGTACTTAAGTCGGCATTGTTTCTTTTGAAATTAATTCCGATGCAATTTCTGTGTTTCATCTTCAATAAGAAGGTGCAGGTATACAGTAAACCTGTAGTGAAGCATCGGAATCAGAAACTGGACTCACAGGAGAGGTTCAAATCATAGAAAGAGAGAGTGTCAGTGCTCCTTTACTTAAGTCGGCATTGAGCCATTTTTGTATTAAATTCGGTTGCAATTTCTGTATTTCATAGTCAATAAGAAGGTCCAAGGGATACAGTAAACCTGAAGTGAAGCATCGGAATCTAAAACTGGATTCACAGGAGAGGTTCAAATCATAGAAAGCGAGAGTCTCAGTCCTCTTGTACTTAAGTCGGCATTGTACGTTTTGTATTAAATTCCGATGCAATTTCTGTGTTTCATCGTCAATAAGGAGGTCCAAGGGATACAGTAAACCTGAAGTGAAGCATCGGAATCTAAAACTGGACTCACAGGAGAGGTTCAAATCATAGAAAGAGAGAGTGTCAGTCCTCTTTTACTTAAGTCGTCATTGTGTCTTTTGTATTAAATTCGGATGCAAATCTTGTGTTTCATCGTCAATAAGAAGGTCCAAGGGATAAAGTAAACCTGAAGTAAAGTATCGGAATCTAAAAGTGGACTCACAGGAGAGGTTCATATCATAGAAAGTGAGAGAGTCAGTCCTCTTGTACTTAAGTCTTCATTGTGCCTTTTGTATTAAATTCGGATGAAATTTTTGTGGTCCATCGTCAATAAGAAGGTGCAAGGTAAACAGTAACCTTGAAGTGAAGCATCGGAATCTAAAACTGGACTCACAGGAGAAGTTCAAATCGTAGAAAGTGAGAGTGACAGTCCTCTTGTACTTAAGTCGGCATGGTGCCTTTTGTATTAAATTCCGATTCAATTTCTGTGTTTCATCGTCAATAAGAAGGTTCAAGGTATACAGCAAACCTGCAGTGAAGCATCGGAATCTAAAACTGGACTCACTGGAGAGGTTCAAATCATAGAAAGAAAGTCAGTCCTCTTTTACTTAAGTCGGCATTGTGCCTCTTGTATTAAATTCCGATTCAATTTCTGTGTTTCATCGTCAATAAGATGGTTCAAGGTATACAGCAAACCTGCAGTGAAGGATCGGAGTTTAAAACTGGAATCACAGGAGAGGGTCAAAGCAAAGAAAGGGAGAGTGTCAGTCCTGTTGTACTTAAGTCGGCATTGTGCCTTTTGTATTAAATTCGGATGCAATTTTTGTGGTCCATCGTCAATAAGAAGGTGCAAGGTAAACAGTAATCTTGAAGTGAAGCATCGGAATCTAAAACTGGACTCACAGGAGAAGTTCAAATCGTAGAAAGTGAGATTGTCAGTCCTCTTCTACTGAAGTCGGCATTGTGGCTTTGATATTAAATTCGTATGCAATATCAGTGTTTCATCGTCATTAAGAAGGTGCAAGGTATACAGTAAACCTGAAGTGTAGCATCGGAATCTAAAACTGGACTCACAGGAGGGGTTCAAATCGTAGAAAGTGAGAGTGTCAATCTTCTTGTACTTAAGTCGGCATTGTGCCTTTTGTATTAATTTCGGATGCAATTTCTGTGTTTCATCGTTAATAAGAAGGTCCAAGGGATACAGTAAACATGAAGTTAAGCATCGGAATCTAAAACTGGACTCACACCAGAATTTCAAATCATAGAATGTTAGAGTGTCAGTTCTCTTGTACTTATGTCTGCATTGTGCCTTTTGAATTTAATTCCGATGCTATTACTGTGTTTCATCGTCAATAAGAAGGTGCAAGATATACAGTAAAGCTGAAGTGAAGCATCGGAATCTGAATCTGGACTCACAGGTGAGGTTCAAATCATAGAAAGTTATAGTGTCAGTCCTCTTGTACTTAAGTCGGCATTGTGCCTTCTGAATTTAATTCCCATGCAATTTCTGTGTTTCATCGTCCATAAGACGGTGCAAGGTATACAGTAAACCTGAAGTGAACCATTCGTATCTAAAACTGGTCTCACCGGAGAGGTTCATATCATAGAAAGAGAGAGTGTCAGTCCTCTTTTACTTAAATCGGGATTGTGCCTTTTGTATTAAATTCGGATGCTATTACTATGGTTCATAGTCAATAAGAAGGTGCAAGGTAAACAGTAAATTTGAAGTGAATCATCGGAATCAAAATCTGGACTCACAGGAGAGGTTCAAATCGTAGAAAGTTAGAGTGTCAGTCCTCTTGTGCTTAAGTCGGCATTGTGCGTTTTGTATTAAATTCCTATGCAATTTCTGTGTTTCATCGTCAATAAGAAGGTCCAAGGGATACAGTAAACCTGAAGTGAAGCATCGGAATCTAAAACTTTACTCACAGGAGAGGTTCAAATCATAGGAATTTAGGGTGTCGGTCCTCTTGTACTTCAGTCGGCATTGGGCCTTTTGTATTAAATTCGGATGCAATTTCTGTGTTTCATTGTCAATAAGAAGGTCCAAGGGATACAGTAAACCCGAAGTGAAGCAATGGAATCTAAAACTGGATTCACTGGAGAGGTTCAAATCATAGAAAGGGAGAGTGTCAGTCCTGTTGTACTTAAGTCGGCATTGTGCCTTTTGTATTAAATTCGGAAGCAATTTCCGTGTTTCATCGTCAATAAGAAGGTGCAAGGTAAACAGTAAACCTTAAGTGTAGCATCGGAATCTAAAACTGGACTCACAGTAGTGGTTCATATCATAGAAAGTGAGAGTGTCAGTCCTCTTGTACTTAAGTCTGTATTGGCCTTTTGTATTAAATTCGTATACAATTTCTGTGTTTCATCGTCAATAAGAAGGTCCAAGGGATACAGTAACCCTGAAGTGAAGCATCGGAATCTAAAACTGGACTCACAGGAGAATTTCAAATAAAAGAATGTTAGAGTGTCAGTCCTCTTGTACTTATGTCGGCATTGTGCTTTTAAATTTAATTCCGATGCAATCTCTGTGTTTCAACGTCAATAAGAAGGTGCAAGGTATACAGTAAACCTGAAGTGAAGCATCGGAATCTAAAACTGGACTCACAGGAGACGTTCAAACATAGAGAGTTTGAGTGTCATTCCTCTTGTACTTAAGTCGGCATTGTTCCTTTTGAATTTAATTCCGATGCAATTTCTGTGTTTCATCGTCAATAAGAGGGTGCAGGGTATACAGTAAACCTGAAGTGAAGCATCGGAATCTAAAACTGGACTCACAGGAGAGGTTCAAATCAAAGAAAGAGAGAGTGACAGTCCTCTTTTACGTAAGTCGGCATTGTGCCTTTTGTATTAAATTCGGATGCAATTTCTGTGTTTCATCGTCAATAAGAAGGACCAAGGGATTCAGTAAACCTGAAGTGAAGCATCGGAATCCAAAACTGGACTCACAGGAGAGGTTCAAATCATAGAAAGGGAGAGTGTCAGTCCTCTTGTACTTAAATCAGCATTATGCCTTTTGTATTAAATTCGGAAGCAATTTCTGTGTTTCATCGTCAAATAGAAGGTCCAAGTCATAGAGTAAACCTGAAGTAAAGCCTCGGAATCTAAAACTGGACTCACAGGAGAGGTTCATATCATAGAAAGTGAGAGCGTCAGTCCTCTTGTACTTAAATCGGCATTGTGCCTTTTGTATTAAATTCCGATGCAATTTCTGTGTTTCATCGTCAATACGAAGGTGCAAGGTATACATTAAACCTGATGTGAAGCATCGGAATCTAAAACTGGACTCACAGAGGAGGTTCAAATCATAGACAGTGGGAGTGTCAGTCCTCTTGTACTTATGTCGACATTGTGTCTTTAGTATTAAATACGGATGCAATTTCTGTGTTTCATCGACAATAAGAAAGTCCAAGGAATACAGTAAAGCTGAAATGAAGCAACGGAAACTAAAACTGGACTCACAGGAGAGGTTCAAATCATAGAAAGTTAGAGTGTCAGTATTCTTGTACTTAAGTCGTCATTGTGCCTTTTGAGTTTAGTTCCGATGCAATTTCTGTGTGTCAAAGTCAATAAGAAGGTCCAAGGGATACAGTAAACCTGAAGTGAAACATCGGAATCTAAAAGTGGACTTACAGGAGAGGTTCAAATCATAGAAAGTTAGAGGGTCAGTCGTCTTTTACTTAAGACGGCATTGTGATTTTTGAATTTAATTCCGATGTAATATCTGTGTTACATCGTCAATAAGACCGTGCAAGGTATACAATAAATCTGAAGTGTAGCATTGGAATCTATATCTGGACTCACAGGAGAGGTTCAAATCATAGAAAGAGAGAGTGTCAGTCCTCTTGTACTTAAGTCGGCATTGTGAATTTTGAATTAAATTCGGATGCAATTTCTGTGTTTCATCGTCAATAAGATGGTACATGGGATACAGTAAACCCGAAGTGAAGCATCAGAATTTAAAACTGTACTCACAGGTGAGATTCAAATCATAGAAAGTTAGAATGTCAGTCCTCTTGTACTTTAGTAGGCATTGTGCCTTTTGTATCAAATTCGGATGCAAACTCTGTGTTTCATCGTCAATAAGAAGGTCCAAGGGATACAGTAAACCTGAAGTGAAGCATTGGAATCTAAAACTGGACTCACAGGAGAGGTTCTAATCATAGAGAGTTAGAGTCTCTGTCTTCTTGTACTTAAGGCGGCATTGTGTCTTTTGAAATTAATTCCGATGCAATTTCTGTGTTTCATCGTCAATAAGAAGGTGCAAGGTATACAGTAAACCTAAAGTGAAGCATCGGAATCTAAAACTGGACTCACAGGGGAGGTCCAAATCATTGAAAGTGAGAGTGTCAGTCCTCATGTACTTAAGTCGGCATTGTGCCTTTTGTATCAAATTCGGATGCAATTTCAGTGTTTCATCGTCAATAAGAAGGTGCAAGGTATACAGTAAACCTGAAGTGAAGCATCGAAATGTAAAACTGGAATCACAGGAGGGGTTCAAATCATAGAAAGTGAGAGTGTCAGTCCTCTTGTACTTAAGGCGGCATTGTGCCTTTTGTATTAAATTCGGATGCCATTTCTGTGTTTCATCGTCAATAAGAAGGTCCAAGTGATACAGTAAACCTGAAGTGAAGCATAGGAATCTAAAACTGGACTCACCGCACAGGTTCAAATCATAGATTGTTAGAGTCTCTGTCTTCTTGTACTTCAGTCAGCATTGTGTCTTTTGAAATTAATTCCGATGCAATTTCTGTGTTTCATCGTCAATAAGAAGGTGCAAAGTATACATTACACCTAAAGTGAACCATTGGAATCTAAAACTGGACTCATAGGAGAGGTTCAAATCATAGAGAGTTAGAATGTCAGTCCTCTTGTACTTAAGTCGGCATTGATCCTTTTGAATTTGATTCCGATGCAATTTCTGTGTGTCATCGTCAATAAGAAGGTCTAAGGGATACAGTAAACCTGAAGTGAAGCATCGGAACCTAAAACTGGACTCACAGGGGAGGTCCAAATCATTGAAAGTGAGAGTGTCAGTCCTCATGTACTTAAGTCGTCATTGTTCCTTTTGTATTAAATTCGGATGCAATTTCTGTGTTGCATCGTCAATAAGAAGGTCCAAGGGATACAGAAATTCGGAAGTGAAGCATTCGAATCTAAAACTGGACTCACAGGAGAGGTTCAAATCATAGAAAGTTAGAGCGTCAGTCCTCGTTTACTTGGTTTGGCATTGTGCCTTTTGTATTAAATTCGGATGCAATTCCTGTGTTTCATCGTCAATAAGAAGGTGCAAGGTATACAGTAAACCTAAAGTGAAGCATCGGAATCAAAAACTGGACTGCCAGGTAAGGTTCAAATCATAGAAAGAGAAAGTGTCAGTCCTCTTTTACTTAAGTCGTCATAGTTCCTTTTGTATTAAATTTCTGTGTTGCATCGTCAATAAGAATGTCCAAGGGATACAATAAGCCTGAAGTGAAGCATTGGAATCTAAAACTGGACTCACAGGAGAGGTTCAAATCATAGAGAGTCAGAGTGTCAATCCTCTTATACTTAAATCGGTATTTGGCCTTTTAAATTTAATTCCGATTCAATTTCTATGTTTCATCGTCAATAACAAGGTGCAAGGTATTCAGTAAACCTGAAGTGAAGCATCGGAATCTAAAACTGGACTCACAGGAGAGGTTCAAATCATAGAATGAGAGAGTGTCAGTCCTCTTTTACTTAAGTCGGCATTGTGCCTTTTGTATTAAATTCGGATGCAATTTCTGTATTTAATCGTCAATAAGAAGGTGCAAGGTATACAGTAAACCTGAAATGAAGCATCGGAATCTAAAACTGGACTCCCAGGAGACGTTCAAATCATAGATAGTTAAGGTGTCAGACCTCTTGTACTTAAGTCGGCATTGTGCCTTTTGAATTTTATTCCGATGCAATTTCTGTGTTTCATCGTCAATAAGAAGGTGCAAGATATACAGTAAACATTAAGTGAAGCATCGGAATGTAAAACTGGACCCACAGGAGAGGTTCAAATCACAGAAAGTTAGAGGGTCAGTCCTCTTGTAGTTAAGTCGGCATTGTGCCTTTTGAATTTAATTGCGATGCAATTTTTGTGTTTCACCGTCAATAAAACGGTGCAAGGTATACAGTAAACCTGAAGTGAAGCATCGGAATTTAAACTGGACTCACAAGACAGGTTCAAATCATAGAAAGTTAGAGTGTCCGTCTACTTGTACCTCAGTCGGCATTGTGCCTCTTGTATTAAGTTCCGATGCAATTTATGTGTTTCATCGCCATTAAGAAGGTGCAAGGTATACAGTAAACATGAAGTGAGGCATCGGAATGTAAAACTGGACTCACAGGAGAGGTTCAAATCATAGAAAGAGAGAGTGAGAGTCCTCTTTTACTTAATTCGGCATTGTGTCTTTTGTATTAAATTCCGATGCAATGTCTGTGATTCATCGTCAATAAGATGGTCCAAGTGATACAGTAAACCTGAAGTGAAGCATCGGAATCTAAAACTGGACTCACAGGAGAGGTTCAAATCATAGATAGGGAGAGTGTCAGTCCTCTTGTACTTAAGTCGGCATTGTGCCTTTTGTATCAAATTCGGATGCAATTTCAGTGTTTCATCGTCAATAAGAAGGTGCAAGGTATACAGTAAACCTGAAGTGAAGCATCGGACTCTAAAACTGGACTCACAGGCAAGGTTCAAATCATAGAAAGAGAGAGTGTCAGTCCTCTTTTACTTAAGTCGGCATTGTGCTTTTGTATTAAATTCGGATGCAATTTCTGTGTTTCATCGTCAATAAGAAGGTACATGGGATACAGTAAACCCGAAGTGAAGCATCAGAATTTAAAACTGTACTCACAGGTGAGATTCAAATCATAGAAAGTTAGAATGTCAGTCCTCATGTACTTTAGTAGGCATTGTGCCTTTTGTATCAAATTCGGATGCAAACTCTGTGTTTCATCGTGAATAAGAAGGTCCAAGGGATACAGTAAACCTGAAGTGAAGCATCGGAATCTAAAACTGGACTCACAGGGGAGGTTTAAATCATAGAAAGTGAGAGTGTCAGTCTACTTTTACTTGTCGGCATTGTGCCTTTTGTATTAAATTCCGATGCAATTTCTCTATTGCATCGTCAGTAAGAAGGTGCAAGGTATACAGTAAACCAGAAGTGAAGCATCGGAATCTAAAACTGGACTCACAGGAGAGGTTCAAATCATAGAAAGGGAGAGTGTCAGTCCTCATTTACTTACGCCGGCATTGTGCTTATTGTGTAAAATTCCGATGCTATTTCTGTGTTTCATCGTCAATAAGAAGGTCCAAGGGATACAGTCAACCTAAAGTGAAGCATCGGAATCTAAAACCGGACTCACAAGAGAGGCTCAAAACATAGAAGGAGAGATTTTCAGTCTTCTTTTACTTAAGTCTGCATTGTGCCTTTTGTATTAAATTCGGATGCAATTTCTGTGGTTCATCGTCAATAAGATGGTCCAAGTGTTACAGTAAACCTGAAGTGAAGCATCGGTATCTAAAACTGGACTCACAGAAGAGGTTCAAATCATAGAGAGTTAGAGTCTCTGTCTTCTTGTACTTAAGTCGGCATTGTGTCTTTTGAAATTAATTCCGATGCAATTTCCGTGTTTCATCGTCAATAAGAAGGTGCAAGGTATACAGTAAACCTAAAGTGAAGCATCGGAATCTAAAACTGGACTCACAGGGGAGGTCCAAATCATTGAAAGTGAGAGTGTCAGTCCTCATGTACTTCAGTCGGCATTGTGCCTTTTGTATCAAATTCGGATGCAATTTCAGTGTTTCATCGTCAATAAGAAGGTGCAAGGTATACAGTAAACCTGAAGTGAAGCATCGAAATTTAAAACTGGAATCACAGGAGAGGTTCAAATCATAGAAAGTGAGAGTGTCAGTCCTCTTGTACTTAAGGCGGCATTGTGCCTTTTGTATTAAATTCGGATGCCATTTCTGTGTTTCATCGTCAATAAGAAGGTCCAAGTGATACATTAAACCTGAAGTGAAGCATCGGAATCCAAAACATGGACTCACAGGAGACACTCAAATCATAGAAAGGGAGAGTGTCAGTCCTCTTGTACTTAAGAAGGCTTTGTGCGTTTTGTATTAAATTCGGATGCAATTTCTGTGTTTCATCGTCAATAAGAAGGTGTAAGGTATACAGTAAACCTGAATTGAACCATCGGAATCTGAAACTGAACTCACACGAGAGGTTCAAATCATAGAAAGTGAGAGTGTCAGTCCTCTTGTACTTAAGTCGGCATTGTCCCTTTTGTATCAAATTCGGATGCAATTTCAGTGTTTCATCGTCAATAAGAAGGTGCAAGGTATACAGTAAACCTGAAGTGAAGCATCGAAATTTAAAACTGGAATCACAGGAGAGGTTCAAATCATAGAAAGTGAGAGTGTCAGTCCTCTTGTACTTAAGGCGGCATTGTGCCTTTTGTATTAAATTCGGATGCCATTTCTGTGTTTCATCGTCAATAAGGTCCAAGTGATACAGTAAACCTGAAGTGAAGCATAGGAATCTAAAACTGGACTCACAGCAGAGGTTCAAATCATAGATTGTTAGAGTCTCAGTCTTCTTGTACTTAAGTCGGCATTGTGTCTTTTGAAATTAATTCCGATGCAATTTCTGTGTTTCATCGTCAATAAGAAGGTGCAAGGTATACAGTAAACCTAAATTGAAGCAACGGAATCTAAAACTGGACTCATAGGAGAGGTTCAAATCATAGAGAGTTAGAATTTCAGTCCTCTTGTACTTAAGTCGGCATTGATCCTTTTGAATTTGATTCCGATGCAATTTCTGTGTGTCATCGTCAATAAGAAGGTCCAAGGGATACAGAAAACCTGAAGTGAAGCATCGGAATCTAAAACTGGACTCACAGGGGAGGTCCAAATCATTGAAAGTGAGAGTGTCAGTCCTCATGTACTTAAGTCGTCATTGTTCCTTTTGTATTAAATTCGGATGCAATTTCTGTGTTGCATCGTCAATACGAAGGTCCAAGGGATACAGAAAGCCTGAAGTGAAGCATTGGAATCTAAAACTGGACTCACAGGAGAGGTTCAAATCATAGAAAGTTAGAGCGTCAGTCCTCTTTTACTTGGTTTGGCATTGTGCCTTTTGTATTAAATTCGGATGCAATTTCTGTGATTCATCGTCAATAAGAAGGTCCAAGGGATACAATAAACTTGAAGTGAAGCATCGGAATCTAAAACTGGACTCACAGGGGAGGTCCAAAACATTGAAAGTGAGAGTATCAGTACTCATGTACTTAAGTCGTCATTGTTCCTTTTGTATTCAATTCGGATGCAATTTCTGTGTTGCATCGTCAATAAGAAGGTCCAAGGGATACAGAAAGCCTGAAGTGAAGCATTGGAATCTAAAATTGGTCTCACAGGAGAGGTTCAAATCATAGAAAGTTAGAGCGTCAGTCCTCTTTTACTTGGTTTGGCATTGTGCCTTTTGTATTAAATTCGGATGCAATTTCTGTGATTCATCGTCAATAAGAAGGTGCAAGGTGTACAGTAAACGTGAAGTGAAGCATCGGAATCTAAAACTGGACTCCCAGGTAAGGTTCAAATCATAGTAAGAGAAAGTGTCAGTCCTCTTTTACTTAAGTCGTCATTGTTCCTTTTGTATTAAATTCGGATGCAATTTCTGTGTTGCATCGTCAATAAGAAGGTCCAAGGGATACAATAAGCCAGAAGTGAAGCATTGGAATCTAAAACTGGACTCACAGGAGAGGTTCAAATCATAGAGAGTTAGAGTGTCAATCCTCTTATACTTAAATCGGCATTTTGCCTTTTAAATTTAATTCCGATGCAATTTCTATGTTTCATCGTCAATAACAAGGTGCAAGGTATTCAGTAAACCTGAAGTGAAGCATCGGAATCTAAAACTGGACTCACAGGAGAGGTTCAAATCATAGAATGAGAGAGTGTCAGTCCTCTTTTACTTAAGTCGGCATTGTGTCTTTTGTATTAAATTCGGATGCAATTTCTGTATTTCATCGTCAATAAGAAGGTGCAAGGTATACAGGAAACCTGAAGTGATGCATCGGAATCCAAAACTGGACTCACAGGAGACGTCTAAATCATAGATAGTTAAAGTGTCAGACCTCTTGTACTTAAGTCGGCATTGTGCCTTTTGAATTTTATTCCGATGCAATTTCTGTGTCTCATCGTCAATAAGAAGGTGCAAGGTATACAGAAAACATTAAGTGAAGCATTGGAATGTAAAACTGGACTCACAGGAGAGGTTCAAATCATAGAAAGGTAGAGGGTCAGTCCTCTTGTAGTTGAGTCGGCATTGTGCCTTTTGAATTTAATTGCGAAGCATTTTTGTGTTTCACCGTCAATAAGACGGTGCAAGGTTTACAGTACACCTGAAGTGAAGCATCGGAATCTAAAACTGGACTCACAGGACAGGTTCAAATCATAGAAAGTTAGAGTGTCCGTCTACTTGTACCTAAGTCGGCATTGTGCCTCTTGTATTAAGTTCCGATACAATTTCTGTGTTTCATCGCCAATAAGAAGGTGCAAGGTATACAATAAACATGAAGTGAAGCATCGGAATGTAAAACTGGACTCACAGGGGACGTTCAAATCATAGAAAGTTAGAGTGTCAGTCCTCTTGTACTTAAGTCGGCAATGTGCCTTTTGAATTTAATTCCGATGCAATTTTTGTGTTTCATCGTCAATAAGACGGTGCAAGGTATACAATAAACATAAAGTGAAGCATCAGAATCTAAAAATAGACTCACAGGAGAGGTTTAAATCATAGAAAGAGAGAGTGACAGTCCTCTTTTACTTAAGTCGGCATTGTGTCTTTTGTATTAAATTCGGATGCAATGTCTGTGTTTCATCGTCAATAACATGGACCAAGGGATACAGTAAACCTGAAGTGAAGCATCGGAATCTAAAACTGGACTCACAGGAGAGGTTCAAATCATAGATTGGGAGAGTGTCAGTCCTCTTGCACTTAAGTCGGCATTGTGCCTTTTGTATCAAATTCGGATGCAATTTCAGTGTTTCATCGTCAATAAGAAGGTGCAAGGTATACAGTAATCCTGAAGTGAAGCATCGAAATCTAAAAGTTGACTCACAGAAGAGGTTCAAATCATAGAAAGTGAGAGTGTCAGTCTTCTTGTATTTAAGAGCGGCATTGTGCCTTTTGTATTAAATTCGGATGCCATTTCTGTGTTTCATCGTCAATAAGAGGGTCCAAGTGATACAGTAAAACTGAAGTGAAGCATAGGAATCTAAAACTGGACTCACAGCAGAGGTTCAAATCATAGATTGTTAGAGTCTCAGTCTTCTTGTATTTAAGTCGGCATTGTGCCTTTTGTATTAAATTCGGATGCAATTTCTGTGTTTCATCGTCAATAAGAAGGTGCAAGGTATACAGTAAACCTGAAGTGAAGCATCGGAATCTAAAACTGGACTCATAGGTAAGGTTCAAATCATAGAAAGAGAGAGTGTCAGTCCTCTTTTACTTAAGTCGGCATTGTGCCTTTTGTATTAAATTCGGATGCAATTTCTGTGTTTCATCGTCAATATGAAGGTCCAAGGGATACAGTAAACCTGAATTGAACCATCGGAATCTAAAACTGGACTCACACGAGAGGTTCAAATCATAGAAAGTGAGAGTGTCAGTCCTCTTGTACTAAGGTCGGCATTGTGCCTTTTGTATTAAATATCGGATGCAATGTCTGTGTTTCATCGTCAATTACAAGTTCCAAGGGATACAATAAACCTGAAGTGAAGCATCGGAATCTACAACTGGACCCACAGGAGAGGTCCAAATCATACATAGTTAGAGTGTCAGTTCTCTTGTACTTAAGTCGGTATTGTGCCTTTTGTATTTAATTCCGATGCAATTTCTGTGTTTCATCGTCAATAAGAAGATGCAAGGTATACAGTAAACCTGAAGTGAAGCATCGGAATCTAAAACTGGACTCACAGGAGAGGTTCAAATCATAGAGAGTTAGAGTGTCAGTCCTCTTATACTTAAATCGGCATTTTGCCTTTTAAATTTAATTCCGATGCAATTTCTATGTTTCATCGTCAATAACAAGGTGCAAGGTATTCAGTAAACCTGAAGCGAAGCATCGGAATCTAAAACTGGACTCACAGGAGAGGTTCAAATCATAGAATGAGAGAGTGTCAGTCCTCTTTTACTTAAGTCGGCATTGTGCCTTTTGTATTTAATTGCGATGCAATTTCAGTGTTTCATCGTCAATAAGAAGATGCAAGGTATACAGTAAACCTGAAGTGAAGCATCGGAATCTAAAACTGGACTCACAGGAGAGGTTCAAATCATGGAAAGTGAGCGTGTCACTCCTCTATTACTTAAGTCGGCATTGTGCCTTTTGTATTAAATTCGGATGCAATGTCTGTATTTCATCGTCAATAAGAAGGTCCAAGGGATACAGTAAACCTGAAGTGAAGCATCGGAATCTAAAACTGGACTCACAGGAGAGGTTCAAATCATAGGAAGGGAGAGTGTCAGTCCTCTTGTACTTAAGTCGGCATAGTGCCTTTTGTATTAAATTCGGATGCAATTTCAGTGTTTCATCGTCAATAAGAAGGTGCAAGGTATACAGTAAACCTGAAGTGAAGCATCGGAAACTAAAACTGGACTCACAGGAGAGGTTCAAATCATAGGAAGGGAGAGTGTCAGTCCTCTTGTACTTAAGTCGGAATTGTGCCCTTTGTATTAAATTCGGATGCAATTTCAGTGTTTCATCGTCAATAAGAAGGTGCAAGGTATACAGTTAACCTGAAGTGAAGCATCGGAATCTAAAACTGGACTCACAGGAGAGGTTCAAATCATAGAAAGTGAGAGTGCCAGTCCTCTTGTACTTAAGTCGGCATTGTGCCATTTGTATTAAATTCGGATGCTATATCTGTGTTTTTTCGTCAATAAGAAGGTCCACGGGATACAGTAAACCTGAAGTGAAGCATCGGAATCTAAAACTGGACTCACAGCAGAGGTTCAAATCATAGATAGTTAGAGTCTCAGTCTTCTTGTACTTAAGTCGTCATTGTGTCTTTTGATATTAATTCCGATGCATTTTCTGTGTTTCATCGTCAATAAGAAGGTGCAAGGTATACAGTAAACCTGAAGTGAAGCATCGGAATCTAAAACTGTACTCACAGGAGAAGTTCAAATCATGGAGAGTTAGAGTGTCAGTCCTCTTGTACTTAAGTCGGCATTGAGCCTTTTGAATTTAATTCCGATGCAATTTCTGTGTTTCATCGTCAATAAGAAGGTGCAAGAGATACAGTAAGCCTGAAGTGAAGCATCGGAATCTAAAACTGTAGTCACAGGAGTGGTTCAAATCACAGAAAGTTAGAGTGTCAGTCCTCTTGTACTTAAGTCGGCTTTGTGCATTTTGTATTAAATTCGGATGCAATTTCTGTGTTTCATCGTCAATAAGAAGGTCCAAGGGATACAGTAAACCTGAAGTGAAGCATCGGAATCTAAAACTGGAGTCACAGGAGAGGTTCAAATCATAGAAAGTGAGAGTGTCAGTCCTCTCCTACTTAAGTTGGCATTGTGCCTTTTGTATTAAATTCCGATGCAATTTCTGTGTTTCATCGTCAATAAGAAACTCCAGGGGATACAGTAAACCTGAAGTGAAGCATGGGAATCTAAAACTGGACTCACAGGAGAGGTTCAAATCATAGAAAAAGAGAGTGTCAGTCCACTTTTACTTAAGTCGGCTTTGTGCATGTTGTTTTATATTCGGGTGCAATTTCTGTGTTTACCGTCAATAAGGGGGTCCAAGGGATACAGTAAACCTGAAGTGAAGCATCGGAATCTAAAACTGGAGTCACAGGAGAGGTTCAAATCATAGAAAGAGAGAGTGTCAGTCCTCTTTTACTTAAGTCGGCATTGTGCCTTTTGTATTAAATTCGGATGCAATTTCTGTGTTTCATCGTCAATAAGAAGGTCCAAGGGATACAGTAAACCTGAAGTGATGCATCGGAATCCAAAACATGGACTCACAGGAGACACTCAAATCATAGAAAGGGAGAGTGTCAGTCCTCTTGTACTTAAGTCGGCTTTGTGCCTTTTGTATTAAATTCGGATGCAATTTCTGTTTTTCATCGTCAATAAGAAGGTGTAAGGTATACAGTAAACCTGAATTGAACCATCGGAATCTAAAACTGGACTCACACGAGAGGTTCAAATCATAGAAAGTGAGAGTGTCAGTCCTCTTGTACTAAGGTCGGCATTGTGCCTTTTGTATTAAATATCGGATCCAATTTCTGTGTTTCATCGTCAATTACAAGTTTTAAGGGACACAGTAACCCTGAAGTGAAGCATCGGAATCTACAACTGGACCCACAGGAGAGGTCCAAATCTTACATAGTTAGAGTGTCAGTTCTCTTGTACTTAAGTCGGTATTGTGCCTTTTGTATTTAATTCCGATGCAATTTCTGTGTTTCATCGTCAATAAGAAGATGCAAGGTATACAGTAAACCTGAAGTGAAGCATCGGAATCTAAAACTGGACTCACAGGAGAGGTTCTAATCATAGAGAGTTAGAGTGTCAGTCCTCTATACTTAAACCGGCATTTTGCCTTTTAAATTTAATTCCGATGCAATTTCTATGTTTCATCGTCAATAACAAGGTGCAAGGTATTCAGTAAACCGGAAGTGAAGCATCGGACTCTAAAACTGGACTCACCGGAGAGGTTCAAGTCATAGAATGAGAGAGTGTCAGTCCTCTTTTACTTAAGTCGGCATTGTGCCTTTTGTATTTAATTCCGATGCAATTTCTGTGTTTCATCGTCAATAAGAAGAAGCAAGGTATACAGTAAACCTGAAGTGAGGCATCGGAATCTAAAACTGGACTCACAGGAGAGGTTCAAATCATGGAAAGTGAGTGTGTCACTCCTCTATTACTTAAGTCGGCATTGTGCCTTTTGTATTAAATTCGGATGCAATGTCTGTATTTCATCGTCAATAAGAAGGTCCAAGGGTTACAGTAAACCTGAAGTGAAGCATCGGAATCTAAAACTGGACTCACAGGAGAGGTTCAAATCATAGGAAGGGAGAGTGTCAGTCCTCTTGTACTTAAGTCGGCATTGTGCCTTTTGTATTAAATTCGGATGCAATTTCAGTGTTTCATCGTCAATAAGAAGGTGCAAGGTATATAGTAAACCTGAAGTGAAGCATCGGAATCTAAAACTGGACTCACAGGAGAGGTTCAAATCATAGGAAGGGAGAGTGTCAGTCCTCTTGTACTTAAGTCGGCATTGTGCCCTTTGTATTAAATTCGGATGCAATTTCAGTGTTTCATCGTCAATAAGAAGGTGCAAGGTATACAGTAAACCTGAAGTGAAGCATCGGAATCTAAAACTGGACTCACAGTAGAGGTTCAAATCATAGAAAGTGAGAGTGCCAGTCCTCTTGTACTTAAGTTGGCATTGTGCCTTTTGTATTAAATTCGGATGCAATTTCGGTGTTATTTCGTCAATAAGAAGGTCCACGGGATACAGTAAACCTGAAGTGAAGCATCGGAATCTAAAACTGGACTCACAGCAGAGGTTCAAATCATAGATAGTTAGAGTCTCAGTCTTCTTGTACTTAAGTCGTCATTGTGTCTTTTAAAATTAATTCCGATGCATTTTCTGTGTTTCATCGTCAATAAGAAGGTGCAAGGTATACAGTAAACCTGAAGTGAAGCATCGGAATCTAAGACTGGACTCACAGGAGAGGTTCAAATCATAGAAAGAGAGGGTGTCAGTCCTCTTTTACTTAAGTCAGCATCGGGCCTTCTGTATTAAATTCGGATGCAATTGCTGTGTTTCATCGTCAATAAGAATGTCCAAGGGATTCAGTAAACCTGAAGTGAAGCAACGGAATCTAAAACTGGACTCACAGGAGAGGTTCAAATCATAGAATGAAAGAGTGTCTGTCCTCTTTTACTTAAGTCGGCATTGTGCCTTTTGTATTAAACTCGGATGCAATTTCTGTATTTCATCGTCAATAAGAAGGTGCAAGGTATACAGTAAACCTGAAGTGAAGCATCGGAATCTAAAACTGGACTCACAGGAGAGGTTCAAATCATAGAAAGAGAGGGTGTCAGTCCTCTTTTACTTAAGTCAGCATCGTGCCTTCTGTATTAAATTCGGATGCAATTGCTGTGTTTCATCGTCAATAAGAATGTCCAAGGGATACAGTAAACCTGAAGTGATGCATTGGAATCTAAAACATGGACTCACGGGATAGGTTCAAATCATAGAAATGGAGAGTGTCAGTCCTCTTGTACTTAAGTAGATTTTTGTGCCTTATGTATTAAATTCGGATGCTATTTCTGTGTTTCATCGTCAATAAAAAGGTGCAAGGTATACGGTAAACATGAAGTGACGCATCGGAATCTAAAAATGGACTCACAGGAGAAGTTAAAATCATAGAAAGTGAGAGTGTCAGTCCTCTTTTACTTAAGTCGGCATTGTGCCTTTTGTATTAAATTCGGATGAAATTTCTGTGTTTCATCGTCAATAAGAAGGTTCAAAGTATACAGTAAACCTGAAGTGAAACATCGGAATCAAAAACTGGACTCACAGGAGAGGTTCAACTCATAGAAAGTTAGAGTTACAGTTAACTTGTACTTAAGTCAGCATTGTGCCTTTTGGCTTAAATTCGATTTTAGTTTCTGTGTTTTATCGTCAATAAGAACGTCCAAGGGTTACCGTAAACCTGAAGTGAAGCATCGGAATCTAAAACTGGACTCACAGGAGTGGTTCAAATCATAGAGAGTTAGAGTGTCAGTCCTCTTGTACTTAAGGCGGCATTGAGCCTTTTGAATTTAATTCCGATGCAATTTCTGTGTTTCATCGTCAATTAGAAGGTGCAAGAGATACAGTAAGCCTGAAGTGAAGCATCGGAATCTAAAACTGTAGTCACAGGAGTGGTTCAAATCACAGAAAGTTAGAGTGTCAGTCCTCTTGTACTTAAGTCGGCTTTGTGCATTTTGTATTAAATTCGGATGCAATTTCTGTGTTTCATCGTCAATAAGAAGGTCCAAGGGGTACAGTAAACCTGAAGTGAAGCATCGGAATCTAAAACTGGAGTCACATGAGAGGTTCAAATCATAGAAAGAGAGAGTGTCAGTCCTCTTTTACTTAATTCGGCATTGTGCCTTTTGTATTAAATTCCGATGCAATTTCTGTGTTTCACCGTCAATAACAAACTCCAAGGGATACAGTAAACCTGATGTGAAGCATCGGAATCTAAAACTGGACTCACAGGATAGGTTCAAATCATAAAAACAGAGAGTGTCAGTCACTTTTACTTAAGTCGGCATTGTGTATGTTGTATTAAATTCGGATGCAATTTCTGTGTTTACCGTCAATAAGAAGGTCCAAGGGATTCAGTAAACCTGAAGTGAAGCATCGGAATCTAAAACTGGACTCACAGGAGACGTTCAAATCATAGAATGAAAGAGTGTCTGTCTTCTTTTACTTAAGTCGGCATTGTGCCTTTTGTAATAAATTCGGATGCAATTTCTGTATTTCATCGTCAATAAGAAGGTGCAAGGTATACAGTAAACCTGAAGTGAAGCACCGGAATCTAAAACTGTGGTCACAGGTGTGGTTCAAATCACAGAAAGTTAGAGTGTCAGTCCTCTTGTACTTAAGTCGGCTTTGTGCATTTTGTATTAAATTCGGATGCAATTTCTGTGTTTCATCGTCAATAAGAAGGTCCAAGGGATTCAGTAAACCTGAAGTGATGCATCGGAATCTAAAACATGGACTCACGGGAGAGGTTCAAATCATAGAAAGGGAGAGTGTCAGTCCTCTTGAACTTAAGTAGGAATTGTGCCTTATGTATTAAATTCGGATGCAATTTCTGTGTTTCATCGTCAATAAGAAGGTGCAAGGTATACGGTAAACCTGGAGTGACGCATCGGAATCTAAAAATGGACTCACAGGAGAAGTTCAAATCATAGAAAGTGAGAGTGTCAGTCCTCTTTTACTTAAGTCGGCATTGTGCCTTTTGTATTAAATTCGGATGCAATTTCTGTGTTTCATCGTCAATAAGAAGGGGCCAGGTGTACAGTAAACCTGAAGCGAAGCATCGGATCTAAAAGTGAACACACAAGGGAGGTTCAAATCATAGAAAGTGAGAGTGTCAGTCCTCTTTTACTTAAGTCGGCATTGTGCCTTTTGTATTAAATTCCGATGCAATTTCTGTGTTTCATCGTCAATAAGAAACTCCAAGGGATTCAGTAAACCTGAAGTGAAGCATCGGAATCTAAAACTGGACTCACAGGAGAGGTTCACATCATAGAAAGAGAGAGTGTCAGTCCACTTTTACTTAAGTCGGCTTTGTGCATGTTGTTTTATATACGGGTGCAATTTCTGTGTTTACCGTCAATAAGGAGGTCCAAGGGATACAGTAAACCTGAAGTGAAGCATCGGAATCTAAAACTGGAGTCACAGGAGAGGTTCAAATCATAGAAAGAGAGAGTGTCAGTCCTCTTTTACTTAAGTCGGCATTGTGCATTTGTATTAAAATCCGATGCAATTTCTGCGTTTCATCGTCAATAAGAAACTCCAAGGGATACAGTAAACCTGATGTGAAGCATCGGAATCTAAAACTGGACTCACAGGAGAGGTTAAAATCATAAAAACAGAGAGAGTCAGTCCACATTAACTTAAGTCGGCATTGTGCATGTTGTATTAAATTCGGATGCAATTTCTGTGTTTACCGTCAATAAGAAGGTCCAAGGGATTCAGTAAACCTGAAGTGAAGCATCGGAATCTAAAACTGGACTCACAGGAGAAGTTCAAATCATAGAAAGTGAGAGTGTCAGTCCTCTTTTACTTAAGTCGGCATTGTGTCTTATGTATTAAATTCGTATGCAATTTCTGTGTTTCATCGTCAATAAGAAGGTCCAAGGGATACAGTAAACCTGAAGTGAAGCATCGGAATCTAAAACTGGACTCATAGGTGAGGTTCAAATCATAAAAAGAGAGAGTGTCAGTACTCTTTTACTTAAGTCGGCATTGTGCCTTCTGTATTAAATTCGGATACAATTTCTGTATTTCATCGTCAATAAGAAGGTGTAAGGTATACAGTAAACCTGAATTGAACCATCGGAATCTAAAACTGGACTCACACGAGAGGTTCAAATCATAGAAAGTGAGAGTGTCAGTCCTCTTGTACTAAGGTCGGCATTGTGCCTTTTGTATTAAATATCGGATCCAATTTCTGTGTTTCATCGTCAATTACAAGTTTTAAGGGACACAGTAACCCTGAAGTGAAGCATCGGAATCTACAACTGGACCCACAGGAGAGGTCCAAATCTTACATAGTTAGAGTGTCAGTTCTCTTGTACTTAAGTCGGTATTGTGCCTTTTGTATTTAATTCCGATGCAATTTCTGTGTATCATCGTCAATAAGAAGATGCAAGGTATACAGTAAACCTGAAGTGAAGCATCGGAATCTAAAACTGGACTCACAGGAGAGGTTCAAATCATAGAGAGTTAGAGTGTCAGTCCTCTATACTTAAATCGGCATTTTGCCTTTTAAATTTAATTCCGATGCAATTTCTATGTTTCATCGTCAATAACAAGGTGCAAGGTAATCAGTAAACCGGAAGTGAAGCATTGGACTCTAAAACTGGACTCACCGGAGAGGTTCAAATCATAGAATGAGAGAGTGTCAGTCCTCTTTTACTTAAGTCGGCATTGTGCCTTTTGTATTTAATTCCGATGCAATTTCTGTGTTTCATCGTCAATAAGATGAAGCAAGGTATACAGTAAACCTGAAGTGAGGCATCGGAATCAAAAACTGGACTCACAGGAGAGGTTCAAATCATGGAAAGTGAGTGTGTCACTCCTCTATTACTTAAGTCGGCATTGTGCCTTTTGTATTAAATTCGGATGCAATGTCTGTATTTCATCGTCAATAAGAAGGTCCAAGGGTTACAGTAAACCTGAAGTGAAGCATCGGAATCTAAAACTGGACTCACAGGAGAGGTTCAAATCATAGGAAGGGAGAGTGTCAGTCCTCTTGTACTTAAGTCGGCATTGTGCCTTTTGTATTAAATTCGGATGCAATTTCAGTGTTTCATCGTCAATAAGAAGGTGCAAGGTATATAGTAAACCTGAAGTGAAGCATCGGAATCTAAAACTGGACTCACAGGAGAGGTTCAAATCATAGGAAGGGAGAGTGTCAGTCCTCTTGTACTTAAGTCGGCATTGTGCCCTTTGTATTAAATTCGGATGCAATTTCAGTGTTTCATCGTCAATAAGAAGGTGCAAGGTATACAGTAAACCTGAAGTGAAGCATCGGAATCTAAAACTGGACTCACAGTAGAGGTTCAAATCATAGAAAGTGAGAGTGCCAGTCCTCTTGTACTTAAGTTGGCATTGTGCCTTTTGTATTAAATTCGGATGCAATTTCGGTGTTATTTCGTCAATAAGAAGGTCCACGGGATACAGTAAACCTGAAGTGAAGCATCGGAATCTAAAACTGGACTCACAGCAGAGGTTCAAATCATAGATAGTTAGAGTCTCAGTCTTCTTGTACTTAAGTCGTCATTGTGTCTTTTAAAATTAATTCCGATGCATTTTCTGTGTTTCATCGTCAATAAGAAGGTGCAAGGTATACAGTAAACCTGAAGTGAAGCATCGGAATCTAAAACTGAACTCACAGGAGAAGTTCAAATCATAGAGAGTTAGAGTGTCAGTCCTCTTGTACTTAAGTCGGCATTGAGCCTTTTGAATTTAATTCCGATGCAATTTCTGTGTTTCATCGTCAATAAGAAGGTGCAAGAGATACAGTAAGCCTGAAGTGAAGCATCGGAATCTAAAACTGTGGTCACAGGAGTGGTTCAAATCACAGAAAGTTAGGGTGTCAGTCCTCTTGTACTTAAGTCGGCTTTGTGCATTTTGTATTAAATTCGGATGCAATTTCTGTGTTTCATCGTCAATAAGAAGGTCCAAGGGGTACAGTAAACCTGAAGTGAAGCATCGGAATCTAAAACTGGAGTCACAGGAGAGGTTCAAATCATAGAAAGAGAGAGTGTCAGTCCTCTTTTACTTAATTCGGCATTGTGCCTTTTGTATTAAATTCCGATGCAATTTCTGTGTTTCACCGTCAATAAGAAACTCCAAGGGATACAGTAAACCTGATGTGAAGCATCGGAATCTAAAACTGGACTCACAGGATAGGTTCAAATCATAAAAACAGAGAGTGTCTGTCCACTTTTACTTAAGTCGGCATTATGCCTTTTGTATTAAACTCGGATGCAATTTCTGTATTTCATCGTCAATAAGAAGGTGCAAGGTATACAGTAAACCTGAAGTGAAGCATCGGAATCTAAGACTGGACTCACAGGAGAGGTTCAAATCATAGAAAGAGAGGGTGTCAGTCCTCTTTTACTTAAGTCAGCATCGGGCCTTCTGTATTAAATTCGGATGCAATTGCTGTGTTTCATCGTCAATAAGAATGTCCAAGGGATTCAGTAAACCTGAAGTGAAGCAACGGAATCTAAAACTGGACTCACAGGAGAGGTTCAAATCATAGAATGAAAGAGTGTCTGTCCTCTTTTACTTAAGTCGGCATTGTGCCTTTTGTATTAAACTCGGATGCAATTTCTGTATTTCATCGTCAATAAGAAGGTGCAAGGTATACAGTAAACCTGAAGTGAAGCATCGGAATCTAAAACTGGACTCACAGGAGAGGTTCAAATCATAGAAAGAGAGGGTGTCAGTCCTCTTTTACTTAAGTCAGCATCGTGCCTTCTGTATTAAATTCGGATGCAATTGCTGTGTTTCATCGTCAATAAGAATGTCCAAGGGATACAGTAAACCTGAAGTGATGCATTGGAATCTAAAACATGGACTCACGGGATAGGTTCAAATCATAGAAATGGAGAGTGTCAGTCCTCTTGTACTTAAGTAGATTTTTGTGCCTTATGTATTAAATTCGGATGCTATTTCTGTGTTTCATCGTCAATAAAAAGGTGCAAGGTATACGGTAAACATGAAGTGACGCATCGGAATCTAAAAATGGACTCACAGGAGAAGTTAAAATCATAGAAAGTGAGAGTGTCAGTCCTCTTTTACTTAAGTCGGCATTGTGCCTTTTGTATTAAATTCGGATGAAATTTCTGTGTTTCATCGTCAATAAGAAGGTTCAAAGTATACAGTAAACCTGAAGTGAAACATCGGAATCAAAAACTGGACTCACAGGAGAGGTTCAACTCATAGAAAGTTAGAGTTACAGTTAACTTGTACTTAAGTCAGCATTGTGCCTTTTGGCTTAAATTCGATTGGAGTTTCTGTGTTTTATCGTCAATAAGAACGTCCAAGGGTTACCGTAAACCTGAAGTGAAGCATCGGAATCTAAAACTGGACTCACAGGAGTGGTTCAAATCGTAGAGAGTTAGAGTGTCAGTCCTCTTGTACTTAAGTCGGCTTTGTGCATTTTGTATTAAATTCGAATGCAATTTCTGTGTTTCTTCGTCAATAAGAAGGTCCGAGGTATACAGCAAACCTGAAGTGAAGCATCGGAATCTAAAACTGTACTCACAGGAGAAGTTCAAATCATAGAGAGTTAGAGTGTCAGTCCTCTTGTACTTAAGGCGGCATTGAGCCTTTTGAATTTAATTCCGATGCAATTTCTGTGTTTCATCGTCAATTAGAAGGTGCAAGAGATACAGTAAGCCTGAAGTGAAGCATCGGAATCTAAAACTGTAGTCACAGGAGTGGTTCAAATCACAGAAAGTTAGAGTGTCAGTCCTCTTGTACTTAAGTCGGCTTTGTGCATTTTGTATTAAATTCGGATGCAATTTCTGTGTTTCATCGTCAATAAGAAGGTCCAAGGGGTACAGTAAACCTGAAGTGAAGCATCGGAATCTAAAACTGGAGTCACATGAGAGGTTCAAATCATAGAAAGAGAGAGTGTCAGTCCTCTTTTACTTAATTCGGCATTGTGCCTTTTGTATTAAATTCCGATGCAATTTCTGTGTTTCACCGTCAATAACAAACTCCAAGGGATACAGTAAACCTGATGTGAAGCATCGGAATCTAAAACTGGACTCACAGGATAGGTTCAAATCATAAAAACAGAGAGTGTCAGTCACTTTTACTTAAGTCTGCATTGTGTATGTTGTATTAAATTCGGATGCAATTTCTGTGTTTACCGTCAATAAGAAGGTCCAAGGGATTCAGTAAACCTGAAGTGAAGCATCGGAATCTAAAACTGGACTCACAGGAGACGTTCAAATCATAGAATGAAAGAGTGTCTGTCTTCTTTTACTTAAGTCGGCATTGTGCCTTTTGTAATAAATTCGGATGCAATTTCTGTATTTCATCGTCAATAAGAAGGTGCAAGGTATACAGTAAACCTGAAGTGAAGCACCGGAATCTAAAACTGTGGTCACAGGTGTGGTTCAAATCACAGAAAGTTAGAGTGTCAGTCCTCTTGTACTTAAGTCGGCTTTGTGCATTTTGTATTAAATTCGGATGCAATTTCTGTGTTTCATCGTCAATAAGAAGGTCCAAGGGATTCAGTAAACCTGAAGTGATGCATCGGAATCTAAAACATGGACTCACGGGAGAGGTTCAAATCATAGAAAGGGAGAGTGTCAGTCCTCTTGTACTTAAGTAGGAATTGTGCCTTATGTATTAAATTCGGATGCAATTTCTGTGTTTCATCGTCAATAAGAAGGTGCAAGGTATACGGTAAACCTGGAGTGACGCATCGGAATCTAAAAATGGACTCACAGGAGAAGTTCAAATCATAGAAAGTGAGAGTGTCAGTCCTCTTTTACTTAAGTCGGCATTGTGCCTTTTGTATTAAATTCGGATGCAATTTCTGTGTTTCATCGTCAATAAGAAGGGGCCAGGTGTACAGTAAACCTGAAGCGAAGCATCGGATCTAAAAGTGAACACACAAGGGAGGTTCAAATCATAGAAAGTGAGAGTGTCAGTCCTCTTTTACTTAAGTCGGCATTGTGCCTTTTGTATTAAATTCCGATGCAATTTCTGTGTTTCATCGTCAATAAGAAACTCCAAGGGATACAGTAAACCTGAAGTGAAGCATCGGAATCTAAAACTGGACTCACAGGAGAGGTTCACATCATAGAAAGAGAGAGTGTCAGTCCACTTTTACTTAAGTCGGCTTTGTGCATGTTGTTTTATATACGGGTGCAATTTCTGTGTTTACCGTCAATAAGGAGGTCCAAGGGATACAGTAAACCTGAAGTGAAGCATCGGAATCTAAAACTGGAGTCACAGGAGAGGTTCAAATCATAGAAAGAGAGAGTGTCAGTCCTCTTTTACTTAAGTCGGCATTGTGCATTTGTATTAAATTCCGATGCAATTTCTGCGTTTCATCGTCAATAAGAAACTCCAAGGGATACAGTAAACCTGATGTGAAGCATCGGAATCTAAAACTGGACTCACAGGAGAGATTAAAATCATAAAAACAGAGAGAGTCAGTCCACATTAACTTAAGTCGGCATTGTGCATGTTGTATTAAATTCGGATGCAATTTCTGTGTTTACCGTCAATAAGAAGGTCCAAGGGATTCAGTAAACCTGAAGTGAAGCATCGGAATCTAAAACTGGACTCACAGGAGAAGTTCAAATCATAGAAAGTGAGAGTGTCAGTCCTCTTTTACTTAAGTCGGCATTGTGTCTTATGTATTAAATTCGTATGCAATTTCTGTGTTTCATCGTCAATAAGAAGGTCCAAGGGATACAGTAAACCTGAAGTGAAGCATCGGAATCTAAAACTGGACTCATAGGTGAGGTTCAAATCATAAAAAGAGAGAGTGTCAGTACTCTTTTACTTAAGTCGGCATTGTGCCTTCTGTATTAAATTCGGATGCAATTTCTGTATTTCATCGTCAATAAGAAGGTGTAAGGTATACAGTAAACCTGAATTGAACCATCGGAATCTAAAACTGGACTCACACGAGAGGTTCAAATCATAGAAAGTGAGAGTGTCAGTCCTCTTGTACTAAGGTCGGCATTGTGCCTTTTGTATTAAATATCGGATCCAATTTCTGTGTTTCATCGTCAATTACAAGTTTTAAGGGACACAGTAACCCTGAAGTGAAGCATCGGAATCTACAACTGGACCCACAGGAGAGGTCCAAATCTTACATAGTTAGAGTGTCAGTTCTCTTGTACTTAAGTCGGTATTGTGCCTTTTGTATTTAATTCCGATGCAATTTCTGTGTATCATCGTCAATAAGAAGATGCAAGGTATACAGTAAACCTGAAGTGAAGCATCGGAATCTAAAACTGGACTCACAGGAGAGGTTCAAATCATAGAGAGTTAGAGTGTCAGTCCTCTATACTTAAATCGGCATTTTGCCTTTTAAATTTAATTCCGATGCAATTTCTATGTTTCATCGTCAATAACAAGGTGCAAGGTAATCAGTAAACCGGAAGTGAAGCATTGGACTCTAAAACTGGACTCACCGGAGAGGTTCAAATCATAGAATGAGAGAGTGTCAGTCCTCTTTTACTTAAGTCGGCATTGTGCCTTTTGTATTTAATTCCGATGCAATTTCTGTGTTTCATCGTCAATAAGATGAAGCAAGGTATACAGTAAACCTGAAGTGAGGCATCGGAATCTAAAACTGGACTCACAGGAGAGGTTCAAATCATGGAAAGTGAGTGTGTCACTCCTCTATTACTTAAGTCGGCATTGTGCCTTTTGTATTAAATTCGGATGCAATGTCTGTATTTCATCGTCAATAAGAAGGTCCAAGGGTTACAGTAAACCTGAAGTGAAGCATCGGAATCTAAAACTGGACTCACAGGAGAGGTTCAAATCATAGGAAGGGAGAGTGTCAGTCCTCTTGTACTTAACTCGGCATTGTGCCTTTTGTATTAAATTCGGATGCAATTTCAGTGTTTCATCGTCAATAAGAATGTGCAAGGTATATAGTAAACCTGAAGTGAAGCATCGGAATCTAAAACTGGACTCACAGGAGAGGTTCAAATCATAGGAAGGGAGAGTGTCAGTCCTCTTGTACTTAAGTCGGCATTGTGCACTTTGTATTAAATTCGGATGCAATTTCAGTGTTTCATCGTCAATAAGAAGGTGCAAGGTATACAGTAAACCTGAAGTGAAGCATCGGAATCCAAAACTGGACTCACAGGAGAGGTTCAAATCATAGAAAGTGAGAGTGCCAGTCCTCTTGTACTTAAGTTGGCATTGTGCCTTTTGTATTAAATTCGGATGCAGTTTCGGTGTTTTTTCGTCAATAAGAAGGTCCACGGGATACAGTAAACCTGAAGTGAAGCATCGGAATCTAAAACTGGACTCACAGCAGAGGTTCAAATCATAGATAGTTAGAGTCTCAGTCTTCTTGTACTTAAGTCGTCATTGTGTCTTTTAAAATTAATTCCGATGCATTTTCTGTGTTTCATCGTCAATAAGAAGGTGCAAGGTATACAGTAAACCTGAAGTGAAGCATCGGAATCAAAACTGTACTCACAGGAGAAGTTCAAATCATAGAGAGTTAGAGTGTCAGTCCTCTTGTACTTAAGTCGGCATTGAGCCTTTTGAATTTAATTCCGATGCAATTTCTGTGTTTCATCGTCAATAAGAAGAGGCAAGAGATACAGTAAGCCTGAAGTGAAGCATCGGAATCTAAAACTGTAGTCACAGGAGTGGTTCAAATCACAGAAAGTTAGAGTGTCAGTCCTCTTGTACTTAAGTCGGCTTTGTGCATTTTGTATTAAATTCGGATGCAATTTCTGTGTTTCATCGTCAATAAGAAGGTCCAAGGGGTACAGTAAACCTGAAGTGAAGCATCGGAATCTAAAACTGGAGTCACAGGCGAGGTTCAAATCATAGAAAGAGAGAGTGTCAGTCCTCTTTTACTTAATTCGGCATTGTGCCTTTTGTATTAAATTCCGATGCAATTTCTGTGTTTCACCGTCAATAAGAAACTCCAAGGGATACAGTAAACCTGATGTGAAGCATCGGAATCTAAAACTGGACTCACAGGATAGGTTCAAATCATAAAAACAGAGAGTGTCAGTCCACTTTTACTTAAGTCGGCATTATGCATGTTGTATTAAATTCGGATGCAATTTCTGTGTTTACCGTCAATTAGAAGGGCCAAGGGATTCAGTAAACCTGAAGTGAAGCATCGGAATCTAAAACTGGACTCACAGGAGAGGTTCAAATCATAGAATGAAAGAGTGTCTGTCCTCTTTTACTTAAGTCGGCATTGTGCCTTTTGTATTAAATTCGGATGCAATTACTGTATTTCATCGTCAATAAGAAGGTGCAAGGTATACAGTAAACCTGAAGTGAAGCATCGGAATCTAAAACTGGACTCACAGGAGTGGTTCAAATCATAGAAAGTTAGAGTGTCAGTCCTCTTGTACTTAAGTCGGCTTTGTGCATTTTGTATTAAATTCGGATGCAATTTCTGTGTTTCTTCGTCAATAAGAAGGTCCAAGGTATACAGCAAACCTGAAGTGAAGCATCGGAATCTAAAACTGTACTCACAGGAGAAGTTCAAATCATAGAGAGTTAGAGTGTCAGTCCTCTTGTACTTAAGTCGGCATTGAGCCTTTTGAATTTAATTCCGATGCAATTTCTGTGTTTCATCGTCAATAAGAAGGTGCAAGAGATACAGTAAGCCTGAAGTGTAGCATCGGAATCTAAAACTGTAGTCACAGGAGTGGTTCAAATCACAGAAAGTTAGAGTGTCAGTCCTCTTGTACTTAAGTCGGCTTTGTGCATTTTGTATTAAATTCGGATGCAATTTCTGTGTTTCATCGTCAATAAGAAGGACCAAGGGGTACAGTAAACCTGAAGTGAAGCATCGGAATCTAAAACTGGAGTCACAGGAGAGGTTCAAATCATAGAAAGAGAGAGTGTCAGTCCTCTTTTACTTAATTCGGCATTGTGCCTTTTGTATTAAATTCCGATGCAATTTCTGTGTTTCACCGTCAATAAGAAACTCCAAGGGATACAGTAAACCTGATGTGAAGCATCGGAATCTATAACTGGACTCACAGGATAGGTTCAAATCATAAAAACAGAGAGTGTCAGTCCACTTTTACTTAAGTCGGCATTGTGCATGTTGTATTAAATTCGGATGCAATTTCTGTGTTTACCGTCAATAAGAAGGTCCAAGGGATTCAGTAAACCTGAAGTGAAGCATCGGAATCTAAAACTGGACTCACAGGAGAGGTTCAAATCATAGAAAGGGAGGGTGTCAGTCCTCTTTTACTTAAGTCAGCATCGTGCCTTCTGTATTAAATTCGGATGCAATTGCTGTGTTTCATCGTCAATAAGAATGTCCAAGGGATACAGTAAACCTGAAGTGATGCATTGGAATCTAAAACATGGACTCACGGGAGAGGTTCAAATCATAGAAATGGAGAGTGTCAGTCCTCTTGTACTTAAGTAGATTTTTGTGCCTTATGTATTAAATTCGGATGCTATTTCTGTGTTTCATCGTCATTAAGAAGGTGCAAGGTATACGGTAAACATGAAGTGACGCATCGGAATCTAAAAATGGACTCACAGGAGAAGTTAAAATCACAGAAAGTGAGAGTGTCAGTCCTCTTTTACTTAAGTCGGCATTGTGCCTTTTGTATTAAATTCGGATGAAATTTCTGTGTTTCATCGTCAAAAGAAGGTTCAAGGTATACAGTAAACCTGAAGTGAAACATCGGAATCAAAAACTGGACTCACAGGAGAGGTTCAACTCATAGAAAGTTAGAGTTACAGTTAACTTGTACTTAAGTCAGCATTGTGCCTTTTGGCTTAAATTCGATTGGAGTTTCTGTGTTTTATCGTCAATAAGAACGTCCAAGGGTTACCGTAAACCTGAAGTGAAGCATCGGAATCTAAAACTGGACTCACAGGAGTGGTTCAAATCATAGAAAGTTAGAGTGTCAGTCCTCTTGTACTTAAGTCGGCTTTGTGCTATTTGTATTAAATTCGGATGCAATTTCTGTGTTTCTTCGTCAATAAGTAGGTCCAAGGTATACAGCAAACCTGAAGTGTAGCATCGGAATCTAAAACTGGACTCACAGGAGATGTTAAAATCTTAGAAAGTTAGTGTGTCAGTCCTCTTGTACTTAAGTCGGCATTGTGACTTTTGAATTTAATTCCGATGCAATTTCTGTGTTTCATCGTCAATAAGAAGGTGCAAGGTATACAGTAAACCTGAAGTGAAGCATCGGAATCTAAAACTGGACTCACAGGAGAGGTTCAAATCACAGAAGGTGAGAGTGTCAGTCCTCTTTTACTTAAGTCGGCGTTGTGCCTTTTGTATTAAATTCGGATACAATTTCTGTGTTTCATCGTCAATAGGAAGGTCCAAGGGATACAGTAAACTTGAAGTGAAGCATCGGAATCTAAAACTGGACTCACAGGAAAGGTTCAAATCATAGAAAGTTAGAGTTTCAGTCCTCTTGTACGTAAGTCGGCAATGTGCCTTTTGTATTATATTCGGGTGCAAACTCTGTGTTTCATAGTCAATAAGAAGGTCCAAGGGATACAGTAAACCTGAAGTGAAGCATCGGAATCTAAAACTCGAGTCACAGGAGAGGTTCAAATCATAGAAAGATAGAGTGTCAGTCCACTTTTACTTAAGTCGGCATTGTGCATGTTGTATTAAATTCGGATGCAATTTCTGTGTTTACCGTCAATAAGATGGTACAAGGGATTCAGTAAACCTGAAGTGATGCATCGGAATCTAAAACTGGACTCACAGGAGAGGTTCAAATCATAGAAAGAAAGAGTGTCAGTCCTCTTTTACTTAAGTCGGCATTGTGCCTTTTGTATTAAATTCGGATGCAATTTCTGTATTTCATCGTCAATAAGAAGGTGCAAGGTATACAGTAAACCTGAAGTGAAGTATCGGAATCTAAAACTGGACTCACAGGAGAGGTTCAAATCATGGAAAGTGAGCGAGTCACTCCTCTATTACTTAAGTCGGCATTGTGATTTTTGTATTAAATTCTGATGCAATGTCTGTATTTCATCGTCAATAAGAAGGTCCAAGGTATACAGTAAACCTGAAGTGAAGCATCGGAATCTAAAACTGGACTCACAGGAGAGGTTCAAATCATAGAGAGTTAGAGTGTCAGTCCTCTTATACTTAAATCGGCATTTTGCCTTTTAAATTTAATTCCGATGCAATTTCTATGTTTCATCGTCAATAACAAGGTGCAAGGTATTCAGTAAACCTGAAGTGAAGCATCGGAATCTAAAACTGGACTCACAGCAGAGGTTCAAATCATAGAATGAGAGAGTGTCAGTCCTCTTTTACTTAAGTCGGCATTGTGCCTTTTGTATTTAATTCCGATGCAATTTCTGTGTTTCATCGTCAAAAAGAAGATGCAAGGTATACAGTAAACCTGAAGTGAAGCATCGGAATCTAAAACTGGACCCACAGGAGAGGTTCAAATCATGGAAAGTGAGCGTGTCACTCCTCTATTACTTAAGTCGGCATTGTGCCTTTTGTATTAAATTCGGATGCAATTTCTGTATTTCATCGTCAATAAGAAGGTCCAAGGGATACAGTAAACCTGAAGTGAAGCATCGGAATCTAAAACTGGACTCACAGGAGAGGTTCAAAACATAGGAAGGGAGAGTGTCAGTCCTCTTGTACTTAAGTCGGCATTGTGCCTTTTGTATTATATTCGGATGCAATTTCAGTGTTTCATCGTCAATAAGAAGGTGCAAGGTATACAGTAAACCTGAAGTGAAGCATCGGAATCTAAAACTGGACTCACAGGAGAGGTTCAAATCATAGGAAGGGAGAGTGTCAGTCCTCTTGTACTTAAGTCGGAATTGTGCCTTTTGTATTAAATTCGGATGCAATTTCAGTGTTTCATCGTCAATAAGAAGGTGCAAGGTATACAGTAAACCTGAAGTGAAGCATCGGAATCTAAAACTGGACTCACAGGAGAGGTTCAAATCATAGAAAGTGAGAGTGCCATTCCTCTTGTACTTAAGTCGGCATTGTGCCTTTTGTATTAAATTCGGATGCAATTTCTGTGTTTTTTCGACAATAAGAATGTCCAAGGGATACAGTAAACCTGAAGTGATGCATCGGAATCCAAAACATGGACTCACGGGAGAGGTTCAAATCATAGAAATGGAGAGTGTCAGTCCTCTTGTACTTAAGTAGGAATTGTGCCTTATGTATTAAATTCGGATGCAATTTCTGTGTTTCATCGTCAATAAGAAGGTGCAAGGTATACGGTAAACCTGAAGTGACGCATCGGAATCTAAAAATGGACTCACAGGAGAAGTTCAAATCATAGAAAGTGAGAGTGTCAGTCCTCTTTTACTTAAGTTGGCATTGTGCCTTTTGTATTAAATTCAGATGAAATTTCTGTGTTTCATCGTCAATAAGAAGGTTCAAGGTATACAGTAAACCTGAAGTGAAACATCGGATACTAAAACTGGACTCACAGGAGAGGTTCAACTCATAGAATGTTAGAGTTACAGTCAACTTGTACTTAAGGCGGCATTG